>NC_057811.1:215530903-215905676 GCF_018294505.1 Triticum aestivum | reverse complement strand
CCGGAGCTCCGCCGCCCCTCGCCGGACCTCGCCGCCGCCGGAGGTAGCCACCCGCGCCGCCACCGGCTTTCTTCGGAAAACCGTGGGTTTTGTTTGGAAACTGCGGTTTGTTTTTTTATAGATCGGTTTAGTTTTTTCGGTTTATTTATTTTGCGGACGTTCATCCGTACGTTCGTTTTAACGAACGGTTTTCGTTGTTTAACCGCAGACAGCGAACGTTCGTTCGTTAGCCTGTTCGTCAGTTTTTCTTTTTCTCGGATTTTTCGCGATTATTTTTGATCGCGATTTCCGATCTATTTTTCGTTTTAGTATAACTTTTCGCTCGTTTATCGGAATCAGGCGATTCAAGCGCCTAGAGTTTCATCTCGAAACCCTCTTTCTGATTAACCAACTCAAACAAGTTTTTGCTAATGTATAATTTGACTTAGGTCCAGGTTAGTAAACGAAGCTTGTTTCGATTTGATTCTTTATGCAAATCGGAGTTCTTAAGTTGAACTTTCTGGTTAGATCTCTTATTTTAAGTTTTATCCGTGCACCCTTGCTTGATTGCTTATGTATGTATTGTTTGTTTGCGATAGAGTACACGGAGTGCGAAGCGTGCTACTACGAGTCTCTAGGTTTCACGGATCATCAGCAAGGCAAGTAACACTTTGATCATACCTCTTTACCACCCAGTCTCAAACTATTGCATGATTAGGATCTGATTAAAATGTGGGTTTTGGGAAGTAGTTGAGGTAGTACCTATTGCCCTGTTTATATCAAACCATTGGGAGTTACTTCTACGTTTGCTTATATTGCTATGCTATGCTCGTAGACGTGGATTGGGTTTGAGTGAATTTTTCCATGACATATGTGAGATTGTTAATTAATGGTTCAACTTAAGGTGGCTACTTTAATTTACATCTGGGTGGATTGAGGCACCTAGAGAACCCAGTGTTGCCTGTATTTTTGGATATCCCGGAGTACCCGTGTGATCATCCTATGGACCGCCACCCAGACTCAAAGGGATCATGAGATTATTCATGCTAGAAACTTCTGTGTGCAGCCACAAGCTATTATGGGCTCTAGCTTAGTTGAGTAGGTTACATGACCTCTTGAAGAGGTGGGCTAGCAGATGTAGGGGAAAGTAGGTGTAACTGTCCACCCGGAGTAAAGAGTATTGTTTCTGAAAGACTGTGTCTCCGTCATCCGTTTCTCAAACACCATGTAGTGCGAGAAATCAAGCGGAGGCGATCGAGTCTTGTGGGGAAAAGTGCGCAAACCTCTGTAGAGTGTACAATCTAATCATGGTTAGCCGTGTCCCCGGTTATGGACATCTTGAGTATCTAGTTCTTGGATTATCATGTGAATCTCATCATCATGTTACTTAATTTAATTTGATTGGGTTAATCACTTTCTTAATTGGGATTGAGTTAGAGGTACCTTCTCAATGTTTAACAACCACCATGATAGTTAAATAAAATTTATTCCTTTGTGGTAGGGAAAAATTGGCTTTTCGCAAAACTGTAACCATAGAGCTTTCCACCAGCCAAATATGCATGTACTGATAGCATTATTCTGTTCATTACTCTCTATGTGTTACATTGCCAGCATATTCCATGTGCTGACCCGTTTTCGGGCTGCAACGTATCATGTTGCAGACTTTTCAGACGACGAGTAAGGTGCCATAGGTTGTGGTCTTATACTCAGTGATGTCGTTGGAGTTTATGGACTCAGTTTATCTTCCAAAGCCTTCCGTTGTTATCGTTTTAGATGGTCGTAAGCCGTATTTATTGTATTAAGTTCTCTTTTGAGACATTCGATGTAATAAGTGTGTGATTGCTACTCTGTTATAAATCCTTCAAGTACTGTGCGTGTCAGCATTACCGATCCAGGGATGACACTGATGCACAGAGACTACACTGTTTGAGGTCTGGTCGCTACAAAGCGTTTCCAATGCCAAGGATTAGTTGATTTGAAGTTCATTTCATTGCTTGTTATTTGTTGTGTGATGAAAACTTCAGTATTTACTAGAATGTTTTGTTGGAAATAATCTATAATCCAACATGTATCATCGTTGTCGTTGTGTGTTGATGACTTTTTGTATGTAATGAATGGGACATTTGCAAATGCGTGTCATAGACTCAATTTATGAATGGTATTCGAGTCACTTCTTGGAGTGTGAGTACCATAGTAGTATAGCCAACATCTGGTTAGTATATGAAGTTGCCACATCACATAGAGCCAACCTAATATTGGAGTATGCTAGTCCTCCATCGGCGCGGCGCTTCAAATGGCGGAGGAAGTGAGAGGTCGCGTCACCTTGTGCCCAGATCTGAGATGCCACGTGTACCAGATGAATGACTCCAAGTTCGACCACCGTGATGCTAGGTGCGAGCCGAGGAACACTGTTGGAGAGACCCCCCTCACAATTTTCCTACATTGGTCGTTTGATTCATAGGATAGAATGCTATAGGATTGTTTTCCCTATGTAATCATGTTTTAATTGGCAATCTAGCATCCACTCCAACTTTTGTTTCACTTCCTTTGATCCTACGAAGAGAGTACTTGCTCTAAATGAAATGCCGCTGCAAGAGCCGCCTATATTAATTAACCATGCTCTAAAAAGGTGGACCAGCTTTGGCTATAGTAGTACTGTACTAGGTTAGTAGGTGACCTTGCGCTTGGATCTTCTCCTCTTCCGGAAGTCGAACAATAATGTTGGTACTACTTCTGGCAATCTGACACCAAATGAACTGCTGCACGTCCACCGCTTGTAAGCAAAAGTATCTCCTCGTGCTGCGAGCCACCGCGCACGCGTTGGCAAGGGAGAAGGCGTAGTAAGCAAGCTTCTCGTCGTTCTGCGAGTTGATGGGACACATCAAAGTTACATATTTATTAGTACTCTCTTCAAAAAGGGCCGACCATGTCCATGGCTACCATCTCGTGCTCTGTCATTGAGTACATGCACTATTCACGTGCCATCGAGGAGAAAAATATTGCATAGTACTAGGTGCCATCGAAGTTCATGACTCACTTATGCACTGCATATCTCCATTTTCTTGCATGACACGCCACCTTGATGCTAGATGTCCCGCGTGTCATGGAGGCATATAGTATGATTTTGTAAAATGGAGGCATATAGATGTCCCGCGTGTCGGCAAAAGGATGAACAAAGCTCATGTCTTAAATGAAAGAGTGGAAGAACATAGATTCCTGACGACCGAGAAGGAGCTACAAACCTCGGGGTGGAGCGTCTGCACTCATAATATTTTATATTATTCAGCGATATAAAATCAACCAAATCTCTCCATGTTCATATACCATTCTATAGTATGAGAATAACCTTGAATGTAAGCCATTGATTCACTCTATCCAATGGTCATAGTTGGAAAATCCAAGCAAAACCAAGCATTGGATCAACTCTTTTTTCGAGATCAACTCTTTTAGCACTTAGAATGTTGTCGCCTGCCCACCTAGCCCAACTATATATCCGCTCACTTGTGATGGCCACAGGAGCTATCCACTCAGATTGTATGTTAAAAAATAAAGGTTGATAACTAATGCGGCACCTCGGGCCAACGCGGCCAGATCGCATTTTGCACGAGAAATTACACACCATGTTTCGTTGGCATGTGGTCCCGTTCCAACATGTCAGTGAGACGACGGCGAGTCCTTTTGTACAATTTCCGAAAGGACGTGTAGGCCAGGGCGCCTCTTCGTGTATCGTGGCAAACTGGCAACCGTCCACCGACTCTTCGCCTTTCCCTCTCGATTTGGAACTGTTGTCGCATGCTCTTCCTCCCTCCTTCTACCATTGTTCGATCATCTTCTCCATGGAGGGAACAAGCCGGAAACGAGCCCGTTATTCTTGCCCCGATCTGAAAGATGACGTGGTGGGGGAACTCATTGATCGGTGCGACGTCATCACCTCGGCTAGCATGGCAGGTTCGTTCAAGACCATTCTCGGCTCAACTAATAACATCATTACAAGGAACCCAAGGGTCTAGGAGCGGTTTGATCTCCCTTATCTTCTTCACTATAAGCTTGTTCGCGTGGGTGCGGACGACGGAGGCCTCGCCTTGTGCAAGTTGATGCCGCTTGATAATGATGCGTGTGATGTCAAGATGCCATCGCTTAAGGGTAAGGCCTGGGCTGGCACAAATGGAGATTGGGTTGTTTATATTGGGTATAACTGCGAGTGGAAACTTGTGAATGTGTACACTCGTCAACGGATTCCACTTCCAAAAATCTCAGAGTGCCCTGAGGTTGAGCACACAGATGATCTACGCACGTTCAAATACGATCATGGTGGTTGTCATCTACGGAAGATAGCAATTTGTCGAGTTCCCAACCGCTCTTGGAATTACAAGAACTATGAATTTGTTGCTATCTTCGACAAGCTTGTTGCCGTCCTTCGTGGTTCGACTGGATGGATATTGCTCAAAAATCAGTTTCTATACATGGATGTGTACTGTGATGCAATTCAATACGAGGGTCTTGTGTTCGCTGCCACCACTCGTGGCACTGTTTTTGCATGGGATCCTCGTTTGTCTTCCACCGTAATTATAATTGTTTCATCCACATGCATGCGAGTTAGCAAGTTTCCCTTCTCTACTAATTAACCCTCTTCTTGTGTTTCCAAGGTCCTGTGAACATTCCACCACCTATACTTGAAAAAATTTATAACCAAGGGGGAGATGATGATGGTGATGATCACGAGCATGAGGACGAGGAGGGCCCATATACTCAGTGGCGCCTGGCAATTTCCGATGGATCACCCCTTCTTGTCTGTATACAGCCCACTGCTGATGTTACTACTAAGGAAGGTAGGTGTTATCTCCCATGGTCGCACTCTCCGGGCCTATTCCAACACCCATTGCATGGTATTCGGGATGGATACTACTGTGCTAGCGCCAACACCTTCTCCCTGGTACAGTATTGATAGTCTTGGAGCAAACTCGCTCTTCCTTGGACAAAACTATCCAATGATGGTGAAAGGCGATCCAACTGCTGTTGACACAACGTTACTACCATTTATGAGAAGCAACTGTATCCATACGTCGGACATTGCGGTGGTTCCCTACCCTGGTCGTGATATAGTAGGCCGCTTCAGCCTGGATGATCAGTCCTGCGTTGGTCTCAAGATTGACAGTAGCTGGCCCTTCCCAGAGAACCACTTGTGGTTCAAAGCAAGCATTTCCAATGCCGAGGATTGGTTGAGTTGAAGTTCATTTCATTGCTTTATTTGTTGTGTGATGAAAACTTTAGTATTTATAATGTATCCTCGTTGTCATTGTGGGTTGATGACCTGTTGTATGTAACAAAATGATATGCCTATGATAAACTTACTAAATTTATGAATGGCTTTCAAGTCGCTTCTCTGAGTGGGTGCTGCGACGAGGCAAAAAAATATTTTCCGAATACATAATTGTACGTGCATTGCAACAGGTTATCGGATGAGGCCAATCAACAATAGTACACTATTTGTACTAGCTTCACATGCTGCACTATCTCTACGTCTATGTACGTAATATAACAAGTTTTAAACTTGAGACCAGCCACCCATCCTCACAAAGAACACTTTTAACCTAGCACAGACTCCAGGAAATTTGGCCACAGTGTGAGGTGGCCCATATGTTAATGTGTTCGATGTACGTAACCAGCACCTCGAATCCTCGATATCACTACTATAAGTAGTAGGAGTAGTAGGGTGGCATGGGCCAGAACAAGCATTCACGTCCAGGAGTACGGCACACGCCACCAGCACGACTTCCATCTGACACCATATTTCTTGGAGTCCGTGCTACAGTAATCTCTTCAACCTCGTCGTTTCTCTAACTCAGCCATCGCGCAGCGGGCGAGGTGGGGGTTTGCCGATAGTCGGTTTCCTCAACTGCGGTCCCACTTGTAAGGCCAACTCCAACACACGACCCCAAACGGACCTCCGTTTTGCTCAGATTCTGTCCGTTTGGGTAGGGCAATGGGGTCATGTCCGGGCCATTTCTCGGATGCGGTGGCCGTGCGCCGAACGCGCGGACGCATCCCGACTGTGTACATTTTTCTTTGCAAACACATATCTTTTTTTCATCATTGATTTTTTGGTACATGGAAATACATCACCAAAATTATGACTAGAAAAGCAAGACCAAAGAAAGCAAGAACCACAAGAATACATTTTAGAAGATATCCAACTTCCATAACTGCTCATGTAAGTTGGATTAGTGCCTTCTCGATGCATTCATTGTTGATCTGTGGAGGCTCGATCTTGCGTGCTTCTTTCTTCTTCGAGTGTAAAGAAGTAGACGTGTCTAGCCTCTATTCTATCAACAAGTGCACTAGTCTCATCTCTAGCCTCTATGCTAGCTAAAAGTGCTAGAACATCTACTAAATTGCGCTCTATCAATATATCATTGTACTCTTCTTCCCAATAGCAAAACTTGCATCCATTCTACACAATAAAATTTTAAGTTAGCACAACTAGTCTAATCCGAGAGCACAACCGAAGATTTGGTCGAGTTCTTCCTCCTTTTCCCGACACGTGGGACATCCAGCATCCAGGTCGTGTCATGTAAGAAAATAGAGTGGTAGTTGAAGCCACGTGATGTGCATCTTGGGTTAAACTGTAAATAGAATCTTACTACTCTTGAGTAACTCCAAAAGCGGCCACCGAAGATCTTTATTGGATTTGTTTTTCATCACCAGCACGTCGAGGTGAAAGATGTGCAGGTTCAGTGGGTCCTCTTGCATTTTCACTGACATGTGGGACCGCATATGAGCAAACAGATGATGGGCTCCGTGCATCTGCTGGCTGGCTGGCTGAGAAGAGAGATAGAGGAGGGCTGAGCACGGACTCCAGGAAATTTGTTCTACGTAATCAGCACCTCGATATAGTGGGCTGGCATGGGCCATAACTAGCATTCATGTCTAGCAGTACGACACACGCCACCCACACGAGTCCCATCCGACACCAATTTTCTTGGAGTTCGTGCTACGTCCATCTCTTCTCCCTCCTGTTTTCTCAGCCATCACGCGGTGGGTGGGGTGGGGATTTGCCGATAGTCGGTTTGCTCAACTGCGGTCCCACCTGTAAGTGAAAATGCAACACAGCACGCATTCCCCCTTGAGCGGCGTGCCGGACCAACCGTGTGGGGGTGCGACGCGAACACGGCAGGCTTTTCCTTTTGAACTTGTAACTTGTAAAATTTGGTTCTGCTCCATGGCGCGACCGATAGATAGAAATAACGATTTTCCCTAGAGTAATGAGAAGTTTGGTTCTGGCGCGGTTCATGCATGGAGTACGTACGAAAATTATGAAGTTGATGCGAAAGGTAAGATAATTACTAGTAGTACCATATACTACTACATGGATTTGACGGAAAGATAAAGATACATACGGATCCATCAACGACATCCTCACGCCCTAGTGCACCGGGTCACCAACCGACGTGTGAGGAGCAGCGGCGTTGGCGGCAAGCTCAACGTGCTTCTGAACAATGCCGTCCAAGGTTGCCCTGCGGTCCAAGAAGGCCAGCGTCCTATCGTCCTCCTCTTGCATGTAGTATTCCTTGTGGACAATTTGCGCGTAGACGTGGTGATTATGTCGATGGTGTCTTGCTGCGCCAAGCGCTGCGTGGCGAGCACGACCTCGAGGTGGACATTCTCCGGCGCGACGGTGGGCAGTCGCAGGGCCACCAGTGCGTTGAAGAGGTTGTCACCATAGAGGCTGTTCAGAGTGGCAGGCATCACAGAGCCTGGGCGCGTGGGCTGGAGGCGTACGTCAAGGTCGTCCGCGAGCTCCTTGACGACAGTGAACTTGTCGAGGAAGCCGACGAGGACCTCGTCGAACAAGGAGACGAAGCTGTCGTCCAAGCGGCCCCTCGCCCTGGTGGCCTCAAGCACTACCTAAAGACGTTCCTCGATGCCGGGCCGCGGGCCGGCATCGTGGACCATCTGGCACAGCCGGCTGATGCTCGCGCTCATCGCCTCCATGGGTCTAGCTTCTAGTCAACTGATCTTGCGATTAGAGTGATCACTCTTGCCCTTGGGTGCGTAGGTGCATAGGATTTCGTAGATTGGACTGGCGGGAGCCTTTATATGAGAAGTGCAGACTTCGTTGAATTCATGTGCGTGTTGGCCATCTACTCCTCGCCCCTCTACTGCACCTGCCTTTGGCTGTATGACAGGTTGGCCAGCCACTCGTTGGGCCCACGTGTCATACACCCAAAGGCAGGTGCAGTAAGTTAATGAAGCTGCGTCCCCTCCGTGCCGGTGCAGTATAGTCATCTCACCGGACCTCTAGTTGGGGCCAAACGAGAGAACTTTGATGTTTACTGGTTTATTGGTCCCCTTTGCATTTTGCGCCAAGTTTTGACCTCTGATTTAACTAATAAAATGTTAATGCATGTAACCAAAAATGTTGTGTAAGTCACCTTACGAAAACCAAATAATCCCAAAACACTTAGGCACGGTACATTAACTCCCTCCTCGTTTCTTATTTCATGACATATCAACCAATGAGAGATGTGGGCCGTGCATGCTTTCAATGACTTGAGACTACCAAACATCACATGCAGTGGTTAGTTCATTGCATGTAATCCTATTAAGTAGCAAAAAGACATTAAGTTATCTCGCCGATAGGAATAAAACAATACACCATGTATTTATTTACAGAGGGAGTAGTACATTTTTTGTGACATGCATTATAGATATTGCTAGTCAAATACTAAATCCAGATGGACGTGGTAGTACTACTAAATCCAGACGGTGGTGCTAGTACTAGTAGTAGTACTACCAATGTAGTAGCACTGTACTACCCGTTGGTCAAATTATTACGTGTTGCTCCTCACAGTGAAGTGACAAGACCCTACGCCGGAGATGACACCTGAGTATAGGCGCCGTGTTCGGCATACCATAGTCAGCCTCACCGTCTGCAGTCACTATCATCATGGCTGTAGACCTAGCCTGCTTACAACTAGCCGTGTTCGACATAATTTCCCGTGAGTAGATGCCCGTGCATTGCACGGAACACCAAGATTGGAGGGTGGACGGCACCGGCAGTGACCATCGCGCCAGATTTTCCATGGCCTTCTAGATGCGGTGGGGAGGAGATAAGCCTGATTGTCAGAGACAAGGAGTTGTTTGTAAATAGGGAACAAGTGCGGGCATCTTTTTGCAAAACTGGAGAAGTTTGGTTTGTATGCGTCAGATCTAGATCCGACGGCTATTGGTGAAAGATGGCAGGCACAACATCATCACCAACTCAGGAGCTGTTTGATTCGCAGGATTCTGAAAACGCAGGAATAGGACACGGCAATACTACAAGTTTCAAACTGATATTACAAATGTTAGGAGTAATGCTGCACCTACGAAGATGGAATTACTAGGAAGTTTACGTAAGAACTTTCGTTACTTTAGGTGGATGCAGCATTATCGTACAAACTAAAATCCAACGCCCTGAGAAGTCACTAATGGGCAAATAAGTTTTCGAGTCTCTGGCCACTTGATGTTTCAAAAACAAATTCAGCTTCTGCGGAGACTTTGTCATTTAGGCTTAGACGCTTGCGGTGATCAGCACGCCATTCATTGTTGCGCCAGAGAACGCCAAACCTCATTACCTTCATCACACTTGCCTCCAGAACAAAGAACCTGGCCAATTTAATCTCAGATGTGCTGCCTCGGTAGTCGATCAAATCAATTTCTATAAGATGGAGATCAAGGCATTCGATGAGATTGTTATAGTGCAGCACATTTTTCACTTTCGGGTCTTTTTTTATCTGCAAAAGAAGAGAACATATTAGAGCAGCTGGCTGTATAAGATTGCCGTGTCATCAAGAGGTACCAATATCATTTGCTCATACTATAGGGTTAGCTGGCTAGTGATATTTTTTTCACTCTCTCTTTCACTTTCCTCTCATTTACCTAGGAGTACGTGAAGAGCTTGGGCATTTGTTGCCTTCCACTATGTGGCCGATACCATATTTCGCAAAAGTATGCCACAAAATACGCATCGATGTCAAATCAAAAGATTTTGGCACCGCTCACGCGATGTGAGAGAGTTGGCACCGCTGTGCACACAGACCCACATGTATAAACAAATCAATCAAATCAACTACACCAGCCTCTCACTCTCCCAAACAAGTGTTTTTATTGCCTCCGTCCTCTCTCTCTCCCACGCAAGTGTTTTTTCATTGCGTGAGTTAATTTGGCACCGGAGCAAAGTAGGTGATCCAGATTGGGGCACCAGGTGAGCAATGGAGGGGCATCGATGCCAAATGCGTCACAAGTGAATTTGGCACGTGTTTTGGCCTACATAGTGGAGGGCCGTTATAGCCCACTTTTGTACTACCTCTTATTTAGTATAAAATTTTGACCATAGATTTACGTAAGACAATGCCAATGCATGTCACTAAAAATTACACCATTTGAAATTATGTTCAAATACGAATCCAACGATATAGTTCTTAGTGACATGCATTAACATTTTGTCAGTTAAATCTATGGTCAAATTTTGATACTACAAAATAGGAAGAGTAAACCAGGACGGAGGTAGTACTTGCTCTTAGGGTAACCATAGAGTTACTAGAGTAGTCTAAGTTACTTTCCACTATGACTAGCCTAGGCTACTATAGCAGTACAACAACAAAACGATGCAGGTGATCACATGAGAAAAAAATACTAAAAACATTTCTTTCGGTGCAGTGCGTAGATGCAGTTTTGAACACTACACTTGTCATCGTAATTTGGGAAAATTACAAAAAAAATTGAGCTACGTTGTGATTACCGTTTACTAATAGGAAAGAAGTTTCACCTCGATGAGTAGCTTCTCTGTGCACGGAAAGCATGTAAGGAATCCAACAACTTGATCCAGATTGGGGCCGATAGATTTTATTGCCAAGATCTTCATTGTGCGCATAGACTGGGTCAAGCTTGTGGGAATCATTTTCTGGAAGACGGTCGTAAATACATCAAGAAGAAATTTAAAAATGTGAATTTCAAGAAGACGGAGAAGAAGATGAGTGTTGTACCTGAACGATTACGGATCCAATAAAGAGTTCAGAGAATTTGGCAGATGAGTGCACCAACGCTGTCAATTTCGGCGCGTCAATGACCCTGATTTTTGTTGGACCTTCTAGATCCGATACAAGCAATCTCTCAAGGAAAGGTGCATTCTCAATGACCATAACGTGGAACAGCTGGAGTGATCTCTTCCTAATTGATGTCTTGTTGCGGAGCCAGCAAGACACATAAATCCATCGGAGATTCGTCAAGGCGATGTGGAGGCTAATGAACCCGTGGATCTGCTCAAGACGAAGGTACTCGAGCGCAGTACAGCTGCGGAGCAGGTGCTCCATAGCCTTCTTCGAGATGACAACATCGTAGAGGTCGAGCTGCTTGAGTTGAGGGAGAAGAAGGGTGGGCGCGACATTAATCTGGGGAAGATAGCAGGAGCTGAAGCTGGCGCGGCGCAGCATTGGCGTGAGGCGGAGCGCGGACGGCGGCAAAGAGCGACATCGTCCAGCTTCAAAGCTAAGCTCCTCGAGTTGATCTAGGGCGGGGGATAAGAACCACTCGTCGAACTTGGGTTGGACCTTGTAGTTGGTACTGAGCATGCGGATGTCAAGGCGTCTGGCTGGCCTAGGGTGCGATGAAAGGATCTTGGAGACTGCGGCCATGCGTTTGCAATCTCCGTCGCAGAGGCAGCTGTCGACGGTGAAGTTGAGGGGGATGCGGCGCCAGAGGTGGCGCCACCGTCGGGAGAGCAAGGCGGTCCGCACGGCAGATTTGGTGGGGAGGAGGCCGATGATGACGAGCAGCATGTCATCGGGGAGGCTGCTAATGAAGTCCAGGCTCGCCGGATGCGGTTTTGGATCGAGCCGCCTCCGCTTGTTGGCTTCCTTGCCGTCCATCTCAACTGGCGGCGACGCCGGTGTACACGTGTGCTGGTGTGTGTTGTGTGCTGGGTGTGCGCGAGTGCGTCCTTCTGTGCATGCCGCCGCGCAGTGGTGAATTGTGCGCGAGTGCGTCCTTCTGTGCATGCCGCCACGCAGTGGTGAATTGTGCGCGAGTGCGTCCTTCACGCGGAAGAAGTGTGTACTCAATGCGCCCTCAATTTACTAGCGTGCGGGGTGCTATCCCGACCGAGTGGTTTCAACTTTGTTTACTTCACCGCGTGTCAGATGGGCCTCTAGTTTACTTATTTTCACCCACTGCCACATGGGCCAGCACACGAAGATACAGAACACGAGCTGACAAGGCAGCATGTGGACTAGTTGACCGGTCAACTAAACAATATATGGAGCTATACACTGACACAGTGAGCGTATAATCCGTCGGTATAGAGTGTTCGAGTGAGAGGGGAGGCCCGTGAGAGATAGCAGAGAGAGAGAAAGAGCTACTCCCTCCGTTCAATAATGTAGTTCCAACATTTTTTTAAAAGTCAAAATTTTGAAACTTTGACCAAGTTTATAAAGAAATTACTTATATCTACAATACCATAGATAAATGATAGTATGAAGTAAGTACATGTTGTGATGAATCTAATGATCGTTCCAGATGTAAATGTTTTTCTCCACATATACCTGGTCAAACTTTTCTGAGATTTGACTTTTCAAAACATCCATATGCTTATGGATGTGAGAGAGTCCCTAATTAGAGAGAGTGTGTGTGAAATAGAAAGAGTGAGTGAAAAAAGTTTGTGTGCGTGTGTGAAAGAGACATGGACAACACTCGATAAAAGTCGAGAAAAAACGTGTGTGTCTTATGCAAACATATCACACATGCATCTTCGACAACGGAAGCAAGGTGAGGACATAGTGTGTGGTTGTTTGCAACCGAGAGAGCAAGACCCCTAGCACGTGGCCAAGAGGGGTCTGACAAACAAGGGAGAGAGGTCAAGAGAGACGTACGGAGAAAATGTAAGGGAGAGAGGTCGAGAGAGACGTACGGAGAAAATGTAGACATCGGGAGGAGACATTGTATGTTTGTCATAGAGAGATCCCCTGGAGATCGTGATGGGACTACATGGGTGGGAGATCGAGTGACAAGGTGCGTGCGCAATAGAAGATACCCTGAGAGATATCGAGATAGACGTATGGATGGAAGGAGACAATACGTGTGTTCCTGATGGCTAGTGAGAGATAATCATACTTAGGGGGGGAGTGCTACCTCTTGAGCATTGCGTTGGTTTTCCCTTGAAGGAGAAAGGGTGATGCAGCAAAGTAGCGTAAGTATTTCCCTCAGTTTTTGAGAACCAAGGTATCAATCTAGTAGGAGGCCACGCTCAAGTCCCTTGCACCTACACAAACAAATGAGAACCTCGCAACCAACGCAATAAAGGGGTTGTCAATCCCTTCACGGTCACTTACAAAGTGAGATCTGATATATATGATAAGATAATATTTTTGTATTTTTATAATAAAGAGAAATAAAGATGCAAAGTAAATAAAAGGCAATAAAAATAGCTAAGTGTTGGAAGATTAATATGATGGAAAATAGACCCGGGGGCCATAGGTTTCACTAGTGGCTTCTCTCAAGAGCATAAGTATTACGGTGGGTGAACAAATTACTGTTGAGCAATTGATAGAATTGAGCATAGTTATGAGAATATCTAGGTATGATCATGTATATAGGCATCACGTCCGTGACAAGTAGACCGACTCCTGCCTGCATCTACTACTATTACTCCACACATCGACCGCTATCCAGCATGCATCTAGAGTATTAAGTTCATAAGAACACAGTAACGCTTTAAGCAAGGTGACATGATGTAGAGGGATAAACTCATGCAATATGATATAAACCCCATCTTGTTATCCTCGATGGCAACAATACAATACGTGCCTTGCTGCCCCTGCTGTCACTGGGAAAGGACACCGCAATATTGAACCCAAAGCTAAGCACTTCTCCCATTGCAAGAAAGATCAATCTAGTAGGCCAAACCAAACTGATAATTCGAAGAGACTTGCAAAGATAACCAATCATACATAAAAGAATTCAGAGGAGATTCAAATATTGTTCATAGATAAACTTGATCATCAACCCACAATTCACCGGTCTCAACAAACACACCGCAAAAAGAATATTACATCGAATAGATCTCCAAGAGAATCGTGGAGAACTTTGTATTGAGATCCAAAGAGAGAGAAGAAGCCGTCTAGCTAATAACTATGGACCCGAAAGTCTGAGGTAAACTAATCACACATCATCGGAGAGGCTATGGTGTTGATGTAGAAGCCCTTCGTGATCAATACCCCCTCCGGCGGAGCGCCGGAAAAGGCCCCAAGATGGGATCTCACGGGTACAGAAGGTTGCGGCGGTGGAATTAGGTTTTTGGCTCCGTATCTGATAGTTTGGGGATACGTAGGTATATATAGGAGGAAGAAGTACGTCGGTGGAGCAACGTGGGCCCCACGAGGGTGGAGGGCACGCCCAGGGGGGTAGGCGCACCCCCCTACCTCGTGCTCTCCTCGTTGCTTTCTTGACGTAGGGTCCAAGTCCTCTAGATCACGTTTGTTCTGAAAATCACGTTCCCGGAGGTTTCATTCCGTTTGGACTCTGTTTGATATTTTTTTCTGCGAAACACTGAAATAGGCAAAAAACAGCAATTTGGGCTGGGCCTCCGGTTAATAGGTTAGTCCCAAAAATAATATAAAAGTGTATAATAAAGCCCATTGACATCCAAAACAGAATAAAATATAGCATGGAACAATCAAAAATTATAGATACGTTGGAGACGTATCAAGTATCCCCAACCTTAATTCCAGCTCGTCCTCGAGTAGGTAAATGATAAAAACAGAATTTTTGATGTGGAATGCTACTTAGCATAATTTTCAATGTAATTCTGTTAATTGTGGTATGAATATTCAGATCTGAAAGATTCAAGACAAAAGTTTAATATTGACATAAAAATAATAATACTTCAAGCATACTAACTAAGCAATTATGTCTTCTCAAAATAACATGGCCAAAGAAAGTTATCCCTACAAAATCATATAGTCTAGCTATGCTCTATCTTCACCACACAAAGTATTTAAATCATGCACAACCCCGATGACAAGCCAAGCAATTGATTCATACTTTTGGTATTCTCAAACTTTTTCAATCTTCACGCAATACATGAGCGTGAGCCATGGACATAGCACTATATTTGGAATGGAATGGTGGTTGTGGTGAAGACAAAAAGGGAGAAGATAGTCTCACATCAGCTAGGCGTATCAACGGGCTATGGAGATGCCCATTAATAGATATCAATGTGAATGAGTAGGGATTGCCATGCAATGGATGCACTAGAGCTATAAGTATATGACAGCTCAACAAAAGAAACTAAGTGGGTGTGCAACCAACTCGCTTGCTCACGAAGACCTAGGGCATTTTGAGGAAGCCCATCATTGGAATATACAAGGCAAGTTCTATAATGAAAAATTCCCACTAGTATATGACAGTGATATCATAAGGGACTCTCTATCATGAAGATCATGGTGCTACTTTGAAGCACAAGTGTGGTAAAAGGATAGTAACATTGTCCCTTCTCTCTTTTTCTCTCATCTTTTTTTATTTGGGCCTTTTCTCTCTCTTTTTTATAGCCTTTTTTTAGTCTGGAGTCTCATCCCGACTTGTGGGGGAATCATAGTCTCCATCATCCTTTCCTCACTTGGGACAATGCTCTAAAAATGATGATCATCACACTTTTATTTACTTACAACTCAATGCTTAGAACAAAATATGACTCTATATGAATGCCTCCGGCGGTGTACCGGGATATGCAATGAATCAAGAGTGACATGTATGAAAGAATTATGAATGGTGGCTTTGCCACTAATACGATGTCAACTACATGATCATGCGAAGCAATATGACAATGATGGAGCGTGTCATAGTAAACGGAACGGTGGTAAGTTGCATGGCAATATATCTCGGAATGGATATGGAAATGCCATAATAGGTAGGTATGGTGGCTGTTTTGAGGAAGGTATATGGTGGGTGTAAGATACTGGCGAAAAGTGCGCGGTATTAGAGAGGCTAGCAATGGTGGAAGGAAGAGAGTGCGTATAATCCATGGACTCAACATTAGTCATAAAGAACTCATATATTTATTGCAAAAATCTACAAGTTATCAAAGAAAAGTATTACGCGCATGCTCCTAGGGGGATAGATTGGTAGGAAAAGACCATCGCTCGTCCCCGACCACCATTCATAAGGAAGACAATCAATAAATAAATCATGCTCCGACTTCATCACGTAACGGTTCACCATACGTGCATGCTACGGGAATCACAAACTATAACACAAGTATTCCTCAAATCCACAACTACTCAACTAGCATGACTCTAATATCACCATCTTTATATCTCAAAACAATTATCAAGCATCAAACTTCTCATAGGATTCAACACACTCATAAGAAAATTAATCTTAGATGCCTATTACTTTAGGACTAATTTGTCAATTTAAGCAAATTAACTTGCTGTTTTGTAGGACTCTCAAAATAATATAAGTGAAGCATTAGAGAACAATAGTTTCTATAAAACAAATCCACCACCGTGCTCTAAAAGATATAAGTGAAGCACTAGAGCGAAAACTATATAGCTCAAAAGATATAAGTGAAACACATAGAGTATTCTAATAAATTCCGAATCATGTGTGTCTCTCTCAAAAGGTGTGTACAGCAAGGATGATTGTGGTAAACTAAAAAGCAAAGACTCAAATCATACAAGATGCTCCAAGCGAAACACATATCATGTGGTGAATAAAAATATAGCTCCAAGTAAAGTTACCGATGGAAGTAGACGAAAGAGGGGATGCGTTCCGGGGCATCCCCAAGCTTTGGCATTTTCGTGTCCTTATATTATCTTGGGGTGCCATGGGCATCCCCAAGCTTAGTTTTTTGCCACTCCTTGTTCCATAATCCATCAAATCTTTCACCCAAAACTTGAAAACTTCACAACACAAAACTTAGCAGAAAATCTCGTGAGCTCCGTTAGCGAAAGAAAACAAAACACCACTTCAAGGTACTGTAATGAACTCATTCTTTATTTATATGGGTGTTAAACCTACTGTATTCCAACTTCTCTATGGTTTATAACTTATTTTATTAGCCATAGATTCATCAAAATAAGCAAACAACACACGAAAAACAGAATCTGTCAAAAACAGAACAGTCTGTAGTAATCTGTAACTAACGCAAACTTCTGGAACTCCAAAATATCTACCAAAATAGGAAGACCTAGAATTTTTTATTATTGATCTGCTGCAATTGGAATCAATATTTTATCACGTTCTGGTGATTTTTAACAATTGTTTTCGTGAACAGAAAGTTTCTGGAATTTTCAGCCAGGTCAAATAACTATCATCCAAGAAGATCCTATAGGTTTAACTTGGCACAAACACTAATTAAAACATTAAAAAATAACCAGAGGATAGATCAAATATTTATTCATAAACAGAAGCAAAAGGCAAAAAACTAAAAATAAAATTGGGTTGCCTCCCAACAAGCGCTATCGTTTAACGCCCCTAGCTAGGCACAAAAGCAAGGATAGATCTAGGTATTGCCATCTTTGGTAGGCAATCCATAAGTGGCTCTCATAATAGATTCATAAGGTATTTTAATTTTATTTCTAGGGAAGTGTTCCATGCCTTTCTTTAAAGGAAATTGGAATCTAATATTTCCTTCCTTCATATCAATAATTGCACCAATGGTTTTAAGGAAAGGTCTACCAAGAATAATAGGACATGAAGGATTGCAATCTATGTCAAGAACAATAAAATCTATGGGCACATAGTTCCTATTTGCAACAATAAGAACATCATTAATTCTTCCCATAGGTTTCTTAATAGTGGAATCCGCAAGGTGCAAGTTCAACGAACAATCATCAAATTCACGGAAACCTAACAAATCACACAAAGTTTTTGGAATCGTGGAAACACTAGCACCCAAATCACACAAAGCATAGCATTCATGACCTTTAATTTTAATAGTAGGTTCCCACTCATCATAAAGTTTTCTAGGGATAGAAACTTCCAACTTAAGTTTTTCTTCATAAGATTGCATCAAAGCATCAATGATATGTTTAGTAAAAGCTTTATTTTGACTATAAGCATGTGGAGAATTTAGCACGGATTGCAACAACGAAATACAATCTATCAAAGAGCAATTATCATAATTAAATTCCTTGAAATCCAAAATAGTGGGTTCATTGATATCTAAAGTTTTAACTTCTTCAATCCCACTTTTACAAATTTTAGCATCAAGATCTAAAGACTCCGAATTTTTGGAACGCCTTCTAGGTAAAGGTAGATCATGTTCAGTCCCATCATTATCAAGATTCATATTGCAAAACAAAGATTTAATAGGGGACACATCAATAACTTTTAGATCTTCATCTTTATTTTCATAGAAACTAGAAGAACACGCTTTCACAAAGCAATCTTTCTTAGCACGCATCCTAGCGGTTCTTTCTTTGCACTCATCAATGGAAATTCTCATAGCTTTGAGAGACTCATTAATATCATGCTTAGGAGGAATAGATCTAAGTTTCAAAGAATCAACATCAAGAGAAATTATATCAATGTTCCTAGCCAACTCATCAATCTTAGGCAACTTTTCTTCAAGCAAAGCATTGAAATTCTTTTGCGAATTCATAAATTCTTTAACACTAGTCTCAAATTCAGAGGGCATCTTATTAAAATTTCCATAAGAGTTGTTGTAGGAATTACCATAATTATTAGAGGAATTACTAGGATACGGTCTAGGATTAAAGTTTCCTCTAGACACGTTGTTGCCAAAATTATTCCTACCAACAAAATTCACATCCATAGATTCATTATTATTCTCAATCAAAGTAGACAAAGGCATATCATTAGGATCATAAGAAACACTTTTAGTAGCAAATAATTTCATAATTTCATCCATCTTTCCACTCAAAACATTAATTTCTTCTATCGCATGCACTTTTTTATTAGTAGATCATTCGGTGTGCCATTGAGAATAAATAACCATAACATTATCTAGGAGTTTCGTAGCTTCTCCTAAAGTGATTTCCATAAAAGTGCCTCCCGCGGCCGAATCTAAAAGATTTCTAGAAGCAAAATTCAATCCGGCATAAAAAAATTGTATAATCATCCACAAATTCAAACCATGTGTAGGGCATTACATATCATTAATTTCATCCTCTCCCAAGATTGTGCAACATGTTCATGATAAAGTTGCTTAAAATTCATAATATCGTTTCTAAGAGAGATGATCTTAGCGGGAGGAAAATACTTAGAGATAAAAGCATCTTTGCACTTATTCCATGAATCAATACTATTTTTAGGCAAAGACAAAAACCAAGCTTTAGCACGATCTCTAAGCGAAAAAGGAAATAGCTTCAATTTAACAATATCATTGTCCACATCTTTCTTCTTTTGCATATCACACAAATCAACGAAGCTATTTAGATGGGTAGCGGCATCTTCACTAGGAAGGCCAGCAAATTGATCTTTCATGACAAGATTCAACAAAGCAGCATTAATTTCACAAGATTCAGTATCGGTAAGAGGAGCAATCGGAGTGCTAAGAAAATCATTGTTGTTGGTATTGGTAAAGTCACACAATTTAGTATTATCTTGAGCCATCGTGACAAGCAAGCAATCCAACACACGAGCAACCAAGAAATGAGCAAAGAAAAAGAGGCGAACGGAAAAGAGAGGGCGAATAAAACGGCAAGGGTGAAGTGGTGGGGAGGAAAACGAGAGGCAAATGGCAAATAATGTAATGCGGGAGATAAGAGTTTGTGATGGGTACTTGGTATGTTGACTTTTTGCGTAGACTCCCCGGCAACGGCGCCAGAAATCCTTCTTGCTACCTCTTGAGCACTGCGTTGGTTTTCCCTTGAAGGGGAAACGGTGATGCAGCAAAGTAGCGTAAGTATTTCCCTCAGTTTTTGAGAACCAAGGTATCAGTCCAGTAGGAGGCCACGCTCAAGTCCCTTGCACCTACACAAACAAATAAAAACCTCGCAACCAACACAATAAAGGGGTTGTCAATCCCTTCACGGTCACTTACGAAAGTGAGATCTAATAGATATGATAAGATAATATTTTTGGTATTTTTATAATAAAGAGAAATAAAGATGCAAAGTAAATAAAAGGCAATAAAAATAGCTAAGTGTTGGAAGATTAATATGATGGAAAATAGACCCGGGGGCCATAGGTTTCACTAGTGGCTTCTCTCAAGAGCATAAGTATTACGGTGGGTGAACCAATTACTGTTGAGCAATTGATTGAATTGAGCATAGTTATGAGAATATCTAGGTATGATCATGTATATAGGCATCACGTCCGTGACAAGTAGACCGACTCCTGCCTGCATCTACTACTATTACTCCACACATAGACCGCTATCCAGCATGCATCTAGAGTATTAAGTTCATAAGAACAGAGTAACGCTTTAAGCAAGATGACATGATGTAGAGGGATAAACTCATGCAATATGATATAAACCCCATCTTGTTATCCTCGATGGCAACAATACAATACGTGCCTTGCTGCCCCTGCTGTCACTGGGAAAGGACACTGCAGGATTGAATCCAAAGCTAAGCACTTCTCCCATTGTAAGAAAGATCAATCTAGTTGGCCAAACCAAACTGATAATTCGAAGAGACTTGCAAAGATAACCAATCATACATAAAAGAATTCAGAGGAGATTCAAATATTGTTCATAGATAAACTTGATCATAAACCCACAATTCATCGGTCTCAACAAACACACCGCAAAAAGAAGATTACATCGAATAGATCTCCACGAGAATCATGGAGAACTTTGTATTGAGATCCAAAGAGAGAGAAGAAGCCATCTAGCTAACAACTATGGACCCGAAGGTCTGAGGTAAACTACTCACACATCATCAGAGAGGCTATGGTGTTGATGTAGAAGCCCTCCGTGATCAATGCCCCCTCAGGCGGAGCACCGGAAAAGGCCTCAAGATGGGATCTCACGGGTACAGAAGGTTGCGGCGGTGGAATTAGGTTTTTGGCTCCGTATCTGATAGTTTGGGGGTACGTAGGTATATATAGGAGGAAGAAGTACGTTGGTGGAGCAACATTGGCCCCACGAGGGTGGAGGGCGCGCCCAGGGGGTAGGCGTGTCCCCCTGCATCGTGCTCTCCTGGTTGCTTTCTTGACGTAGGGTCCAAGTCCTCTGGATCACGTTTGTTCCAAAAATCACGTTCCCCAAGTTTTCATTCCGTTTGGACTCCGTTTGATATTCTTTTTCTGCGAAACACTGAAATAGGCAAAACAAACAGCAATTTGGGTTGGGCCTCTGGTTAATAGGTTAGTCCCAAAAATAATATAAAAGTGTATAATAAAGCCCATTAACATCCAAAACAGAATATAATATAGCATGGAACAATAAAAAATTAAAGATACGTTGGAGACGTATCAGGGAGTGCTTGCGCCTATGATGGAGTGAGGGATTATGGTACTTATTAGGGGGTTGCTTGTCACATAGAGAGAGAACAAGGGCGGAGAGTGTTGGGTGGGTCTATATGTATAGCGCGAGTGAGACATGTGTATGTGTGAACCAGGGAGATATAAAGTTTGAGAGAGATTGAGGAGCCCCGATAAGGCTGAGTGGTGCGTCAGATAGCTAAGAGGGGGAAAGAGATATTCCATCCGCTTGATAATGCAATGCATGTAAATTTTTTAGAAGTCAAACTTTGGAAACTTTGATCAGGTTTACACAAATGTTATTTATATCTACAATACCAAAGATACATCATACGAAACTACATCTCATGGTGAATCTAATGGTATATGTCTGTCGTTCTAGATGTAATTGTTTTTCTCCACATACATGGTCAAACTTTGTGATGTTTGACTTTTCAATAAATCAATATGCTATGCACCAAGGAGAGTGCCTAAGTAGAGAGAGATCAAGTGCGTGTGAAGGAGAATGAGTAAGTGTGCAAAAAGAGTATGTGTGTGAAAGAGAAAGTGACAACAACGATAAATTAGAGAGAGTGTGTGTTTTTTCATTTCTTAGGCGAACATATCACGCATGCATCTCCGAGATAGAAAAGTGAGGCGAGGAGATACACGAAGATAGCTAGTGTGTGATTGTTTGCAACGGAGATAGACACCCCTATAGCACATGTCCAATAGAGGTCTGGCCAACAAGGAACAAAGGTCGAGAGGGACACGTGGAGAACATGGACGCATGGGGAGGGCGAGAGGGTGTGTTTGTGATAGAGAGATCCCCTCGAGATTGTGAGGGGACTATATGGGTGGGAGATCGAGGGAGGTGCGTGTGCGATAGAAAGAAGCCCCGAGAGAAATCGAGATAGACCATGCACATGTTTGTGATGGAGACTAAGATTAGCTAGTCATATACATATAGGGGGGACTGCGTGTGCCTACAATTGAGTGAGAGACCATCATACTTGGCTAGCTAGGCATGAGATTGTGTGTATGTGCGTGTGAGATGGAGAGAGAACGAGGGAGAGAGATAGAGTTTTAGATGAGCCTATCGAGTGCGAGTGAGATATTCATGTGTATGTGTGACCCAGGTAGATGGAGAGTTTGAGAGAGAGGGGGAAGAGCTCCGAGACGACAGAGTGGTGCGTGGGAGTGTTACGGGCAACGAGCCAAGGAATTTGTGTGCGTACGATGAGTGCACCCAAGATATCTAGATTGGACTAGAGAATCATACATAGTGTGCGAGAGAGACCTATAGATGGAGTATATATGCATGCGAACTAGAAAGACCCCCCCCCACACACACACAAAGAGAGAGAGTGATGGAGAGAAAGCGAGAGGGACCAACAAGGTTTGTGTGTTGGATGCATGCGACAGAATTGAAGATTGTCGGCGAGAGAGAGAGAGAGAGAGAGAGAGAGAGAGAGCAGGAGTCCGGGAGAGGGGGAGGTCGCGTTTTATGCATCAAAGACTGATATAAACCATGTTTCGATATAAACTTGCATTCAAATATTTAAATTGGAGAACATGTTGTGTGCAATCCACACATGAACAGATATATGCGTATATCAAACAAGTTCATTAATTTGACTTTCAACATGTTTGGAGTATTATAATACTGTACAACATGCTACTCGATTGAGGTGTTCAATTTTGGATTTAGTTCACTATTTTGACCTGGTGAACGAGCAATTTCATTGAATCGAGATATTTCATTTTGGGTTTGATTCCCTTTTTGAGTGGGTCAACTATTTGTCATATAGTAAATCGCTAGCAATGAGCATGTAAAAACACATTACTCCCGAGCATCATCTCTCCATCTAAAAAAGAAGTGGCAAGCTAATATTTCAAAATTTGATTCGAATCGACTTGGTAAGGTAGACGTGGATGCTCATTCTGCTCGGTGGAATTCGCCCGAGCAAATAAAAGGGAGACGCGAAATTAACATCCTATGTGGGACACGCATCAATTGGCCCGTTGTACATCGAGGGTAGGTTCGTAACTTCGTCCAAGCGTGCCTTCTCCTCGGCCGAACTGACATGTGCCGAATAATTCATAAACCATGGACGGCAAAACACGCTCTCCTTGCCCGAAATAGCTTTGTGATGTTTGACTTTTCAATAAATCAATATGCTATGGACCGAGGAGAGTGCCTAAGTCGAGAGAGATCAAGTGCGTGTGAAGGAGAATGAGTAAGTGTGCAAAAAGAGTACGTGTGTGAAAGAGAAAGTGACAACAACGATAAATTAGAGAGAGTGTGTGTTTTTTGTTTCTTAGGCGAACATATCACGCATGCATCTCCGAGATAGAAAAGTGAGGCGAGGAGATACACGAAGATAGCTAGTGTGTGATTGTTTGCAACGGAGAGAGACACCCCTATAGCACATGTCCAATAGAGGTCTGGCCAACAAGGAACAAAGGTTGAGAGGGACACATGGAGAACATGGACGCATGGGGAGGGCGAGAGGGTGTGTTTGTGATAGAGAGATCCCCTCGAGATTGTGAGGGGACTATATGGGTGGGAGATCGAGGGAGGTTCGTGTGCGATAGAAAGATGCCCCGAGAGAAATCGAGATAGACCATGCACATGTTTGTGATGGAGACTAAGATTAGCTAGTCATATACATATAGGGGGGACTGCGTGTGCCTACAATTGAGTGAGAGACCATCATACTTGGCTAGCTAGGCATGAGATTGTGTGTGTGTGTGTGCGTGTGAGATGGAGAGAGAACGAGGGAGAGAGATAGAGTTTTAGATGGGCCTATCGAGTGCGAGTGAGATATTCATGTGTATGTGTGACCCAGGTAGATGGAGAGTTTGAGAGAGAGGGGGAAGAGCTCCGAGACGACAGAGTGGTGCGTGAGAGAGTTACGGGCAACGAGCCAAGGAATTTGTGTGCGTACGATGAGTGCACCCAAGATATCTAGCTTGGACTAGAGAATCATACATAGTGTGCGAGAGAGACCTATAGATGGAGTATATATGCATGCGAACTAGAAAGACCCCCCCCCCCACACACACACACAGAGAGAGAGATGGAGAGAAAGCGAGAGGGACCAACAAGGTTTGTGTGTTCGATGCGTGCGACAGAATTGAAGATTGTCGGCGAGAGAGAGAGAGAGAGAGAGAGAGAGAGAGCAGGAGTCCGGGAGAGGAGGAGGTCACGTTTTATGCATCAAAGACTGATATAAACCATGTTTCGATATAAACTTGCATTCAAATATTTAAATTGGAGAACATGTTGTGTGCAATCCACACATGAACGGATATATGCGTATATCAAACAAGTTCATTAATTTGACTTTCAACATGTTTGGAGTATTATAATACTGTACAACATGCTACTCGATTGAGGTGTTCAATTTTGGATTTAGTTCACTATTTTGACCTGGTGAACGAGCAATTTCATTGAATCGAGATATTTCATTTTGGGTTTGATTCCCGTTTTTGAGTGGGTCAACTATTTGTCATATAGTAAATCGCTAGCAACGAGCATGTAAAAACACATTACTCCCGAGCATCATCTCTCCATCTAAAAAAGAAGTGGCAAGCTAATATTTCAAAATTTGATTCAAATCGACTTGGTAAGGTAGACGTGGATGCTCGTTCTCCCAAGTTTTGAACGAACCGTTAAACATCCTCTGCTCGGTGGAATTCGCCTGAGCAAATAAATGGGAGACACGAAATTAACGTCCTATGTGGGACACGCATCAATTGGCCCGTTGTACATCGAGGGTAGGTTCGTAACTTCATCCAAGCGCGCCTTCTCCTCGGCCGAAATGACATGTGCAGAATAATTCATAAACCATGGACGGCAAAACACGCTCTCCTCGCCCGAAATAGCTCGCGCCCACTATTTCAAAACACGCTCTCCTCGCCCAAAATCGCTCACGCCCACTATATTTCAAAACACGCCCGAACTCGCTCCCGCCCATTATTTGGGGAGAAGCAAAGTTACTCTACTATCCCCGACCCTCAGTACACAGACCCAAGCCGAGAAGCCTAAAGGCAGGGGTAGAACTGTAACTCCCCCTCACATTTCAGACAAATGCGTCCGTAAAACATGGTTCCGCTCCCCTCCCAATTCCCCCCCCCCCATTCATACCTCGTGGGTGCCAAATCACCTTCTCCCCGGAAGCTCCCTTCTCCCTAGCCGCGAAACCTTAGCCCCTCCTCTATGGCGCCCCCCACCGCACCAATTTCACAGCCGCCCTCCTCCCTAATGCCAGAGACGCTGTCCATTTGTCGTCGTGCACTGGGCTGTGTGCCTCTTACTCCGTGCTGCTGGAGCTGCCTCGACGATGGCCGCGTGAACCGTACCGGAGCCGATTCACCCTCGCCGTTGTTCATGGCGCCGGAGCGACTCCAACTTCGGATCCGTCCAGAGTCCCGGCGCTGCTTCCTCGTAGCCGTCGACCGTTGCGACATCGTTGTTTCCCTGCCGCCGGTGGCCACCGCAACCGCGCCGGCCTCACCGACTTGGTAGTTGGACCTGCCTACTTCACCATGCCGCCAGATAGGTCGCACCCTCATCTCAAATGACTTTATTTAGGCGTCAGTTGTCTGAATTTTTATTCTAGGCCAATCGATTCCCAACGGGAAGCAGCACCCCTCGAGGCGGCGGAGCTCCTAGGCTGCCGGTTGGCTGGTGTCTAACGTAAGGGTGCGAGGCCGCAAGTTCACCGCAGAAGCAGCGCTTAGATGGCTATCTTAGAGTTGCGTGGGTTGAAGGTACTGCCGCCGCCGGATCTGGATGACGGGGAGTCTTTGTGGATTGGCCCGGGGGCGGCGCAACCACGGCAGTGCGGTGGGGCGGGGAGCGGGGTTTTGGCCGGGGCCATGGACGATGGAGGCAGGCTGCTCTGCCGTTGGTCGCTGGCTCTTCGGGGAAGATTCCTAACAGTGTCAGCCGGGAGGCACAAGACGGCCATCAAGCCATCCGGCATAGATCGGACAGTACCAAAATAAAATAAAATCGTGTGACCCCAATTTAGTCTTCAGTCAACAGACGTGTGACCACTCTCGTACCTTGCTGTTGATCTCTTAGTGTATTTCTTCAGATCAAAGAGATATGTCGTTCTTAACATTATGCGTTATCTGCATCTTCAGCCACACCGTCTTCCGACTCACCGCAGCTGCTCCAACAAGGGAAGCATACACCAGAAGGGAGCTATAGTCCCCACTCAACAGTTCCCTGCATCGAATGCGCGTGCCCGACATGGACAGCCACAACAACTGCAGGGCCATCGACAAGTCAGCACATGATGCTCACTCCTATGGATGGCGGCCAGATAGGTTGTACCCTCATCTTACTTGTGTGCAACATTTATGGCTTTGTTATTCATCTAAGCATGGAAAATAGATTATCACATTTCACTGTATATTCATGCTGATCTCTTACGGGTCTTGTTCAGGAGTTAACGTTGTTCCATAGTTCAGCTAAGATACTTGTTCTTTAGGTAACGTTGTTCCATAGTTATCATCCATCAGCCAATGCTATCCCACAGGCTGGTGATTATAGTATTATACCACTTCTAGTATTACCTATGTTGTTCTTTAATACTTTTGTGTGCCATCTAGTTAATCTCGAGTACAAACGATACATATTCTGTAGCTTTCATCTGTGTTCTCCCTTTAGTTTTTGAGACCTGTTGCTGCTAGTTAACCCCAGTCCTACTATTTATGTCGTCTCCTACAGGCACTCATTACATAAATCTAACTACTAGTTGTCTTCCATGCATGTCAGATATAATTGCACACACTGATATATCCACAAGAACCTCACGGAGCAATGTAAAGGCCAATAAACTTGATGTCAATGATACCCAATATGATGGAACATGTAAAGGCAGTTCTTCAGAAGACTTGCAGAAAGATGATGAATCCTCTTCACCCCACAAGGTCCTTGCTCTAACTTGGCCTGTGATATGGGTACAACATGCATATAATGTCCTGGAGTGTATCTACTCTGTTGCAATGCCATGTGCTTAGCATGCTGATCATGCATGTAAATATGTCATGCCTTCCTGTTTTTCAGTACCTATTCCATTCATGATAACATGTTTTCAAATTCAAGTACTGTCATTCTACTCTATCGCAATGCCATCTGCTTAATTTGGACATCATGCTTCTGAATATCTTATGCATTGTTATTCATCAGTATGTACTTCATCTGTCTACCATACCATGTTTTTTTACATTGAAGTGTTGTTCTAGTGCTCTGTTGCAATGCCATCTTAGTTTCCCAATCATACACGTGTATGTTGCCTTAGTTTTTTCTGTACGTATTCCGCTAGCATACAGTTTTACATTCAACTAGTGTTTTTTTACTGTGTTGTCCTGTCGTATCCCTAGCTCTTACACCATACTCCCTCCGTCCGGATTACATGTTGCCGAAATGGATAAAAAAGGATGTATCTAGAACTGAAATACGCCTAGACCCATCCATTTTTTTCCGGATGGAGGGAATACATGTCAATATGTCATGCCTTTCTATTCTTCAGTACCTATTCCATCTCTCTGTTGTAGCATGTTTTATAATTGAAGCACCATTCTTCTATACAAGGCATGCAAGGGGAAGACGACTATGTTAGAATCTGAAGGGTTACAAACAAGGTCTTTGCAAAAGATCCAAACGCCAGGAGATAATAAACCAACTCCAGTTTTTATAGATACTGCTCCAGCACAGAGAAACCCAACTCCTACTGATAATAAGCAGATTCCAGTGGCCAAAGAACTAGTCCGCTCCAGTCCAGCAAAAATATGTCAACTCCATTCTAAGAAGCGTGTGCGTATCCTTGCATCATGAAATTTTATAGCATGCTGATCATATTTTCTACATGTTTCTTACCCATCTCTCTTTTAGAAAATAAGCTTAACAGATAGAAGAATTTCTGCACTGGTATCGTCTGTGAGGAAAGATTCTTGCAGGAATTCTCTGTGCTCCAATGCAGATGTAAGTACCTGTTGTATATCACTATATTTTTACATCAGCATGTATTTTGTTAATCGGCGTGAATCCAACCTTTATCTGATCTAAATTTAGTTGTAGCAAAATGTATGATTAAAGGCCACAATGTTGATTTTTGTAAGGAAAACTGCCTGGTAGTTTTGCATCCTGAGCTGCATGAGTGTACTATCTCATATCAGTGGGTTTGAATACTTTGGTTCTGCAGTGGGTTTTCAGTGTTTTTTTACTGTGTTGTCCTGTCGTATCCCTAGCTCTTACATCATACTCCCTCCGTCCGGATTACATGTCGCAGAAATGGATAAAACTGGATGTATCTAGAACTGAAATACGCCTAGACCCATCCATTTATTTCCGGATGGAGGGAATACATGTCAATATGTCATGCCTTTCTATTCTTCAGTACCTATTCCATCTCCGCTGTAGCATGTTTTATAATTGAAGCACCATTCTTCTATATAATGCATGCAAGGGGAAGACGGCTATGTTAGAATCTGAAGGGTTACAAACCAGGTCTTTGCAAAAGATCCAAACGCCAGGAGATAATAAACCAACTCCATTTTTCATAGATACTGCTCCAGCACAGAGAAACCCAACTCCCACTGATAATAAGCAGATTCCAGTGGCCAAAGAACTAGTCCGCTCCAGTCCAGCAAAAGAATGTCAACTCCATTCTAAGAAGCGTGTGCGTATCCTCGCATCATGAAATTTTATAGCATTCTGATCATATTTTCTACATGTTTCTTACCCATCTCTCTTTTAGAAAATAAGGTTAAATGATAGAAGACTTCCTCCATTGGGATCGTATTCAGGGAAAATATCTTGCGAGAATTCTCTATGCTCCAATGCTGATGTAAGTACCTGTTGTATATCACTATATTTTTACATCAGCATGTATTTTGTTAATCGGCGTGAATCCAACCTTTATCTGATCTAAAATTAGTTGTAGCAAAATGTTAAAGGCGCCAATGTTAATTTTTGGAAGGAAAACTGCCTGGTAGTTTTGCATACTGAGCTGCATGAGTGTACTATCTCATATCATGCACATACTAAATTGTAGTGCTGCTCTGGTTGCCCATTCATTCATTGTGTCAATGTTGCTTTCATATTACCTTACCTGGCTGATGATAGCTGTGCCATATTGTGTTAATTTGGTGTAGGCTAGTTGCCCAAACGTTCGTTGTGTCAATGTTGCTTTCCTATTATCTGACTTGGCCAATGATAGCAATGCTAGTGTGTTAATTTGGTGCAGGCTGCTGAAGATAAGAAGACAAACTCTGAAAACAGCAAGGCAAACCCATTGTTTCTTTCCAATAAATCTAGGCCAGGTAATATGGCAATAACTCATGATTAATCTGTTTGGTTCCCCTCCTAATTTATGTTATGATGCAGTGGTCGAGACACTCTCCACTATCAATAATACAAGCCTGCCAAAATCGCCATCTGAATCTGTTCAGTATCCTCTGTCTCGAATGCAACGGAATAAATGTATGTTTGTGAACCAATTAATGGCTGAAGCAATGATGGAAATGGTGGAGGAATCAGAGGTGCAGAGTCGTGCGACACAACAACTGATCAATGTTTTCAGAGACAGTGTAGCAAAGCAGCAAGAACTTGCCCACATGCTTATGGGCGTCATCCGTGCTGAGGTTGCAGATTGTGACGTTGTAGATCGTTAGGTTCTGTTCATTTATTTGCACTGGCATCAATCTTTGATTGCCCAGTGGATGTAATTTCCTGTAATATATGCTGGATGTGCAACGTTTTTCCCTGTATGTCGTACCTTTGCTTGATCGGTTTTGGTCCTGTGCATAATTGCTCGTCGTAATGGGCTCAAATTATCTAATTTGGCCTAAAGACATGTACGAACTTTAGTGGGCCCATTAAGTTAATGGGCCATTACCAGGCCGAAAGTTAATGGTCGGCCCTCTTACCTCCCGGGTCGTTAACAGGCCGACATCAAAGCGGGCAACAGGTGGGCCCAATTGATTTCACAGGCCGTTAACAGGCCGTTACTAAGTTCGGGCTACATATGGCCCAACTATACTGTAGGCCTTTAGCAGGCCGAAAGAGACAACGGGCTTGTACTGGACCATGAAGAGCATGGGCCGCTAAGAGGCCGAAAGTGAGGTCGTATTGTAAATGGCCCAACTGTGTTGTGGGCCTTTAGCAGGCCGAAAGAGAAACCGGGATGGTATTGGACCATGAAGGGCATGGGCCGTTAGAAGGCCAAAACTCAGGTCCGACTACAAATGGCCCAACTCATTTATGGTCCGTTAACAGGCTGAAAGGCAGACAGGGCAGGGTATTGGCCCAACACTTAAATGGGTCGCTAAAAGACCAAAACTCAGGTCCGACTACAAATGACCCAACTGATATATGGGCCATCAATTGTCTGGAAGACACACCGGCCAGAAATTGGCCCAACACTTAAATGGGTCGTTAAAAGGCCGAAACTCAGGTCCGACTACAAATGGTCCAACTGATTTCTGGGCCGTCAACAGGCTGAAAGACACACTGGGCCGGAAATTAGCCCAACATTTAAATGGGTCGCTAAAAGGCCGAAAGATGTACATCGTGAAAATTGGCCCATCCATTGAATGGGCCGTTAACGGACCGAAATCTCATCGGGCCGATATTGAGCCCAAATATATAGCGGGCTGTTAACGGGCTCGAACTGACGATGGGCTGCAATGGTTTCAAATCTTTAACGGGCCGTTGACGGGCCGAATTGGCACATCTCGTATGGGCCGTGGGATTAAATGGACCTGACACAAGTAGGCCTTATATGGGCCGGCCTGCTAATTTTTACTGGGCCAGCCTGTTTCACTGGAATGGGCCACTCTTGGGTCGTGCCACGTGTCGACCTATCATAGGCGCCTCATGTCCAATGAGTGGATGACATCTGTCCCAATGGTGAGGCAACACGTGTTTCCTCCGGCCAATGATGATTTTACACGTGGAAAATCCCCATTGGTCCGAGCTATTAATGGGTTATCGGATCCAAAACTGGACCCGATAGCTTAACGGCATTCCGTTATGGTGGATGCCACATGTCGATCACCCTTGACGAAAGCACTTTTATAACGCGCGATTCATCGTCATGGAAGTGGCCACTTCCGTGATGATAATTTTGGTAATGTCATGGAACACTTCTACGACAGCACAGGTATGACTATCTTGATTTTGTCATAAAATCGTCATGGATGTACATGCATGACAAAAAACGCGACCTACTGTGACAAGCACGTATCATCACGGAAGTGTATTTTTTTGTACTGTGTATCTGCTACCTCTAGAGCATGCGTTGGTTTTCCCTCGAAGAGGAAAGGGTGATGCAGCAAAGTAGCGTAAGTGTTTCCCTCAGTTTTTGAGAACCAAGGTATCAATCCAGTAGGAGGCCACACGAAAGTCCCTTGTACCTACACAAACAAATAAGAACCTTGCAACCAACGCGATAAAGGGGTTGTCAATCCCTTCACGGCCACTTGTAAAAGTGAGATCTAATAGAGATGATAAGATAATATTTTTTGGTTTTTTATGATAAAGATTAAAAGTAAAGATTGCAAATAAACGGTGCTAGAAATAGCTCGTTGACGGGAGATTAATATGATGGAAAATAGACCAGAGGGCCATAGGTTTCACTAGTGGCTTCTCTCAAGATAGCATAACTATTATGGTGGGTGAACAAATTACTATCGAGCAATTGATAGAAAAGTGCATAATTATGAGAATATCTAGGCATGATCATGTATATAGGCATCACGCCCGTGACAAGTAGACCGACTCCTGCCTGCATCTACTACTATTACTCCACACATCGACCGCTATCCAGCATGCATCTAGAGTATTAAGTTCATAAGAACAGAGTAACGCATTAGGTAAGATGACATGATGTAGAGGGATAAACTCAAGCAATATGATATAAACCCCATCTTTTTATCCTCGATGGAAACAATACAATACGTGCCGTTTCCCCTACTGTCACTAGGATTGAGCACCGCATGATTGAACGCAAAGCTAAGCACTTCTCCGATTGTAAGAAAGATCAATCTAGTAGGCCAAACCAACTGATAATTCGAAGAGACTTGCAAAGATAACCAATCATACATAAAAGAATTCATAGAAGATTCAAATATTGTTCATGGATAATCTGGATCATAAACCCACAATTCATCGGATCTTGACAAACACGCCGCAAAAAGAGTTACATCGAATAGATCTCCAAGAAGATCGAGGAGAACTTTGTATTGAGATCCAAAGAGAGCGAAGAAGCCATCTAGCTAATAACTATGGACCCGACGGTCTGTTGTAAACTACTCACACATCATTGGAGAGGCTATGGTGTTGATGTAGAAGCCCTCCGTGATCGATGCCCTATCCGGCGGAGCGCCGGAAAAGGCCCCAAGATGGGATCTCACGGGTATAGAAGGTTGCGGTGCTGGTAATAGGGTTTCGTGGTGCTCCTGGATGGTTTCGGGGTACGTAGGTATATATAGGAGGAAGAAGTAGGTCGGTGGAGCCACGAGGGGCCCATGAGGGTGGGGCGCGCCCAGGGGGCAGGCGTGCCTCCCTGCCTCGTGGCCTCCTCGGTGATTTCTTGACGTCCACTCCAAGTCCTCTGGATCACGTTTGTTCCAAAAATAACTCTCCCGAAGGTTTCATTCCGTTTGGACTCCGTTTGATATTCCTTTTCTGCGAAACACTAAAATGGACATAAAAAAACAGCAATTTGCACTGGGCCTTGGTTTAATAGGTTAGTCCCAAAAATAATATAAAAGTGTATAAATAAGCCCATTAAACATCCAAAACAGAATATATAATAGCATGGAGCAATAAAAAATTATAGATACGTTGGAGACGTATCAAGCATCCCCAAGCTTAATTCCTGCTCGTCCTCGAGTAGGTAAATGATAAAAACAGATTTGTTCATGTGGAATGCTACTTAGCATATTCTTCAGTGTATTTCTCTTTATTGTGGCATGAATGTTCAGATCCGAAAGATTCAAGATAAAAGTTTAATATTGACATGAAAATAATAATACTTCAAGCAGACTAACAAAGCAATCATGTCTTCTCAAAATAACATGGCCAAAGAAAGTTATCCCTACAAAATCATATAGTCTGGCTATGCTCTATCTTCACCACACAAAGTATTTAAATCATGTACAACCCCGATGACAAGCCAAGCAATTGCTTCATACTTTTGATGTTCTCAAACTTTTTCAGTCTTCACGCAATACATGAGCGTGAGCCATGGACATAGCACTATGGGTGGAATAGAATGGTGGTTGTGGAGAAGACAAAAAGGAGAAGATAGTCTCACATCAACTAGGCGTATGAAGGGGCTATGGAGATGCCCATCAATAGATATCAATGTGAGTGAGTAGGGATTGCCATGCAACGGATGCACTAGAGCTATAAGTGTATGAAAGCTCAACAAAAGAAACTAAGTGGGTGTGCATCCAACTTGGTTGCTCACGAAGACCAAGGGCATTTGGAGGAAGCCCATCATTGGAATATACAAGCCAAGTTCTATAATGTAAAGTTCCCACTAGTATATGAAAGTGACAAAATAAGAGACTCTCTATCATGAAGATCATGGTGCTACTTTGAAGCACAAGTGTGGAAAAAGGATAGTAACATTGTCCCTTCTCTCTTTTTCTCTCATTTTTATTTATTTGGGCCTTCTCTTTTTTTGGCCTCTTTTTTTCTTATTTTATTCGTCCGGAGACTCATCCCGACTTATGGGGGAATCATAGTCTCCATCATCCTTTCCTCACATGGGACAATGCTCTAATAATGATGATCATCACACTTTTATTTACTTACAACTCAAGAATTACAACTCGATACTTAGAACAAAATATGACTCTATGTGAATGCCTCCGGCAGTGTACCGGGATATGCAATGAATCAATAGTGACATGTATGAAAGAATTATAAAGGTGGCTTTGCCACAAATACGATGTCAACTACATGATCATGCAAAGCAATATGACAATGATGAAGCGTCTCATAATAAATGGAACGGTGGTAAGTTGCATGGCAATATATCCCGGAATGGCTATGGAAATGCCATAATAGGTAGGTATGGTGGCTGTTTTCAGGAAGGTATATGGTGGGTATATGATACCGGCGAAAGGTGCGCGGTATTAGAGAGGCTAGCAATGGTGGAAGGGTGAGAGTCCGTATAATCCATGGACTCAACATTAGTCATAAAGAACTCACATACTTATTGCAAAAATCTATTAGTTATCGAAACAAAGTACTACGCGCATGCTCCTAGGGGGATAGATTGGTAGGAAAAGACCATCGCTCGTCCCCGACCGCCACTCATAAGGAAGACAATCAATAAATAAATCATGCTCCGACTTCATCACATAACGGTTCACCATACGTGCATGCTACGGGAATCACAAACTTTAGAACAAGTATTTCTCAAATTCACAAATACTCAACTAGCATAACTCTAATATCACCATCTTCATATCTCAAAACAATTATCAAGTATCTAACTTTTCTTAGTATTCAATGCACTTTATATGAAAGTTTTTTAGTATATCCATCTTGGATGCCTATCATATTAGGACTAATTTTATAACCAAAGAAAATTACCATGCTGTTCTAAAGGACTCCCAAAATAATATAATTGAATCATGAGAGATCAATAATTTCTATAAAATATAACCACCACCGTGCTCTAAAAGATATAAGTGAAGCGCTAGAGCAAAATTGTTTAGCTCAAAAGATATAAGTGAAGCACATAGAGTATTCTAATAAATTCCGAATAATGTGTGTCTCTCTAAAAAGGTGTGTACAGTAAGGATGATTGTGGTGAACTAAAAAGCAAATACTCAAATCATACAAGACGCTCCAAGCAAAACACATATCATGTGGTGAATAAAAATATAGCTCCAAGTAAAGTTACCGATGGACGAAGACAAAAGAGGGGATGCCTTCCGGGGCATCCCCAAGATTAGGCTTTTGGGTTGTCCTTAGATTTTACCTTGGGGTGCCTTGGGAATCCCCAAGCTTAGTCTCTTGCCACTCCTTGTTCCATAATCCATCAAATCTTTACCCAAAACTTGAAAACTTCACAACACAAAACTTAACAGAAAATCTCGTGAGCTCCGTTAGCGAAAGAAAACAAAACACCACATCAAGGTACTGTAATTAACTCATTCTTTATTTATATTAGTGTTAAAACTACTGTATTCCAACTTCTCTATGGTTCATAACCTCCGATACTAGCCATAGATTCATCGAAATAAGCAAACAACGCACGAAAAACAGAATCTGTCAAAAACAGAACAGTCTGTAGTAATCTGTACCTAACGCAAACTTCTGGAACTCCAAAAATTCTAAAATAACTTGCTGGACGTGAGGAAATTATCTATTAATCATCTGCAATAAGAATCAACTAAATATCACTCTCCAGTAAAAAGTTGTAGCTAATCTCGTGAGCGTTAAAGTTTCTGTTTTTTACAGCAAGATCAAAAAGACTTCCCCCAAGTCTTCCCAAAGGTTCTACTTGGCACAAACACTAAATAAAACACAAAAACACATCTAACCAGAAGCTATATGGATTATTTATTCCTAAACAGAACCAAAAAGCAAGAAACAAAAATAAAATTGGGTTGCCTCCCAACAAGCGCTATCGTTTAACGCCCCTAGCTAGGCATAAAGGCGAGGATAGATCTAGGTCTTGCCATCTTTGGTGTTGGGAAAGACAAGAGAAAATTTATTATCTATAGCATTTATCTTTCTATTTTGAGAAAGTGCATGGCCATTAATGGTGGAAGAAAGATTAAGGACGCTACGGAAATTTGCATCTAAGCTAGCTTTCATCTCTTTGATAATTTCGTTTTGGTAAAAGCACAAAAGAGAGGTGGATTCAACTTTGTCACTCAAGGGTGCCCAAATATAGTTTTCATCTTTTCATAGGTATCTATGGGATCCCCTTCAAGAAAACCCTCTTCAAAAATAGAATCTAAAACTTGCTTGAACGAAGCGGGCAACCCAACATAAAAGCTTTTTAGGTATATCTCAATTTGATATTAGGGCACATAGCTAGCTCGGATCCTTAAAAGCCTATCCCAAGCATCTTTCAAAGATTCATGAAGTAAATAATGAAAAAATTCCGGGATCATCTTCATCGAAATTATTCAAACTCTCATTGATAACCCCGGTAGGTCTTTCCATAGCATCATTATTTATGAGCTTAGAGAGGACAGAGGGACTGTCCAAAGTATTAAAACCATGGAGAGAGCCCTTGGCCCTTTTTGATTCGGCCATGGCACAAGAAAAACAACGGGAAAGAGGCAAACGGAAAAAGAGGGCGATTAAAATGGCAAAGGTGAAGTGGAGGAGAGGAAAACGAGAGGCAAATGGCAAAAAATGTAATGCGAGGGATAAGAGTTTGTGATGGGTACTTGGTATGTCTTGACTTGTGCGTAGACTCCCCGGCAACGGCGCCAGAAATCCTTCTTGCTACCTCTTGAGCATGCGTTGGTTTTCCCTTGAAGAGGAAAGGGTGATGCAGCAAAGTAGCGTAAGTATTTCCCTTAGTTTTTGAGAACCAAGGTATCAATCCAGTAGGAGGCCACACGCAAGTCCCTCGTACCTACACAAACAAATAAGAACCTTGCAACCAACGCGATAAAGGGGTTGTCAATCCCTTCACGACCACTTGCAAAAGTGAGATCTGATAGAGATGATAAGATAATATTTTTTGGTATTTTTATGATAAAGGTTAAAAGTAAAGATTGCAAATAAATGGTGCCAGAAATAGCTCGTTGACGGGAGATTAATATGATCGAAAATAGACCCGGGGGCCATAGGTTTCACTAGTGGCTTCTCTCAAGATAGCATAAGTATTACGGTGGGTGAACACATTATTGTCGAGCAATTGATAGAAAAGTGCATAATTATGAGAATATCTAGGCATGATCATGTATATAGGCATCATGTCCGTGACAAGTAGACCGACTCCTGCCTGCATCTACTACTATTACTCCACACATCGACCGCTATCCAGCATGCATCTAGAGTATTAAGTTCATAAGAACAGAGTAACGCATTAGGTAAGATGACATGATGTAGAGGGATAAACTCAAGCAATATGATATAAACCCCATCTTTTTAACCTCGATGGCAACAATACAATACGTGTCGTTTCCCCTACTGTCACTGGGATCGAGCACCGCATGATTGAACCCAAAGCTAAGCACTTCTCCCATTGCAAGAAAGATCAATCTAGTAGGCCAAACCAAACTGATAATTCGAAGAGACTTTCAAAGATAACCAATCATACATAAAAGAATTCAGAGAAGATTCAAATATTGTTCATAGATAATCTGGATCATAAACCCACAATTCATCGGATCTCGACAAACATACCGCAAAAAGAGTTACATCGAATAGATCTCCAAGAAGATCGAGGAGAACTTTGTATTGAGATCCAAAGAGAGAGAAGAAGACATCTAGCTAATAACTATGGACCCGAAGGTCTGTGGTAAACTACTCACACATCATCGGAGAGGCTATGGTGTTGATGTAGAAGCCCTCCGTGATCGATGCCCCCCTGGCGGAGCGCCGGAAAAGGCCCCAAGATGGGATCTCACGGGTACAGAAGGTTGCGGCGGTGGAAATAGGGTTTCGTGGTGCTCCTGGATGGTTTCGGGGTACGTAGGTATATATAGGAGGAAGAAGTAGGTCGGTGGAGCCACGAGGGGCCCACGAGGGTGGGGGCGCGCCCAGGGGGCAGGCGCGCCTCCCTGCCTTGTGGCCTCCTCGGTGATTTCTTGACGTCCACTCCAAGTCCTCTGGATCACGTTTGTTCCAAAAATAACTCTCCCGAAGGTTTCATTCCGTTTGGACTCCGTTTGATATTCCTTTTCTGCGAAACACTGAAATAGGAAAAAAACAGCAATTTGCACTGGGCCATGGGTTAGTAGGTTAGTCCCAAAAATAATATAAAAGTGTATAAATAAGCCCATTAAACATCCAAAACATAATATATAATAGCATGGAGCAATCAAAAATTATAGATACGTTGGGCGGCTGAAGTCAGTAGTGCCGCAGTAGGACGTGTGGGAGTAGAAGATGCACGCGGTGTCCATGATGAAGGTCGGCCTGCAGAAAAGTTAGTTCGCGCCAATGCTTGTCGATCCTGTACTTCACGTTTAGCTTTGCAAGCAAGATGGAATAAACGAGTGATATTATTATACTCCTTATACTCTAGAATGGTCTGAATCTCTTTATTTAATCCACCCATTAAACATGCAAGCATAGCTTCATTTTCCTCAACAATACCACATCTAATCATTCCAGTTTGCAATTCCTGATAAAATTCTTCTATATACTTCTTTCCTTGTCTTAAAGGCTGTGATGACCCACAAGTATAAGTGATCTATCGTAGTCCTTTCGATAAGTAAGAGTGTCTAACCCAACGAGGAGCAGAAGGAAATGACAAGCGGTTTTCAGTAAGGTATTCTCTGCAAGCACTGAAATTATCGGTAACAGATAGTTTTGTGATAAGGTAATTTGTAACGGGTGACAAGTAAAGAAAGTAAATAAGGTGCAGCAAGATGGAACAATCCTTTTTGTAGCAAAGGACAAGCCTGGACAAACTCTTATATAAAGGGAAACGCTCTCGAGGACACATGGGAATTATCATCAAGCTAGTTTTCATCACGCTCATATGATTCGCGTTCGTTACTTTGATAATTTGATATGTGGGTGGACCAGTGTTTGGGTACTTCCCTTCCTTGGACAAGCATCCCACTTATGATTAACCCCTATTGCAAGCATCCGCAACTACAAAAGAAGTATTAAGGTAAACCTAACCATAGCATGAAACATGTGGATCCAAATTAGCCCCTTACGAAGCAACGCATAAACTAGGGTTTAAGCTTATGTCACTCTAGCAACCCATCATCTACTTACTACTTCCCAATGCCTTCCTCTAGGCCCAAATAATGGTGAAGTGTCATGTAGTCGACGTTCACATAACACCACTAGAGGAGAGACAACATACATCTCATCAAAATATCGAACGAATACCAAATTCACATGACTACTTACGGCAAGACTTCTCCCATGTCCTCAGGAACAAAAGTAAATACTCACAAATCATATTCATGTTCATAATCAGAGAGGTATTAATATTCATAAAGGATCTGAACATATGATCTTCCACCAAATAAACCAACTAGCATCAACTACAAAGAGTAATCAACACTACTAGCAACCTACAGGTACCAATCTGAGGTTTTGAGACAAAGATTGGATACAAGAGATAAACTAGGGTTTGAGAGGAGATGGTGCTGGTGTAGATGTTCATGGACATTGACCCCCTCCTGCTGAGAGGATCGATGATGATGACGATGGTGATGATTTCCCCCTCCCGGGGGGACGTTTCCCTGGCAGAACAGCTCCGCCGGAGCCCTAGATTGGTTTCGCCAGGTTCCGCCTCATGGCGGCGGAGTTTCGTCCCGAAAGCTTCCTCCTTATTTTTTCTTGGACAAAAGACTTCATATAGCAGAAGATGGGCACCGGAGGCCTGCCAGGGGGCCTACGAGACAAGGGGCGCGCCCCCCACCCTCGTGGCCAGGGTGTGGGCCCCCTCTGGTTGATTCTTTCTCATGTATTTTTTCTATATTCCAAAACGTGCTCCCGTGAAGTTTTAGGACTTTTAGAGTTGTGCAGAATAGGTCTCTAATATTTGCTCCTTTTCCAGCCTAGAATTCCAGCTGCCAGCATTCTCCCTCTTCATGTAAACCTTGTAAAATGAGAGAGAATAGGCATAAGTATTGTGACATAATGTGTAATAACAGCCCATAATGCAATAAATATCAATATAAAAGCATGATGCAAAATGGACGTATCAACTCCCCTAAGCTTAGACCTCGATTGTCCTCAAGGGGAAGCCGATAACGAAAAATATGTCCACATGTTTAGAGATAGAGGTGTCGATAAAATGAAATACGGACATGAGGGCATCATGATCATTCTTATAACAGTAACATATATAAATATTGCCATATGATTTCTTATGCTCAAGTAATAATCTATTCACAATGTAAAATATGAATCAGAAACTTCATTGAAAACCAACAAACTATAATCTCGGTCATTGAAGCAATTGAAATTTATCATAACATTGGAAAGAGTCATTATAAGAGCTTTTCAGCAAGTCCACATACTCAACTATCATTTAGTCTTTCACAATTGCTAACACTCACGCAATACTTACGGGTATGGAGTTTTAATCGGACACAGAGAAAGATAGGGGCTTATAGTGTTGCCTCCCAACCTTTTACCTCAAGGGTAATGTCAAGAATAATAGTTCATGATAACTCACATCCAATTGGATATATATATATCAGGATCTTTCCAACACAATGTGCTTGCCAACGGATAAAATGTAAAAAAGGAAAGGTGAAGATCACCATGACTCTTGTATAAGATTTAAGACAACAATAAAAGATAGTCCCTTCGCAGAGGGAAGCAGAGGTTGTCATGTGCTTTTATGGTTGGATGCACAAAATCTTAATGCGAAATAACGTCACTTTATATTGCCACTTGCGATATGGACCTTTATTATGCATTTCGTCGCTTTTATTTCTTCCACATCACAAGATCGTATAAAGCTTATTTTCTCCACACTAATGAATCATAAATATTTAGAGAGCAATTTTTATTGCATGCAACAATGACAACTTACTTGAAGGATCTTACTCAATCTGTAGGTAGATATCGTGGACTCTCACGGCAGAACTGGGTTTAAGGATATTCGGAAGCACAAGTAGTATCTCTACTTGGTGCAAAGAATTTGGCTAGCATGAGGGGGTAAGGCAAGCTCAACATGTTGGATGATCCATGACAATATACTTTATTTCGGATATAAGGAAACATAACCCATTACGTTGTCTTCCTTGTCCAACATCAACTCTTTAGCATGTCATATTTTAATGAGTGCTCACAATCATAAAAGATGTCCAAGATAGTATATTTATATGTGAAAACCTCTCTTTCTTTAGTACTTCCTATTAATTGCAACGATGACCAGAACTATGTTTGTCAAATCTCAACAACTTTATTCATCATACTCTTTATATGTGAAGTCATCACTCTCCATAAGATCAATATGATCTCTTTATTTCTTTTTATTCTTTCTTTTTCTTTTATTCCCTCACGATCATAGCAAGATAATCAAGCCCTTGACTCAAAACCTAATCTTTATTATATATAGCTCACCGACTCGATTACATATAAGGATCATAAAGCAAAGCTCAAAACTAGATCATACTAAAACTTTATTCTACTAGATCAAGATATTACTAAAAGGATCGAACTAACAAAAACGGTAAAGGTAGGAGTGTGATGGTGATACGATACCGGGGCACCTCCCCCAAGCTTGGCAGTTGCCAAGGGGAGTGCCCATACCCATGTGATTATGTCTCTTTCTTCGAGGTGGTGATGATCGAGTTGTTGATGACAATTGTGCCTTCAGCTTCTTCATATTATAATTGAGAAGAGCAATTTCCTCCTTTAAATCATTGACCTCCGATTCCAGCTTCAAAATCTTGTCACATAAATCTCCTTTGCTTTTCTGCTGAAAACGAGAAGGAATAGATTGGTTGTTAGACAGTTTATCCCCCTTAGGGAGAGTAGACTTCTTAAACTTCACGTGCATATCCCCAGGTTGAGGTAGAGGGACATCCTCCTCCTCCGAACTTGAATCATTGATCCTCATCAAATGAGCATCCTCCTCATCATCCATAGTTCGACCACAAGGAGATAGATCCCCATAGGTCTTTGGGTCAGCAATGAGATGTGAGACTGATGACCCACAAGTATAGGGGATCTATCGTAGTCCTTTCGATAAGTAAGAGTGTCGAACCCAACGAGGAGCAGAAGGAAATGATAAGCGGTTTTTAGTAAGGTATTCTCTGCAAGCACTGAAATTATCGGTAACAGATAGTTTTGCGATAAGGTAATTTGTAACGGGTAACAACTAATGAATGTAAATAAGGTGCAGCAAGATGGACCAATCCTTTTTGTATCAAAGGACAAGCCTGGACAAACTCTTATATAGAGAAAAGCGCTCCCGAGGACACATGGGAATTATCGTCAAGCTAGTTTTCATCACGCTCATATGATTCGCGTTCGTTACTTTGATAATTTGGTATATGGGTGGACCGGTGCTTGGGTGCTGTCCTTTCTTGGACAAGCATACCACTTATAATTAACCCCTATTGCAAGCATCCACAACTACAAAAGAAGTATTAAGGTAAACCTAACCATAGCATGAAACATGTGGATCCAAATCAGCCCCTTACGAAGCAACTCATAAACTAGGGTTTAAGCTTCTGTCACCCTAGCAACCCATCATCTACTTATTACTTCCCAATGCCTTCCTCTAGGCCCAAACAATGGTCAAGTGTCATGTAGTCGACATTCACATAACACCACTAGAGGAGAGACAACATACATCTCATCAAAATATCGAACGAATACCAAATTCACATGACTACTTATAGCAAGACTTCTCCCATGTCCTCAGGAACAAACGTAACTACTCACAAATCATATTCATGTTCATAATCAGAGGGGTATTAATATGCATAAAGGATCTAAACATATGATCTTCCACCAAATAAACCAACTGGCATCAACTACAAGGAGTAATCAACACTACTAGCAACCCACAGGTACCAATCTGAGGCTTTGGGACAAAGATTGGATACAAGAGATGAACTCGGGTTTGAGAGGAGATGGTGTTGGTGAAGATGTTGATGGACATTGACCCCCTCCCGATGAGAGGATCGTTGGTGATGACGATGGCGATGATTTCCCCCTCCCGGAGGGAAGTTTCCCCGGCAGAACAGCTCCGCCGAAGCCCTAGATTGGTTCCGCCAAGGTTCCGCCTCGTCGCGGTGGAGTTTCTTCCCGAAAGCTTGCTTATGATTTTTTCCAGGGTAAAAGACTTCATATAGCAGAAGATGGTCACTGGAGGCCTGCCAGGGGGCCCATGAGACAGGGGCGTGCCCAGGGGGGTAGGGCACGCCCAGGGGGTAGGATGCGCCCCCCACCCTCGTGGCCAGGGTGTGGGCCCCCTCTGGTGGATTCCTTCGCCAGTATTTTTTATTAATTCCAAAAATAACTTCCGTGAAGTTTCTGGACTTTTCGAGCTCTGCAGAATAGGTCTCTAATATTTGCTCCTTTTCCATCCCAGAATTCCAGCTGCCGGCATTCTCCCTCTTCATGTAAACCTTGTAAAATAAGAGAGAATATGCATAAGTATTGTGATATAATGTGTAATAACAGCCCATAATGCAACAAATATCGATATAAAAGCATGATGCGAAATGGACGTATCAACTCCCCCAAGCTTAGACCTCGCTTGTCCTCAAGCGGAAGCCGATAACGATAAATATGTCCACATGTTTAGAGATGGAGGTGTCGATAAAATAAAATACAGACATGAGGGCATCATGATCATTCTTATAACAGCCACATATATGGATATTGTCATATGATTCTTATGCTCAAGTAATAATCTATTCACAATGTCAAGTATGAATCAGAAACTTCATTGAGAACTAACAAACTATGATCTCGGTCATTGAAGCAATTGCAATTTATCATAACATCGAAAGAGTCAATATAAGAGCTTTTTCAGCAGGTCCACATACTCAACTATCATTTAGTCTTTCACAATTGCTAACACTCACGCAATACTTATGGTTATGGAGTTTTAATTGGACACAGAGAAAGATAGGGGCTTATAGTGTTGCCTCCCAACCTTTTACCTCAAGGGTAATGTCAACAATAATAATTCTTGCTAACTTACATCAAATTGGATATATTTATCAGGATCTTTCCAACACAAGGTGCTTGCCAAAGGATAAAATGTAAAAAGGAAAGGTGAAGATCACCATGACTCTTGTGTAAGGAATAAGACAAAAGTAAAAGACAGGCCCTTCGCAGAGGGAAGCAGAGGTTGTCATGTGCTTTTATGGTTGGATGCACAAAATCTTAATGCAAAAGAACGTCACTTTATATTGCCACTTGTGATATGGACCTTTATTATGCAGTTTGTCGCTTTTATTTCTTCCACATCACAAGATCGTATAAAGCTTATTTTCTCCACACTAATAAATCATACATATTTAGAGAGCAATTTTTATTGCATGCAACATGACAACTTACTTGAAGGATCTTACTCAATCCATAGGTAGATATGGTGGACTCTCATGGCAAAACTGGGTTTTAAGGGTATTCGGAAGCACAAGTAGTATCTCTACTTGGTGCAAAGAATTTGGCTAGCATGAGAGGGAAAGGCAAGCTCAACATGTTGGATGATCCATGACAATATACTTTATTTCGGATATAAGAAAACATAACCCATTACATTGTCTTCCTTGTCCAACATCAACTCTTTAGCATGTCATATTTTAATGAATGCTCACAATCATAAAAGATGTCCAAGATAGTATATTTATATGTGAAAACCTCTCTTTATTTATTACTTCCTATTAATTGCAATGATGATCAAAACTATGTTTGTCAACTCTCAACAACTTTTATTCATCATACTCTTTTAGATGTGAAGTCATTGCTCTCCATAAGATCAATATGATCTCTTTGATTTCTTTTTATTCTTTCTCTTTCTTTTATTCCCTCACGATCATAGCAAGATAATCAAGCCCTTGACTCAACACTAATCTTTATTATATATAGCTCGCGGACTCGATTACATAGAAGGATCGTAAAGCAAAACTAAAAACTAAATCATAGTAAAAATTTATTCTACTAGATCAAGACATTACCAAAAGGATCGAACTAAGAAAAACGGTAAAGATAGGAGTGTGATGGTGATACGATACCGGGGCACCTCCCCCAAGCTTGGCAGTTGCCAAGGGGAGTGCCCATACCCATGTGATTATATCTCCTTGTTCGGAGGTGGTGAGGTGATATTCTTGGCGATGATGCCCCTCAGGATACGATTCCCTCCTCGAGCTTGTTGACTTGCTGTTTGACGTCCTTTATTTCCTTACGGAGCTTACCCGTGACGGCTAAAGCTCCTTTCACCCAAGGATGTTGCATAGCTGCGGGAGAACAAGTAACACTCTTTTTCATATTTTCATAAGAGAGAAATTTAACATTGGAAGGGATGACCGAGGTTGGAATGGCTGAGCTCTGTAGTTCCCCCATCATGAATCCGGCTCGGAAACGGGAAGTAACTTCTTGATCCTCCTCCATGGCATCTATCCTTTTCAAGGCGGCCTACATCTCTTCCTCCGTTGATGGCCCAAAGTGGTCAGCATCACTGTTTGTTCTTGGTCCCGGTGTCGGATTAGACACCCGGCTCTCCCCGACCGACTCTTGAGAAGACATCTTGCTCTAATCTACGGCAGAAACAGCTCGAAACAAAAACAGAGGATATTTGCGTGGTACGGTGGTCAAAACCTTCGGGAGATTATATAATGAATTTTTACCGACCGAAAGAAGTACCGTGCAAGAAAATGAGTCCGGAGAACACAAGAGGTGCCCACGAGGCAGGGGCGTGCCCAGGGGGTAGGGCGCGCCCTCCACCCTCGTGGACGCCTCGTGTCCTTCCCGGAATACTTCTTATTTTCCTATTTTCTTAAATATTCCAAAACGGAGGCAAATTGCCACTAGAACTCTTTTGGAGTCGGTTTACTTACCGTACCACATACCTATTCCTTTTCGGAGTCTGAAACGTTATGGAAAGTGTCCCTTATGTATTCCTCCGGGGTTACGGTTTCAATAACATTAGTTTCAACATTTATAGGATTACCTGAGATATAATGTTTGATTCTTTGACCGTTCACCACCTTCGGATTTGTGCCTTCAAAGTTGTTGATTTTTATGGCACCGGAACGACAGACCTCCTCGATAAAGTAAGGACCTTTCCATTTAGAGAAAAGTTTTCCTGTGAAAAATCCTAAACGAGAGTTGAATAGAAACACATAATCACCTATATTAAACTCACGCTTTTGTATCCTTTTGTCATGCCACCTTTTAACCTTTTCTTTAAATAATTTGGCATTCTCATAGGCCTGGGTTCTCCATTCATCAAGTGAGCTAATGTCAAATAGTCTCTTCTCACCGGCAAGTTTGAAATCATAATTGAGCTCTTTAATGGCCCAATATGCCTTATGTTCTAGTTCGAGAGGTAAGTGACATGCTTTTCCATAAACCATTTTATACGGAGACATACCCATAGGATTTTAATATGCAGTCCTATAGGCCCATAATGCATCATCAAGTTTCTTGGACCAATTCTTTCTAGATCTATTAACAGTCTTTTGCAAAATTAATTTGAGCTCTCTGTTACTCAATTCTACTTGACCACTAGACTACGGGTGATATGGAGATGCAATTCTATGATTAACATCATACTTAGCAAGCATTTTACGAAAAAAACCATGAATAAAATGTGAACCACCATCAGCCATTAAATATCTAGGGACTCCAAACCTCGAAAAAATAACTTCTTTAAGCATCTTAATAGAGGTGTTATGATCAGCACTACTAGTTTGAATAGCTTCTACCCACTTAGTAACGTAATCAACAGCAACTAAAATATGTGTATTCCCGTTAGAGGAAGGAAACGGTCCCATATAATCAAAGCCCCAAACATCAAATGGTTCAATAACGAGTGAATAATTCATAGCATTTCTTGACGTCTACTAATATTACCAATTCTTTGACATTCATCACAAGATATGAACAAGTTACGGGCATCTTTGAAGAGAGTAGGCCAATAAAAACCAGATTGCAATACCTTATGTGCAGTTCTATCTCCAGCGTGGTGTCCTCCATAAGCTTTGGAGTGACACTTGCGTAGGATATGTTCCTGTTCATGCTCAGGTATACAACGTCTAATAACACCATCTACTCCTTCTTTATAAAGGTGTGGGTCGTCCCAGAAGTAATGTCTTAAATCATAGAAAAACTTTTTCTTTTGCTGATATGTGAAACTAGGTGGTATAAATTTAGCAGCAATGTAATTAGCATAATCAGAATACCATGGAGCGGCACGAGAAGCATTTATGACAGCCAATTGTTCATCAGGAAAGCTATCATCAATAGGTAGTGGCTCATCAAGAACATTCTCTAACCTAGACAAGTTGTCTGCAACGGGGTTCTCAGCTCCCTTTCTATCAATAATATGCAAATCAAATTCTTGTAGCAAGAGAACCCATCTAATAAGTCTAGGTTTAGCATCTTTCTTTTCCATAAGGTATTTAATAGCAGCATGATCAGTGTGAACAGTTACTTTAGCGTCTACAATATAAGGTGTGAACTCATCACAAGCAAATACAACTCCTAGAAATTCTTTTTCAGTAGTAGCATAATTTCTCTGGGCATTGTCTAGAGTTTTACTAGCATATTGGATAAGATTTAATTTCTTATCAACTCTTTGTCCTAGAACAGCACCTACAGCATAATCGCTAGCATCACACATGATTTCAAAGGGTAAATTCCAATCAGGTGGCTGAACAATAGGTGCAGAAATCAAAGCTTTCTTAAGTATTTCAAATGCTTCTACACAATCATCATCAAAGACAAAAGGAATATCTTTTTGTAAGAGATTAGTCAGAGGCCTGGAGATTTTAGAGAAGTCCTTAATGAACCTCCTATAAAAACCGGCATGACCAAGGAAACTTCTTATACCTTTAATGTCCTTGGGACACTGCATCTTTTCAATAGCATCAACTTTAGCTTTGTCAACTTCAATACCTCTTTCAGAATTTTATGCCCCAAGACAATACCTTCATTAACCATAAAGTGGCACTTCTCCCAATTCAAGACCAGGTTAGTGTCTTCACATCTCTGCAAGACTTGATCAAGGTTGCTCAAGCAATCATCAAAAGAAGTTCCATATATGGAGAAATCATCCATGAAAACCTCAACAATCTTTTCGCAAAAATCATAGAATATAGCCATCATGCATCTTTGAAAGGTAGCAGGTGCGTTACATAAACCAAATGGCATACGTCTATAAGCAAAGTTACCGAAAGGGCAAGTAAAAGTGGTCTTTTCTTGATCCTCTTTCGACACAGGTATTTGAGAGAAACCAGAATAACCATCTAGAAAGCAAAAATGCGTATGTTTGGATAGTCTTTCTAGCATTTGATCAATAAAGGGTAAAGGGTAATGATCCTTTTTAGTAGCTTTATTTAATTTGCGGAAATCAATTACCATTCTATAACATGTAACAATTCTTTGTGGGATCAATTCATCTTTATCATTAGGAACAACAGTAATACCTCCCTTCTTAGGGACACAATGGACAGGACTTACCCACTAACTATCAGCAATGGGATAAATTATACCTGCCTCCAGAAGCTTTAGTATTTCTTTCCTTACCACTTGTTTCATCTTAGGATTTAACCGTCGTTGGTGAACAACAACTGGTTTAGCTTCTTTCTCCAATTTTATTTTGTGTTGGCATAGAGTGGGACTAATGCCCTTAAGATCATCAAGAGTATATCCAATAGCAGCACGGTGCTTCTTCAGAGTTTCCAATAATTTCTTTTCTTCATGCTCTGAAAGGTTAGCACTAATAATAACAGGATATATCTTCTTCTCATCAAGATAAGCATATTTAAGAGTATCAGGTAATGATTTAAGCTCAAACACGGGATCACCCTTGGGTGGAGGAGGATCCCCTAGGATTTCAACAGGCAAGTTGTGTTTCAAAATAGGTCCCTGTTTAAAGAATACTTCATCTATTTCCCTTCTTTCATTCATAAACATATCATTTTCATGGTCTAGCAAATATTGTTCTAAAGGATCATTAGGAGGCACGACAATAGAAGCAAGACCAATAATTTCATCTTTACTAGGCAATTCCTTATCATGGGGTTGTCTACAAAATTTTGCAAAGTTAAACTCATGAGACATATCCCCCAGACCAATAGTAACAACATCCTTTTCGCAATCTATCCTGGCATTAACAGTATTCAAGAAGGGTCTACCAAATGATGGGACAAAAACTATCTTGTGGGGAACCAAGAACAAGAAAATCAGTAGGATATTTAACTTTCCCACACAAGACTTCAACATCTCTAACAATCCCAACTGGTGAAATAGTGTCTCTATTGGCAAGCTTAATTGTAACATCAATTTCCTCTAACTCAGCAGATGCGATATCATGCATAATTTCTTTGTATAAGGAATGAGGTATTGCACTTGCACTAGCACCCATATCACATAAGCCATGATAACAATGATCTCCTATCTTAACGGAAATAACAGGCATGCCTACAACATGTCTATGTTTATTTTTAGCATTAGGTCTAGCAATTCTAGCAGCTTCATTGCAGAAGTAAATAACATGCCCATCAATATTATCAGCCAAGAGATCTTTAACCATAGCAACACTAGGTTCAACTTTAATTTGCTCATGGGGTTTGGGTGTCTTAATATTACTTTTTTTACCACAGTTGAAGCTTTAGCATGATCCTTTATTCTAACAGGGAAAGGCGGTTTCTCAATATACGCAATAGGAACGACAGTTTCAGGACTTTTGGAGCTGTGCAGAATAGGTCTCTAATATTTGCTCCTTTTACAGCCCAGAATTCCAGCTGCCGGCATTCTCCTTCTCCATGTAAACCTTGTAAAATAAGAGAGAATAGGCATAAGTATTGTGATATAACGTGTAATAACAGCCCATAATGCAACAAATATCGATATAAAAGCATGATGCAAAATGGACGTATCAGAGACATAGCTCTCTCCATCGGAATCTTGAGATGACATCTTGCTCCAAATCTTCTACAGAAACAGCTCGAAACAAAAACAGAGGATATTTGCGTGGTACGGTGGTCAAAACCTTCGGAAGATTATATAATGAATTTTTACCGACCAAAAGAAGCACCGTGCAATGAAACGGTGTCCGGAGAGCACACGAGGTGCCCACGAGGCAGGGGGCGCGCCCAGGGGGGTAGGGCATGCCCTCCACCCTCGTGGACGCCTCGTGTCCTTCCCGGACTACTTCTTATTTTCCTATTTTCTTAAATATTCCAAAATGGAGAAAAACTGCCATTAGAACTGTTTTGGAGTCGGTTTACTTACCATACCACATACCTATTCCTTTTCGGAGTTTGAAACATTCTGGAAAGTGTCCCTTATGTACTCCTCCGGGGTCACGGTGTCAATAACATTAGTTTCAACATTAATAGGATTACCTCAGATATAATGTTTGATTCTTTGACCATTCACCACCTTCGGATTTGTGCCTTCGAAGTACTTGATTTTTATGGCACCGGAACGATAGACCTCCTCGATAACGTCAGGCCCTTCCCATTTAGAGAGAAGTTTTCCTGCAAAAAATCTTAAACGAGAGTTGAATAGCAACACATAATCACCTACATTAAACCCACGCTTTTGTATCCTTTTGTCATGCCATCTTTTAACTTTTTCTTTAAACAGTTTGGCATTCTCATAGGCTTGAGTTCATTCATCAAGTGAGCTAATGTCAAATAGCCTTTTCTCACCGGCAAGTTTGAAATCATAATTGAGCTCTTTAATGGCCCAATATGCCTTATGTTCTAGTTTGAGAGGTAAGTGACATGCTTTCCCATAAAACATTTTATACGGAGACATACACATAGGATTTTTATATGCAGTTCTATATGCCCATAATGCATCATCAAGTTTCTTGGACCAATTCTTCCAAGATCTATTAACAGTCTTTTGCAAAATTAATTTAAGCTCTCTATTACTTAGTTCCACTTGACCACTAGACTGTGGGTGGTATGGAGATGCAATTCTATGATTAACGTCGTACTTAGCAAGCATTTTACGAAAAGCACCATGAATAAAATGTGAACCACCATGAGTCATTAAATATCTAGGGACTCCAAACCTCGGAAAAATAACTTCTTTAAGCATCTTAATAGAGGTGTTATGATCAGCACTACTAGTTGGAATAGCTTCTACCCACTTAGTAACATAATCAACAGCAACTAAAATATGTGCATACCCATTAGAGGAAGGAAACGGTCCCATATAATCAAAGCCCCAAACATCAAATGGTTCAATAACAAGTGAATAGTTCATAGGCATTTCTTGACGTCTACTAATATTACCAATTCTTTGACATTCATCACAAGACAAGACAAACTTACGGGCATCTTTGAAGAGAGTAGGCCAATAAAAACCAGATTGCAATACCTTATGTGCAGTTCTATCTCCAGCGTGGTGTCCTCCATAAGCCTCGGAGTGACACTTGCATAGGATCTGTTCTTGTTCATGCTCAGGTACACAACGTCTAATAACACCATCTACTCCTTTTTATAAAGGTGTGGGTCATCCCAAAAGTAATGTCTCAAATCATAGAAAAACTTTTTCTTTTGCTGGTATGTGAAGCTAGGTGGTATAAATTTAGCTAATCAGCATAGCATGGAGCAGTACGAGAAGCATTTATGACAGCTAATTGTTCATCAGGAAAGCTATCATCAATAGGTAGTGGGTCATCAAGAACATTCTCTAACCTAGACAAGTTGTCTGCAACGGGGTTCTCAGCTCCCTTTCTATCAATAATATGCAAATCAAATTCTTGTAGCAAGAGAACCCATCTAATTAGTCTAGGTTTAGCATCTTTTTTTCCATAAGATATTTAATAGCAGCATGATCGGTGTGTACAGTTACTTTAGAATCAACAATATAAGGTCTGAACTTATCACAAGCGAATACAAGTGCTAAAAATTCTTTTCGGTAGTAGCATAATTTCTCTGGGCACTGTCTAGAGTTTTACTGGCATATTGGATAACATTTAATTTCTTATCAACTCTTTGTCCCAGAACAGCACCTACATCATAATCACTAGCATCACACATAATTTCAAAGGGTAAATTCCAATCAGGTGGCTGAACAATAGGTGCAGAAATGAAGGCTTTCTTAAGTATTTCAAATTCTTCTACACAATCATTATCAAAGATAAAAGGAACATCTTTTTTAAGAGGTTAGTCAGAGGCCTAGAAATGTTTGAGAAGTCCTTAATGAACCTCCTATAAAAACCGGCATGACCAAGGGAACTTCTTAAACCTTTAATGTCCTTGGAAAACGACATCTTTTCATTAGCATCAACTTTAGCTTTATCAACCTCAATACCTCTTTCAGAAATTTTATGCCCCAAGACAATACCTTCATTAACCATAAAGTGGCACTTCTCCCAATTCAAGACGAGATTAGTTTCTTCACATCTCTGCAAAACTCGATCAAGGTTGCTCAAGCAATCATCAAAAGAAGTTCCATATACGGAGAAACCATCCATGAAAACCTCAACAATCTTTTCACAAAAATCATAGAATATAGCCATCATGCATCTTTGAAAGGTAGCAGGTGCGTTACATAAACCAAACGGCATACGTCTATAAGCAAAGGTACCGAAAGGGCAAGTAAAAGTGGTCTTTTCTTGATCCTCTTTCGACACAGGTATTTGAGAGAAACCAGAATAACCATCTAGAAAGCAAAAATGCGTATGTTTGGATAGTCTTTCTAGCATTTGATCAATAAAGGGTAAAGGGTAATGATCCTTTTTAGTAGCTTTATTTAATTTGCGGAAATCAATTACCATTCTATAACATGTAACAATTCTTTGTGGGATCAATTCATCTTTATCATTAGGAACAACAGTAATACCTCCCTTCTTAGGGACACAATGGACAGGACTTACCCACTGACTATCAGCAATGGGATAAATTATACCTGCCTCCAGAAGCTTTAGTGTTTCTTTTCTTACTACTTCTTTCATCTTAGGATTTAACCTTCATTGGTGATCAACAACCGGTTTAGCGTCTTTCTCCAATTTTAATTTGTGCTGGCATAGAGTGGGACTAATGCCCTTAAGATCATCAAGAGTATATCCAATAGCAACACGGTGCTTCTTAAGAGTTTTCAAAAATTTCTCTTCTTCCTTCTCTGAAAGGTTAGCACTAATAATAACTGGATATATCTTCTTTTCATCAAGATATGCATATTTAAGAGTATCAGGTAATGGTTTAAGCTCAAACACGGGATCACCGTAGGGTGGAGGAGGATCCCCTAGGATTTCAACGGGCAAGTTGTGTTTCAAAATAGGTCCCTGTTTAAAGAATACTTCATATATTTCCCTTCTTTCATTCATAAATGTATCATTTTCATGGTCGAGCAAATATTGTTCTAAAGGATCGTTAGGAGGCACGGCAATAGAAGCAATACCAATAATTTCATCTTTACTAGGCAATTCTTTATCATGGGGTTGTCTACGAAATTTAGCAAAATTAAACTCATGAGACATATCCCCCAAACCAATAGTAACAACATCCTTTTTGCAATCTATCTTTGCATTAACAGTATTCAAGAAGGGTCTACAAAATATAATGGGACAAAAGTCATCTTGTGTGGAACCAAGAACAAGAAAATCAGCAGGATATTTAACTTTCCCACACAAGACTTCAACATCTCTAACAATCCCAACTGGTGAAATAGTCTCTCTATTGGCAAGCTTAATTGTAACATCAATTTCTTCTATCTCAGCTGGTGCAATATCATGCATAATTTCTTTGTATAAGGAATGAGGTATTGCACTTGCACTAGCACCCATATCACACAAGCCATGATAACAATGATCTCTTATTTTAACAGAAATAGCAGGCATGCCTACAACAGGTCTATGTTTATTTTTAGTATCAGGTCTAGCAATTCTAGCAGCTTCATCACAGAAGTAAATAACATGCCCATCAATATTATCGGCCAAGAGATCTTTAATGATAGCAGTACTAGGTTCAACTTTAATTTGCTCAGGGGGTGTAGGTGTTCTAGTATTACTCTTATGAACCATAGTTGAAGCTTTAGCATGATCCTTTATTCTAACAGGGAAAGGTGGTTTCTCAATATAAGCAGTAGGAACAACAGGATCAACATTATAAGTGATAGTCTTTTCTTCAACTTTAATAGGTGCAACTACTTTTACTTCAATGGGAGGATTATATTTAAACCACTTCTCCTTAGGGAGATCAACATGAGTAGCAAAGGATTCACAGAAAAAGGCTACTATCTCAGAGTCAAGTCCATATTTAGTGCTAAATTCACGGAAAACATTGGTATCCATATTAGATTTAACACAATCAAACTTAGGTGTTATACCTGACTCCTTACCTTCATCGAGATCCCAATCTTCAGAGTTGCATTTAATTCTTTCCAATAAATCCCCTTTGAATTCAATAGTTCTTCATCATAAAAGAACCGGTACAAGAAGTATCGAGCATGGAGCGATTATTGAGAGAAAGCCGAGCATAAAATTTTTGAATAATCATTTCTCTTGAGAGCTCATGATTGGGGCATGAATATAATGTTGACTTAAGCCTCCCCCAAGCTTGAGCGATGCTTTCTCCTTCGCGAGGCCAAAAATTATATATATAATTATGATCACGATGAACAAGATGCATAGGATAAAACTTCTGATAAATTCCAATTTCAATCGGTTGTAGTTCCATGATCCTATATCATCACATAGCCTAAACCATGTCAATGTCTTTCCCTTCAAAGATGAAGGGAAGACCTTCTTCTTGATAACATCCTTGGGCATACCTGCAAGCTTAAATAATCCACAAACTTCATCCACATAGATTAGGTGCAAATCGGGATGTAATGTTCCATCTCCTGTAAAAGGATTAGCTAGCACTTTCTCTATCATACCCTAAGGAATTTCAAAGTAAACATTTTCAGTAAGTTCAGTAGGTTGAGGAGCAACTCTTTGCTCTACTGGTCGGGGTGAAGGTACCCCGAACAAGCCCCTCAAAGGATTATGTTCCATAGTAACAAGTGACAGTAAATTTCAGCACACTATATAAATTTTTCCATACCAATTTCCACTTACCAAAGGCGCTTCGCTCCCCGGCAACGGCGCCAGAAAAGAGTCTTGATGACCCACAAGTATAGGGGATCTATAGTAGTCCTTTTGATAAGTAAGAGTGTCGAACCCAACGAGGAGTAGAAGGAAATGACAAGCGGTTTTTTGTAAGGTATTCTCTGCAAGCACTGAAATTATCGGTAACAGATAGTTTTGTGATAAGGTAATTTGTAACGGGTGACAAGTAAAGAAAGTAAATAAGGTGCAGAAAGATGGCCCAATCCTTTTTGTAGCAAAGGACAGGCCTGGATAAACTCTTATATGAAGGAAAACGCTCCCGAGGACACATGGGAATTATCGTCAAGCTAGTTTTTATCACGCTCATATGATTCGCGTTCGTTACTTTGATAATTTGATATGTGGGTGGACCGGTGCTTGGGTACTGCCCTTCCTTGGAGAAGCATCCCACTTATGATTAACCCCTATTGCAAGCATCCGCAACTACAAAAGAAGTATTAAGGTAAACCTAACCATAGCATGAAACATGTGGATCCAAATCAGCCCCTTACGAAGCAACGCATAAACTAGGGTTTAAGCTTCTGTCACTCTAGCAACCCATCATCTACTTATTACTTCCCAATGCCTTCCTCTAGGCCCAAATAATGGTGAAGTGTCATGTAGTCGACATTCACATAACACCACTAGAGGAGAGACAACATACATCTCATCAAAATATCGAACGAATACCAAATTCACATGACTACTTATCACAAGACTTCTCCCATGTCCTCAGGAACGAACGTAACTGCTCACAAATCATATTCATGTTTATAATCAGAGAGGTATTAATATGCATAAAGGATCTGAACATATGATCTTCCACCAAATAAACCAACTAGCATCAACTACAAAGAGTAATCAACACTACTAGCAACCTACAGGTACCAATCTAAGGTTTTGAGACAAAGATTGGATACAAGAGACGAACTAGGGTTTGAGAGGAGATGGTGCTGGTGAAGATGTTGATGGAGATTGACCCCCTCCCGCTGAGAGGATCGATGATAATGACGATGGTGATGATTTCCCCCTCCCAGAGGGATGTTTCCCCGATAGAACAGCTCCACCAAAGCCCTAGATTGGTTTCTCCAGGTTCCGCCTCGTGGCGGCGGAGTTTCGTCCGAAAGCTTCCTCCTTATTTTTTCTCCGATGAAAGACTTCATATAGCAGAAGATGGGCACCGGAGGCCTGCCAGGGGGCCTACGAGACAAGGGGGCGCGCCCAGGGAGTAGGGTGTGCCCCCACCCTCGTGGCCAGGGTGTGGGCCCCCTCTGGTTGATTCTTTCTCCAGTATTTTTTATATATTCCAAAACGTGCTCCCGTGAAGTTTCGGGACTTTTGGAGTTGTGCAGAATAGGTCTATAATATTTGCTCCTTTTCCAGCCCAGAATTCCAGCTGCCGGCATTCTCCCTCTTCGTGTAAACCTTGTAAAATGAGAGAGAATAGGTATAAGTATTGTGACATAGTGTGTAATAACATCCCATAATGCAATAAATATCGATATAAAAGCAGGATGCAAAATGGACGTATCACGCTGCAATTTTTGAAGTAATTCACGTTGATAATATGGTGGAACCCAACGAGTATGCATAGCAGTTTTTAAAGCAGCCCAAGTAGATGGAATAGGATATAATCTACAAAGTTCAGACCACCAAACACATGCAAAACTAGTGAAAGCATAAACTGCAGCAGTAACACGTCTTTCCTCGGGATATTGTAAACATGTAAAACGTTGTTCACTTTCTAACTCCCAAGTAAGATATATATCAGGAACATATCTGCCCTCAAATGGTGGAATATTCAATTTTAGTTTAGGAAGCTGGTCATGATCTCGTACCTCAGGTGGTGGTGTAGCCCTGCCGTTGCGATGATATGCATGAGGACGACCTGGTGGTGGTGGTGCTGGTGGTTGCACGTAGTTCTGATTTTGATCAACCTCATCCTTATAATGGTCCTCCACCTCTGCAGTAGCAGTAGGAGCTACAGAAGCATCAACAGTAGGTGCTGCGGCACCAAAATTTTGACCAGGCTCAAGGGGAACGTGCAGTGCTCGTCCCACTTGATTTGGAACGCGATGTTGTTGTTGTTGCTGCTGTTGTATAGGTGCGACAGGTGCAGCGGGCGGTGGTTGTGGAAGACGCGAGAGCAATTCATTAAACTTGTTATCGATCTTTGTTTCGAACACCTTCTCAATGCCATTTTTCTTCTCCATGGCCTCTTCAAATCTATTTAGCACATCTTCCACCTGTCCACTCATCATTTGCTGAAACTTATCATGTAACTCTTTGTTCGTCATGTTCTCCCAGTCACTCTCGTCGGCTTGTGATCCTGCCATGGTTAGCAACAATAGAAAGACACAATAATATGATCCTACAGACTACTAGGAAGTGGTGCTGGTGTGTCACAAATCCTTCAAGCGAATCTCAAAATCTTACCAGTTCTTACCAAGCAGCAGGTGGTGATCGGCAACCGTAGTAGTCAAAACTCTCAAAAGCTTGGATAGAGCGATTGCCAGGGAGAGTCAAACGCATGACGTAGATGTATGTGGAGCTGGAAGGCTTATAATATGGTAGCAAAAAGGGTCAGCAATAATCAATTCAGAGATGCAAAGTTGAATAAACGCTCAACGACAGTACTGTGCTGGTCCTAGGCTAGACCGTCCTAGAGACGCGATCCTAGAACACTAACAAAATCACGGCGCGACACGTAAACAAAGGAAAAGCACACTCTGGGAAAAAAATTCGCTCTTTTTATGCGCTCTTTATTTTTGCGCTCATTTTTTTGCGAAAAATCACTATAATGGCGAGTGTCTCAAAACTCCTCCCAAGTCACATTGATAGGATAGGCACGAAATTTTTTTGACTAATTTTTTTTGGAAAGCAGGGCAGCGACGACGAAAAAGTGCGACAAAACATCACTATGATGGCGAGTGTCTCAAAAGACTAAGAAAAGCCTAAAACTAGGATAGGGAAAAATATTTTCGCCTGCCGAAATTTTGGCCTAAAAACTGCCCGGGGGTCTCCAGACTTTTTTTTTCGAAACCTACTCAGGCATGGAAACATGAATCAGAAAATAGATGGATCTCGAAAACAAACCTAATATTAAAAGAACTCGGATTGGTGGTGGATATATGGTGGTAGGATATGGCAGCGGTGGTGGTATATGGCAGCGGTGGTAGGATATGACAGCAGTGGTGGTATATGGCAGCGGTGGTAGGATATGGCAGCGGCGGTGGTATATGGCAGCGGTGGTGGTATATGGCAGCAGCGATGAAGATGATGCAGCGGCGGCGTGACAAACTGTGACAGAACACGAAACTCTAAAGGACTAAACGCTAAGACCAGCAACTAGACATGACGATGCAACCGCAAATTCAAGAAAGCAAAAATCCTAAAAAGATTATGCAAAGGCTTAGATTGGTTCGGATATGATGAACTAACCCTAATTTTTTTGTCACTTTTTCGTGGACTGTAGGTATGAAGAACAGACTCAATCTAAACTATGAAAAACTATAAAATCTCACCGAGCAACCTGGAAATCTGATACCACTTGATAGAGGCAAAGGTGTCCCGTCTTTCGATGAGATGGTGATTATTGTTTCAGAGGAGTAGACTTTCACGATCCGACTACGAACGTGCGAGGACGTCGCGCCTTAGCAATTGCTAAACCAACTCCGAGAGGTTATTGACCATGCCGGAGCATGATCAACCTGACCACGAAGGTCTATTTCCTGCAAGCAAACGAAGAACACGCAAGAAACTAAGATTGCAATCTGGATATTGCGAATATAAGATGAAAGCTTTATTGATCAAGGTGGGGTTCTGTGATGCCTTGGTCTGGTTGTTGAACACAAACGAAGTACGCTAAGTTGCAGCTATGGCGAACTTTTTATCTAAACAAAACCCAAAGTCTAAACAACGCCCAAAGGGCTGTATATATGGAGGAAGAGGGGGGAATTTCGTGGCCCTTGGGGGAGGGGTCCGAAACCAACCCTATCTTTTGTTTCCCCACACATAGGGACTCTAAAATCAGACTATACTTATGTATTTCGAAATTACATGGGCCTGGCCCAATATTAAGGTGACACGGCACCTATAATAGCCTCTGGACGAAATTTGTGAAGTGGCATCTTGTATACAAAATACAAGACTTCATGCACTCATTACGGTGGCTTCAAAGTCCTGAAATCATCACTTCAAACTCCGTTCTTGTTTCCCTTGCGCATGCCATCATCTCCATGCTTGTTCTTGCTCCCATGTTCATCCTTCTCCAAGCTAGACCCTTCATTTGTAGGCACAACAAATGTATCCAATTTAGGCAGCATCATATTCTCATGAGCATTAGAATCATTACCAAGAAATGAAAGTACCTGGTAATTTAATTGGCGTGCACGAGCTCTAGTAATTGGTACAGTATGTATAGTAGCAGGGGTTGTGGGTGTAACAATGGTATTGATGTCCTCATCAGAAAGTAGAGCTTTGTTTTCGCACATGCAGCAATAGCAGAAAGAAATAACCTCATTGTTCAAAATTTAGTATTCCCTCCATCCCATAATATAAGACGTTTTTTGACATCAGTGTAGTATCAAAAAATGTCGTACACTATGAGACGAAGGGAGTAGTTGACGCCCAAGATGCAAACTCATGCAGTAGCATAATATTCATCTGCACGACATCCAAAAGAATTTGTATTTGCATACCAAGCACAATGCCAGTAAATTCTTGTTCCAATTGAAGCGTAGAGAAGTTTTTAATGTGCACTACATATTGTTTCTCATGTTCCATAGCCTATGAGTGAGCGCTCGCACAACGAGCTTTAGGAGGTTGTCCGCCTAGTGGAGGAGGCAAAAGTAGTCGAGCTTCTACGCTTCCGGCGACTGCGCCTCCACGTTCATGACTACCCACACAGTGAGTTGCAGGAGGGAGAACCGGTAGTAGAGATGTTTCCACTGCATGTAGACTGTGTTGGTGCAGACCACTGGCTCTCTTAAGATGAAGACTGACTCTATTCCTATATAACAATTTTGGTGTTGTTTGCTTATTGTTCTTTCCCTGTCATTTTTCCCTATTCTTAATGCAAAGATAGTAACAAAAAGACTAATTCCACATTTCTTTCCCTGACATTTTCCCCTAAACCTCTATCTTTTCAATGCAAAGAAACACTCACGTTTCAAAATTACATCTTCCTTACACCATGAAGTCATTAGTTTAAAGTGCAAACCTGATTATAGAATTGGAAAATGGGGTACCTTGGATGGAGCACGTGCAGACGATGTTTCGGCAGACTCGGCGGAACAATGAGATTGAAAGCTTCGAGCGCGGATGCAAACGATGTTTGACGACGTACATGAGGAGTTTGTGGTGGTTGATTCCTTGTCCCGCGCCTGCAAAGGAAACAAAGATTTTGCACTGAAACTCGTGTTGAGTTGCAGAATTATGCAGATTACATGTTTAACAGTCACATATATCCTATATGACATGCATAAAGTACAGGTTAAGTTGTACCTTTGCTAACACGAAGTGGAAGCCATTATTCTGGTTTCTGAACATAATAACGAGTTACCCAAGTACCATCATACCAAATCCTCTTAGGGTGCTTATTGTGGCTTTAGATATATGGAGAAAACTGACTGGAATTTTCACTCGGAGATGCCTCTCGTAAACCTGCTCACGCAACCAAACGATAAATGTGTGGTTCTAGCCTGGCACCTTCCCTGCTCTTACCGAGGTTGCTCCCGCCAGCAAGCTCGCATTCATCCTGTTTACGTTGGGCTTCACAATGGAGGTAACAATATCAAGGTCGATGAGGAGCGAGAATGCCCATGGTGGAGTTCACGCCTACTGCTCCTCCTTGACGGGGCCGCAAGGATCAAGCCACTGCAATCACATCCTCACAGCTAGGAGGCAAGGAGGGTCGAGGCTAGGAGCACGGGAGGCCACGCTGGTGTGAGCGATGCCTTGCGCCGTCAAGCTGTAGACTGAGGCAGCAACAATTAGTAACTTGTGTACAACACTCAACTTTAATTTGGCGAACCTAGGGAGATAAATACAAAGAAATTGCCCCTGAGCCCGCGCTCATTGCCAGCCGCATCCCAGCCACTCAGCATCTTCCGCTCGGTCACCACCTATGTCGAGTCCACAAGGTTGATGACGGAAGCGCAAGAAGGCGAGCCAGAGGAAACCCTGATGGCAGGGCTGAGCGGGAGGCTCAGGCACTGCACGCAGCCCCCGCTGGGGCGCCTGCGCTGTGAGATGAAGTTGTGCACGATGGCATCAGGGTCGCCTCAGCGGGGGTGGGGGAAGCAGAGTGGCAGCAAGAGAGACTTTTTCTTTTTGCAACCAAGAGAGCCTGGGTTGAGATGGGTGTGGCTGGTCTAATCGGCAAGGGCTAAGAAAAAGGAGAAAAACTCCTATTTTTGGACTTGGCTCGGATACACTCAGCCTTTCTTAGGTTATTTAGATACATTAAAACTGAGCACCTTTCCTACCCTCTCAGGTCATTAGCATTTCTAGCCGTTGGATCATCACTTTTAGACATTGTTTGTCGTCCTATTAGCTCTTAATCGCACCCAACTTGCGCGCACAGGTTTCCTGACGAGAGCTAACCTTCTCGGGTCGTTTGGGCATCTGAGATTCATTTGGGCCTATACTAGGATCCTGTCGACCCCAAAAGTGGAGAACCCTAAAACAGCTCTCGACCGGTCTCTTTCGCTCGCAACCTCGGGTGGCGGCGCCTCACCATGGCATGGACTATAATGGAGACTACGCTGCTCCAAGGTCCATTCGGTTGCCGAACGCGATGGACAGTGCCTCCTCTTTCCATTCGGTCGCACGGACGTGAGCGCCGCGGCGGGATTGAAACTGAAAGCCAATTGAACAGTCCTGAAGTTCAATCGCGAAAGATGATTGATCGAGAAGTTAACAGTCCATTAATGCCAATCGATGCTTCGGGCGGATCAGTTTCAATCGGCTTTCCTTCTTCTTATTCTACCAGAGACCAGACCAATAGAACTAGTGCTTCACATGGAGGACCCGAGGACGAGGGCGAGAAGAAGGAGACGGCAGGTGGTGAGACAAAAACATGCACTACTGTAGGATGCTGCTAAGGCGACACTATGATCAGAGACCCTTTGACGAAACTGTGTGCGATGCATTAATCGCAGACGGTGATGTAAAATAACCATAAAAAGGATGCAAAATGTTTGTGATGAAGGATACATCAAACACGGTTCATATTTTAGTTGCATGTGCGATGAGGGGCATACGGTTCAGTTCAATGAACTGTTTGCGATGAGGCAGAACAAAAGAAACGGGCAGCCAGATGAAGGCGTGTGTGATATATGACATACAGTTCACTCGGATAAACTGTTTGTGATGAGGCGAAACAACGGAAACGGGCAGCCAGATGAAGGTGTGTGCGATATATGACATACAGTTCACTCGGATGAACTGGTTGCGTTGAGCCAAGAGAACAGAAACGGTTCAACTTAACAAGATGTGTGTGTTACGCAGAAAACAGGTCTATAATCGGAAATGTGTGGGAAGACCGATAACAACATAGACGATTCCTATTAACAAGTCGTGTGTGTTGTGAGCAAACGATTGCCTGTATATAATTGTCAGTGATTGATGAAATCATCACCGACGGGTTCCATTGTTTAGTCCATGTGCGATGTGATTTGCTCTGTCTACAGAGCATCAACATATATACTTAAAAAGACAGCATTGCAAAACTAAATTAAGCATACAATTACACAAGTGACTACACAAATAACATTTCCACACACCAAAGTAGGCAATTACATGCATACTAAACTAGGAGAAACGAGGATCTAATCATCTACTTATTGTTGCGACGACGCTTGCCATTCCTCTACTTCCGGCTGGATCCCTGGCCGTTTTGGGGAAGGAGGCACTTCCTCATGTCAATTATCCGCCTGTACATGTCGTAGCTCGTGTACGCCTCCTTGGCCGCGTACACGACATGAGCTTTGTCGAGTTTCTCCATCCAGGCCGAGTGCCAGGCACGCTTGTCCTTGTTGCAGGACTCCTTCATGCCTCTGTAGTAGGGGTCGATGATGGCCTCGGTGAGGTGAACCAGTGAGTCCTTCTCATGCTCCTTTCTGCCCCAGATCTTGTATTGGCCCTGGATGTCGACAAGATTCTAGTAGGCGATGCCCGAATTCTTGAGCACCTTTACATCGTTGGTGATGTCCACCGTAGTGAACATGTAGTGGGGGATGTTGACAAACCAGGCGAAACAGTCACAAGGCCTTGTGGCCAAGCAGTAGTGGTAGACGAGGATGTGGTTGCGCACGCACATATGGGCGACGGTGACCTTGGGACGAGACCCAGCATGAGCGCGGGTGTACTCGAGGTCGAACCCGACCACCTTGTACTTCTCCTCGGCAAGCAACAGCTCCATGATGTGGATTGAGTGCTCCACCCAGACCGGGTTGTTGGTGTACACCACCGAGAGCTCCATGAACCCTCTGTGGGTGTCCACCATGGCATGCATGGTGAACTGCTTCTCGTCGTCGGCAGCCGCTCGGAGCGCCATTGGAACCACGCAGGATACCCTCTAAGAATTTGTTGTGGTGGGTGTGCTTCTTGCAATGGTGGGGCGCAATCGAAAGGTTGAAGAGACACAAGGGTTAATGGTCGCTGTAATAAATGGGGGTCAGCAGGCCTGTAATCGTCACGACGTTCATAGCGGAGGATTCCAGTGCACGCTTGACAACATCGCACCGCATGCGTTTCGTTTGACCACGCGTGGGCTCGAAGCGGCGCCAAATGTATCGTCCGTGAGCCTGTTCCCGCGCTACCGCGCAAGCTTCCCGCCCGGCTAGTTTGGCCACGCGTCGGCTAGAAGAGGGATAAATCATGGGCGTTTATTGGCAAAAAGCTTTGTAAAAACGAAGTGTGTGGAATGACTTTGGTCATAAGTTTACCCGTGGGTAATGAGGTCAAAGTTACACAGAAGGGTGATGATGGACACTCGAGGGCGATAATTAATTCTGTGCTCTATAGGGCACACGGTTGAAGAAACCAACTGTGTGCAATAATGTCGAAGATCACAGTTGAGTTAGCTATACAGATCGTGTGCTATGAGATCGACAAGGTAAACATATTCGAGAATGGTTAATAAAATCTAAGACCATTGCATATTAAGGTCAAAATAGTGCTACCAATATACGAGTCTCATATGATGCCATTTCAACGATTGTACCACAAAAGCTCGAAATATTACAAGGTTCAAATTCCAGAGTTAAATGGCTCAAATTCGAAGATTACAAGGTTCAAACTGATATTAGAAATGAAATTCAGCTCATCAGCTGCAAACGCTCGCGCTGATCCGCTGAACATGGATATCAGAGAGATTGAAACTAATATTACCACTTCTAAGTCTGGTCTCGAAACCTCATTATTTTTGCAAAGGGGTCGGCCACTGAGAAGTCATGTATGGGGTTGACACAATGACTTCCGATTACTCTATCATCTGAAGTTACAAAATGAAAGTCAGCATTTTCGGAGCCTATTCCATTCTGTCGCACCGCCGGTGCTGATCAACAAACCATTCACTTTTGCGAAATAAATGTAGGGCAAACCTCATTACCTTCAGCACCCTTGCTCTGACAACAAAGAACCTGGCGAATATAATCTCTGGTAAGGTCCCTCGGTAGGAGTTCAAAGTAATTTCCGAGAGGTGCATATCTAGGCATTCGACGTGATTGTTATATTGTATCACATTATCCACCACTAGGCCTAATCTTATCTGCAAAAGAACAAAATGTGTTAGTGCCTACATGCAGTTTTGAACACTACTACATGCTTATTTGGTTTGCAGGATTTGTAAAATGCACTAACATGCCATCTTTGATCTGACATGATTAACATGGGCATTTGATTACAATCTAGAAAAATGTAGCCTTCTTCACAAGAGGTTGGAGTGGATGAAAAGTTCCCTAAGAAAACTAGTATAGATGAATCCAAAGAGAAATGCTTATGGATTGTAACCATATGGATCAAGCAACCAATATGGGGGGGAACATGTATGTACTGAAATCCTCCAAAAGAATCCTTCAGAAATCGTAGTACATTGTCATTGTAAACTTGGAAAAAGGTGTCACAAATTGAACCCCTTATGGTTAACAGGAAAGGAACATCACCTCGATATATAGCTTCTCCAGGCATGGAAAGCATCTCAGGAAACTGACAACTTGCTCCAGGTTGGGGCCGATAGATTCTAGTGCTAAGACCTTCACTGTGCGCAGTTTCGAGGTCAAGCTTGTCGGAATCATTTTCTGGATGACAGATGAACATACATCTTCAAAATTAGAAATAATGTTAATTTGTAGAAGGAGAGGTAGAAGGCGGCTGTTGTACCTGAACGGGTGTGGATCCAATATCAAGTTCGAAGTATTTGTCAGGCAGGTACCCCACCACTGTCAATTTCGACGCAGAAATGACATTGATTCTTGTTGGACCTTCTTGATCAACTACAAGTAATCTCTCAAGTGCAGGTGTGTCCTCAATGACCATACCGTGGTACACATCTTCTGATGTCTTCTTGCCGCACCAGCAACACACATAAATAGTCCGGAGAGTCATGGACGTGATGTGGAAGCTACTCAACCCATTGATCGCCTAAAGACAAAGGTACTCGAGTGAAGTAGAGCCACGGAGCAGGCTCTCCATGTCACCGTTTGGGAGGCAGATGGCGAAGAGCTCGAGGTGCTTCAATCGTGGTAGAATAAGAGCGGGTGCGTCATTAAGGGGGATGGCAATTCCTGAACTTGGGGACGCGCAGCATGGGCGCGAGGCGGAACGCTGACCTTGGCAGCGAGCGCATATGCCCATCATCAAAAGTGAGTTCCTTGAGCTGATCTAGGGCGGGGGATCGGAACCAGTCATCAAGCTTGGCTCGGTCCTTACCGTTGGAATGGAACTTGCCCATTCTAACGCCTCTGGTTGGGCCAAGGTGACTGCCGAGGATCTTGGAGAACGCATCCAAGCTTTTGCGATAACCATGGCAGAGCTTGTGGGTGTCGATGAGGTCTAGAGGGGTGGAGTTCCATAGGGGCCGCCACCGCCGGGAAAGGACGGTTGTCCGCGCCCCATATTTGATTGGGAGGAGGGAGAAGATGATTATCAACATATCATCGGGGAGGCTGCTGATGAAGTCTAGGCCTGCTGGAGTCGCTTGCGGTTCTTGCTCGCCCCACCTCCGCTTCTTGGCGGCCCCGTTCTCCACCTCCAAAGTCTCCTTGTCAGCAGCGCTTTTTGATAGAAGTGGGAGTACAGGGAATATTTAGTTTAAATAGGGCAATAGAAAAGTGTGTTGGTAACAAGAAGTTATTAGGTAGGAATATAGTAAGAAAATGGAATAACAATTGGTTGCTTAAATACTACACAATTCATTTGATATTGCTAGGTAAGTCAACATGCAGATACTTGAAAAGAAAACTTACTTCGAACAAAGTCTGGACGGATGATATCGTCGGGGAAGTTAGCATATATCTCATGACCAGGCTCTTTTATGTGCAGTGCAATTATAGTGCCAGCTTTCAATACATAAAACTTAGAATTTCTTTCCAAAGGCCAGTGCCAAAATAGGAGTCACCACGTTCATCAAGTCTTACAGTAGCAACGTTGTAAATCCATGGTTTGTGTTCAGTATGACATCCCTGCAGTCTTGATTTATGTAAAGGGAAAGATTGTGCACTACAGATTATGTTGCATAGCAAAGGACGCGGTGCAAAAAATGGTAGCATTGTTAAAGAAAATACAGTAACATGCAAATATGGGCCCAAATTGAAAGAACTGTACAGTAGTTGAAATCGAAGGACAAAAATCTATAATTAAATAGATAGGGTAAACATGCACTACTGGAATTAGCTTATTTGCCGTCTGCCAGTTCTTTGCCGTCCGCTGGCGGACGGCAAAGAAGGTCTTTGCCATCCGCTTACAGAAAACGGACGGCAAAGAACTGGCTGATGGCAAAGACCTTCTTTGCCATCAGCCAGTTCTTTGTCGTCTGCTAGCGGACGGCAAAGATTCTTTGCCGTCAGCTAGCGGATGGCAAAGAGGGAGGTGGGCCCCACAAACGTGATGCTCGGGGAAAAAACCTAAGGGCCCCCTCTTTGCCGTCAGCGAGCGGACGGCAAAGGGGAGCGGACGGCAAAGGGGGGCGGACGGCAAAGAGCAGAAAACCTAACTAACGGCTCCCCACCCCGCCCCCTCCCTCTCTCTCTCTTTCTGTCCTCCCCGACGAGACCACCGCCACCCGCCGCCGCCCGACCACCCGCCGCCCTCCTTGCCCCGTCGCCCCACCACCCGCCGCCGCCCCCTCGCCCCTCGCCCCGTCGCCCCGCAGCCCTTCCCTGCGACGTCCACCACGCCCCTGCCGCCCTTCCACGCCGGCCAGCCGCGCCGCGGCCCTCCAGCCGCCCCGCCCCTCCCCTGCGTGGTCGTCCCCGCCCCGTCCCACCGTGGCCTCCCCCTCCACCGGGTCGCCGCGGCCTCCCCTCCACCGGGTCGCCGCCGCCCAACCGAGGAGCGCCGCCCATCGCCGGCCCTCCCCGCCCCGTCGCCACCCTGCCTCGCCGCCGCCCCGTCGTCGCCCCCTCCACGACCGGTTGCCGCCCCCCACAGTGAGCCCCTGCCCTGTTTACTTTTCTGTTTTTTCTGTTTTTCTTTCTTGTTTAGTTTAGGTTAAGTTTATTCAGTTTAGTTAGTTTAGGTTATTTAGTTTAATTAGTTTAGGTTATTTACTTTAAATAGTTTCGGTTTAATTAGTTTAGGTTATTAATTTAGTTTTCTCAGTTTAGGTTTCAGATTAGTTTAGTTTAGGTTTAGTTTAAATAGTTCAGTTTAGTTTTTTCAGTTTAGGTTTAGCTTTAGTTTAGTTTTTAGATTAGTTTAGGTTAAATAATTAAAGGAAGTGAAAAAACATGAAAAAAGAAGATGAAAAGTAGAATAAGTAGAAAGGGGGGGAAGAAGAAGAAGAAGAAGAAGAAGAAGAAGAAGAAGAAGAAGAAGAAGAAGAAGAAGAAGAAGAAGAAGAAGAAGAAGAAGAAGAAGAAGAAAGAAGAAGAAGAAGAAGAAGAAGAAGAAGAAGAAGAAGAAGAAGAAGAAGAAGAAGAAGAAGAAGAAGAAGAAGAAGAAGAAGAAGAAGAAGAAGAAGAAGAAGAAGAAGAAGAAGAAGAAGAAGAAGAAGAAGAATAAGAATAAGAAGAATAAGAAGAATAAGAAGAACAAGAAGAATAAGAAGAAGAAGAAGAAGAAGAAGAAGAAGAAGAAGAAGAAGAAGAAGAAGAAGAAGAAGAAGAAGAAGAAGAAGAAGAAGAAGAAGAAGAAGAAGAAGAAGAAGAAGAAGAAGAAGAAGAAGAAGAAGAAGAAGAAGAAGAAGAAGAAGAAGAAGAAGAAGAAGAAGAAGAAGAAGAAGAAGAAGAAGAAGAAGAAGAAGAAGAAGAAGAAGAAGAAGAAGAAGAAGAAGAAGAAGAAGAAGAAGAAGAAGAAGAAGAAGAAGAAGAAGAAGAAAGAAGAAAGAAGAAGAAGAAGAAGAAGAAGAAGAAGAAGAAGAAGAAGAAGAAGAAGAAGAAGAAGAAGAAGAGGAAGTAGAAGAAGAGAAGAAGAAGTAGAAGAAGAGAAGAAGAAAAGGAAAAAGAAGAAGAGAAGAAGAAGAAGAAGAAGAAGAAGAAGAAGAAGAAGAAGAAGTAGAAGAAGAGAAGAAGAAGTAGAAGAAGAGAAGAAGAAGTAGAAGAAGAGAAGAAGAAAAGGAAAAAGAAGAAGAGAAGAAGAAGAAGAAGAAGAAGACACCCCGACACCAAGACCCCAACAACCCGACACCCTGACACCCCGACCCCGACACCCTGGCACCACACCCCGACCCCGACACGACACCCCAATACCCCGGCACGACACACCGACCCCCGACCCCCGACACCCTGACACCACACCCCGACCCCGACCCCGAAACAGCACCCCGACCACGACACGGCACCCCGAACCCGACCGACACCAGAGGCCGACGGGGTCATATATTTGTGAATTATGAGTTAGGTCATATATTTTTCGATTTTGTTATGAGAAACATCATATATACTGTTGGAAATATGCCCTAGAGGCAATAATAAATTGGTTATTATTATATTTCCTTGTTCATGATAATCGTTTATTATCCATGCTATAATTGTATTGATAGGAAACTCAGATACATGTGTGGATACATAGACAACACCATGTCCCTAGTAAGCCTCTAGTTGACTAGCTCGTTGATCAATAGATGGTTACGGTTTCCTGACCATGGACATTGGATGTCGTTGATAACGGGATCACATCATTAGGAGAATGATGTGATGGACAAGACCCAATCCTAAGCCTAGCACAAGATCGTGTAGTTCGTTTGCTCAGAGCTTTTCTAATGTCAAGTATCATTTCCTTAGACCATGAGATTGTGCAACTCCCGGATACCGTAGGAATGCTTTGGGTGTACCAAACGTCACAACGTAACTGGGTGGCTATAAAGGTGCACTACAGGTATCTCCGAAAGTGTCTGTTGGGTTGGCACGAATCGAGACTGGGATTTGTCACTCCGTGTAAACGGAGAGGTATCTCTGGGCCCACTCGGTAGGACATCATCATAATGTGCACAATGTGACCAAGGAGTTGATCACGGGATGATGTGAGTTACGGAACGAGTAAAGAGACTTGCCGGTAACGAGATTGAACAAGGTATCGGGATACCGACGATCGAATCTCGGGCAAGTAACATACCGATAGACAAAGGGAATTGCATACGGGATTGATTGAATCCCCGACATCGTGGTTCATCCGATGAGATCATCGTGGAACATGTGGGAGCCAACATGGGTATCCAGATCCCGCTGTTGGTTATTGACCGGAGAACGTCTCGGTCATGTCTGCATGGTTCCCGAACCCGTAGAGTCTACACGCTTAAGGTTCGATGACGCTAGGGTTATAGGGAATAGATATACGTGGTTACCGAATGTTGTTCGGAGTCCCGGATGAGATCCCGGACGTCACGAGGAGTTCCGAAATGGTCCGGAGGTAAAGATTTATATATGGGAAGTCCTGTTTTGGTCACCGGAAAAGTTTCGGGTGATATCGGTAATGTACCGGGACCACCGGGAGGGTCCCGGGGGTCCACCAAGTGGGGCCACCAGCCCCAGAAGGCTGCGTGGGCCAAATGTGGGAGGGGACCAGCCCCAGGTGGGCTGGTGCGCCCCCCCCCCCACCAAGGCCCAAGGCACATGGGAGAGTGGGAGGGGGCAAACCCTAGGTCCAGATGGGCCTTAAGGCCCACCCTAGTGGCGCCCCCCCTCTCCTCCCCTTGGCCGCCCCCCTAGATGGGATCTAGGGCTGGCCGCCAGCTCTTGGGGTGGAAACCCTAGGGGGCGCAGCCCCCTCCCCCCCTATATATAGTTGAGGTTTGGGGCTGCCCAAGACATCAGAACGTCTCTCTTTCGGTGCAGCCCTACCCCTCTCCTTCCTCCTCCTCTCCCGCGGTGCTTGGCGAAGCCCTGCGGGATTGCCACACTCCTCCACCACCACCACGCCGTCGTGCTGCTGCTGGACGGAGTCTTCCCCAACCTCTCCCTCTCTCCTTGCTGGATCAAGGCGTGGGAGACGTCACCGGGCTGCACGTGTGTTGAACGCGGAGGCGCCGTGGTTCGGCGCTTAGATCGGAATCAACCGCGATCTGAATCGCTACGAGTACGACTCCTTCATCCGCGTTCTTGCAACGCTTCCGCATCGCGATCTACAAGGGTATGTAGATGCACTCCCCTTCCCCTCGTTGCTAGATTACTCCATAGATTGATCTTGGTGATGCGTAGAAAATTTTGAATTTCTGCTACGTTCCCCAACAGTGGCATCATGAGCTAGGTCTATGCGTAGTTTCTATGCACGAGTAGAACACAAAGCAGTTGTGGGCGTAGATGTTGCCAATTCTTCTTGCCGCTACTAGTCTTATCTTGTTTCGGCGGCATTGTGGGATGAAGCGGCCCGGACCGACCTTACACGTACGCTTACGTGAGACAGGTTCCACCGACTGACATGCACTAGTTGCATAAGGTGGCTAGCGGGTGTCTGTCTCTCCCACTTTAGTCGGAACGGATTCGATGAAAAGGGTCCTTATGAAGGGTAAATAGAAATTGGCATATCACGTTGTGGTTTTACGTAGGTAAGAAACGTTCTTGCTAGAAACCTATACAAGCCACGTAAAAAACTTGCAACAACAATTAGAGGACGTCTAACTTGTTTTTGCAGCATGTGCTATGTGATGTGATATGGCCAGAAGATGTGATGAATGATATATGTGATGTATGAGATTGATCATATTCTTGTAATAGGAATCACGACTTGCATGTCGATGAGTATGACAACCGGCAGGAGCCATAGGAGTTGTCTTTATTTTTTGTATGACCTGCGTGTCATTGAATAACGCCATGTAAATTACTTTACTTTATTGCTAAGCGCGTTAGCCATAGAAGTAGAAGTAATCGTTGGCGTGACAACTTCATGAAGACACAATGATGGAGATCATGATGATGGAGATCATGGTGTCATGCCGGTGACAAAGATGATCATGGTGCCCCGAAGATGGAGATCAAAGGAGCAAAATGATATTGGCCATATCATGTCACTATTTGATTGCATGTGATGTTTATCATGTTTACATCTTATTTGCTTAGAACGACGGTAGCATAAATAAGATGATCCCTCACTAAAATTTCAAGAGACGTGTTCCCCCTAACTGTGCACCGTTGCGAAGGTTCGTTGTTTCGAAGCACCACGTGATGATCGGGTGTGATAGATTCTAACGTTCGAATACAACGGGTGTTGACGAGCCTAGCATGTACAGACATGGCCTCGGAACACATGCGAAACACTTAGGTTGACTTGACGAGCCTAGCATGTACAGACATGGCCTCGGAACACAAGAGACCGAAAGGTCGAACATGAGTCGTATAGTAGATACGATCAACATGGAGATGTTCACCGATGATGACTAGTCCGTCTCACGTGATGATCGGACACGGCCTAGTTTGACTCGGATCATGTATCACTTAGATGACTAGAGGGATGTCTATCTGAGTGGGAGTTCAATAATCAGATGAACTTCATTATCATGAACATAGTCAAAAGGTCTTTGCAAATTATGTCATACTGCGCTTTAGTTCTACTGTTTAAGATATGTTCCTAGAGAAAATTTAGTTGAAAGTTGGTAGTAGCAATTATGCGGACTGGGTCCGTAAACTGAGGATTGTCCTCATTGCTGCACAGAAGGCTTATGTCCTTAATGCACCGCTCGGTGTGCTGAACCTCAGCGTCGTCTGTAGATGTTGCGAAACATCTGACATACACGTTTTGATGACTACGTGATAGTTCAGTGCGTAATGCTAACGGTTTAGAATTGTGGCACCAAAGACGGTTTTGAAACGTCGCAGAACATATGAGATGTTCCGAAGACTGAAATTGGGATTTCAGACTAGTGCCCACGTCAAGAGGTATGAGACCTCTGACAAGTTTCTTAAGCCTGCAAACTAAGGGAGAAAAGCTCAATCGTTGAGCATGTGCTCAGATTGTCTGAGTACCACAATCGCTTGAATCGAGTGGGAGTTAATCTCCCAGATGAGATAGTGATGGTTCTCCATAGTCACTGCCACCAAGCTAGTAGAGCTTCGTGATGAACTATAACATATCAGGGATAGTTATGATGATCCTTGAGCTATTCGCGATGTTTGACACCGCGAAAGTAGAAATCAAGAAGGAGCATCAATTGTTGATGGTTAGTAAAACCACTAGTTTCTAGAAGGGCAAGGGCAAAAGGGATACTTCATGAAACAGCAAATCGTTTGCTGCTCTAGTGAAGAATCCCAAGGTTGAACCCAAACCCGAGACTAAGTGCTTCTGTAATGAGGGGAACGGTCACTGAAGCAGTACTACCCTAGATACTTGGTAGATGAGAAGGCGGGCAAGGTCGACAGAAGTATATTGGATATACGTTATATGAATGTGTACTTTACTAGTACTCCTAGCAGCACTAGGGTATTAGATACCGGTTCGGTTGCTAAGTGTTAGTAACTCGAAATAAAAGCTGCGGAATAAACGGAGACTAGCTAAAGGTGAGATGACGATATGTGTTGGAAGTGTTTCCAAGGTTGATGTGATCAAGCATCGCATGCTCCCTCTACCATCGAGATTTGGTGTTTGCGTTGAGCATGATTGGATTATGTTTATCGCAATACGGTTATTCATTTAAGGAGAATAATGGTTACTCTGTTTATTTGAATAATACCTTCAATGGTCTTGCACCTAAAATGAATCTCGATCGTAGTGATACACATGTTCATGCCAAAAAGTAATGATAGTACCACATACTTGTGGCACTGCTATTTGAGTCATATTGGGATAGAACGCATGAAGAAGCTCCATGTAGATGGATCTTTGGACTCAGTCGTTTTTGAAAAGATTGAGGCATGCGAACCATGTCTATTGGTATATATGCATGAAGAAACTCCATGCAGATGGATCGTTTGGACTCACTTGATTTTGAATCACTTGAGACATGCAAATCATACCACATGGGCAAGATGACTGAAAGTCCTCGTTTTCAGAAAATGGAACAAGAGAGCAACTTATTGGAAGTAATACATTTTGATGTATGCAGTCCAATGAGTGCTGAGGCATGCAGTGGATATCGTTATGTTCTTACTTCACAGATGATTTGAGTAGATGCTGAGTGTATTTACTTGATGAAACACAAGTCTGAATTATTGAAAGGTTCAAGTAATTTCAGAGTGAAGTTGAAGATCGTCGTGACAAGAGGATAAAATGTCTGTGATATGATCATAGAGATGAGTATCTGAGTTACGAGTTTGGCACACAATTGAGACATTGTGGAAAGTGTTTCACAATTAATACCGCCTGGAACACCATAGTGTGATGGTGTGTCCGGACATCATAGCTGCACCCTATTGGATATGGTGCATACCATGATGTTTCTTATCAAATTACCACTATCGTTTATGGGTTAGGCATTAGGGACAACCGCATTCACTTTAAAAGGGGCACCACGCAATTCCGTTGAGACGACACCGTTTAGAGAAACCTAAGTTGTCGTTTCTTAAAAGTTTGGGGTTGCGATGCTTATGTGAAAAAGTTTCAGGCTGATAAGCTCGAACCTAAAGCGGATAAATGCATCTTCATAGAAAACCCAAAACAGTTGGGTATACCTCCTATTTCAGATCTGGAAGCAAAAGTAATTGCTTCTAGAGACAGGTCCTTTCTCGAGGAAAAGTTTCTCTCGAAAGAATTGAGTGGGAGGATGGTGGAGACTTGATAAGGTTATTGAACCGTCACTTCAACTAGTGTGTAGCAGGGCACAGGAAGTTGTTCCTGTGGCACCTACACCAATTGAAGTGGAAGCTTATGATAGTGATCATGAAACTTCGGATCAAGTCACTACCAAACCTCGTAGGACGACGAGGATGCGTAATACTTCAGAGTAGTACGTGATCCTGTCTTGGAAGTCATGTTGTTGGACAACGATGAACCTATGAGCTATGGAGAAGCGATGGTGGGCCCATATTCCGACAAATGGTTAGAAGCCATGAAATCCGAGATAAATGGAACTTTAAGAAGAAGACGGACGTGGACGGTAATGTTACCGTCTATGAAGCTCGACTTGTGGCAAAGAGTATTTCCACAAGTTCAAGGAGTTGACTACAATGAGATTTTCCCATCCGTAGCGATGCTTAAAGTCCGTCGGAATCATGTTAGCATTAGCTGCATTTATGAAATCTGGCAGATGGATGTCAAAAACAAGTTTCCGTAAGGAAAGGTTGTATGTGATACAATCAGAAAGGTTTTGTCGATCCTAAGGATGCTAAAAGGTATGCTAGCTCCAGCGATCCTTCCATGGACTAGAGCAAGCATCTCGGAGTCAGAATATACGCTTTGATGGTGTGATCAAAGTTTTTGGGTTTATACAAAGTTTGTTAGAAACTTGTATTTACAATAAAGTGAGTGGGAGCGCTACAACATTTCTGATAAGTATATGTGAATGACATATTGTTGATCCGAAATGATGTAAAAATTTCTGGAAAGCATAAAGGGTTGTTTGAAAGGAGTTTTTCAAAGGAAGACCTGGATAAAAGCTGCTTACATATTGGGCATCAAGATCTATAGAGATAGATCAAGACGCCCGATGATACTTTCAAAGAACGCACACCTTGACATGATTTTGAAAGAGTTCAAAATAGATCAGCAAAGAAGGAGTTCTTGGCTGTGTTACAAGGTGTGAGTATTGAGTAAGACTCAAGACCTGACCACAGCAGAAGAGAGAGAAAGGACGAAGGTCGTCCCCTATGCTTTAGACGTAGGCTCTACAGTATGCTATGCTGTGTACCGCACATGAAGTGTGCCTTGCCATGAGTTGGTCAAGGGGTACAATAGTGATCCGGGAAAGGATCACATGACAGCGGTCGGACTTGTCCTTAGTATCTAGTGGACTAAGGAATTTTCTCGATTATGGAGGTGAAAAGGAGTTCGTCGTAAAGGGTTACGTCGATGCGAACTTTGACATTAATCCGGATGACTCTGAGTAGTAAACCGGATTCGTATAGTAGAGCAATTATTTGAAATGGCTCCAAATAGCGCGTGGTAGCATCCACAAGATGACATAAATATTCGTAAAGCACGCACGGATCTGAAAGGTTCAGACCCGTTGACTAATAACCTCTCTCACAAGCATAACATGATCAAACCAGAACTCATTGAGTGTTAATCACATAGAGATGTGAACTAGATTGTTGACTCTAGTAAACTCTTGGGTGTTGGTCGCATGGTGATGTGACCTGTGAGTGTTAATCACATGGTGATGTGAACTAGATTATTGACTCTAGTGCAAGTGGGAGACTGTTGGAAATATGCCCTAGAGGCAATAATAAATTGGTTATTATTATATTTCCTTGTTCATGATAATCGTTTATTATCCATGCTAGAATTGTATTGATAGGAAACTCAGATACATGTGTGGATACATAGACAACACCATGTCCCTAGTAAGCCTCTAGTTGACTAGCTCGTTGATCAATAGATGGTTACGGTTTCCTGACCATGGACATTGGATGTCGTTGATAACGGGATCACATCATTAGGAGAATGATGTGATGGACAAGACCCAATCCTAAGCCTAGCACAAGATCGTGTAGTTCGTTTGCTCAGAGCTTTTCTAATGTCAAGTATCATTTCCTTAGACCATGAGATTGTGCAACTCCCGGATACCGTAGGAATGCTTTGGGTGTACCAAACGTCACAACGTAACTGGGTGGCTATAAAGGTGCACTACAGGTATCTCCGAAAGTGTCTGTTGGGTTGGCACGAATCGAGACTGGGATTTGTCACTCCGTGTAAACGGAGAGGTATCTCTGGGCCCACTCGGTAGGACATCATCATAATGTGCACAATGTGACCAAGGAGTTGATCACGGGATGATGTGAGTTACGGAACGAGTAAAGAGACTTGCCGGTAACGAGATTGAACAAGGTATCGGGATACCGACGATCGAATCTCGGGCAAGTAACATACCGATAGACAAAGGGAATTGTATACGGGATTGATTGAATCCCCGACATCGTGGTTCATCCGATGAGATCATCGTGGAACATGTGGGAGCCAACATGGGTATCCAGATCCCGCTGTTGGTTATTGACCGGAGAACGTCTCGGTCATGTCTGCATGGTTCCCGAACCCGTAGGGTCTACACACTTAAGGTTCGATGACGCTAGGGTTATAGGGAATAGATTTACGTGGTTACCGAATGTTGTTCGGAGTCCCGGATGAGATCCCGGACGTCACGAGGAGTTCCGGAATGGTCCGGAGGTAAAGATTTATATATGGGAAGTCCTGTTTTGGTCACCGGAAAAGTTTCGGGTGTTATCGGTAATGTACCGGGACCACCGGGAGGGTCCCGGGGGTCCACCAAGTGGGGCCACCAGCCCCAGAAGGCTGCGTGGGCCAAGTGTGGGAGGGGACCAGCCCCAGGTGGGCTGGTGCGCCCCCCCACCAAGGCCCAAGGCGCATGGGAGAGTGGGAGGGGGCAAACCCTAGGTCCAGATGGGCCTTAAGGCCCACCCTAGTGGCGCCCCCCCCCTCTCCTCCCCTTGGCCGCCCCCCTAGATGGGATCTAGGGCTGGCCGCCAGCCCTTGGGGTGGAAACCCTAGAGGGGGCGCAGCCCCCTCCCCCCTATATATAGTTGAGGTTTGGGGCTGCCCAAGACATCAGAACGTCTCTCTTTCGGTGCAGCCCTACCCCTCCCCTTCCTCCTCCTCTCCCGCGGTGCTTGGCGAAGCCCTGCGGGATTGCCACGCTCCTCCACCACCACCACGCCGTCGTGCTGCTGCTGGACGGAGTCTTCCCCAACCTCTCCCTCTCTCCTTGCTGGATCAAGGCGTGGGAGACGTCACCGGGCTGCACGTGTGTTGAACGCGGAGGCGCCGTGGTTCGGCGCTTAGATCGGAATCAACCGTGATCTGGATCGCTACGTGTACGACTCCCTCATCCGCGTTCTTGCAACGCTTCCGCATCGCGATCTACAAGGGTATGTAGATCCACTCCCCTTCCCCTCGTTGCTAGAGTACTCCATAGATTGATCTTGGTGATGCGTAGAAAATTTTGAATTTCTGCTACGTTCCCCAACATATAATTGTGTTGATCAGGTAGATTTAAACATCATAAATATTTTTCGATTTTGTTATGAAAAACATCAGATATTATTATTCATGTCGGTATTTTTTATGTTGTATTAATTTCGTTTACTCTTTGTCATGGCAGGTGTTGAAAGATGGTGGGCGCTAGTCCGGAGCGCTCCGAGGCCCCTTCTTCGTCGGCGCGTGGTGGGAGGTCTTCCATTCCACCCGCACAAATCCGCCGAGCGTTGCTGGACAGTATGTCGACACTGTCGGGCCCTTCTTCGTCGACCGCGCTGCCCAGCAGGGGACGAGGAAAGGGAGGGAAGAAGAGAGGTGGTGGAGCACATGGTCGCAGGAGAGGAGGTAGGGTGACGGCTAGGTTGCCTTCCTTGCCGCCACCCCCAGATTTTTCACCCGAGCACGTGACTGCTAGGATGGACTCGTCCGAGGAGGAGGCTACACGGACTCCGGTCCACGAGCCTCGGTTCGACGGGCCTTCGGCCCATGATAGTTGGGCCCACGAGACCCCGGACGAGCACATGTCTGGATGGGTTACCTGGCCGGATCAGCCTGAGGGGCCGAGTGGCCATGCTGATGATGGCGGGGAGCCGACTGATATTGAGGAGGAGGGGGGCAACATCTACCAGTGTGGTTGTACACGGCTCCCGTCCGTGCCGGTGACCCGCGAGCAGAGGTGGTAGATTTTCCCTGATGGGGAGAGGTAAGTGCATTTAATATTTTTGTACCTTCTGCATTCACGTTTCTTCAAATATCTAATGCGTTGGCCTTGTCATGCTGCAGGGGTTGGGACCACCATGAGACGGTCCGCCGGCCCAACTCCGTCCTTGGAGTGCTTTGCCGGCAAAACTTCCCGGGGTTTGTCACGTTGCCTGGTGAGGGTCAGCTTCCAGATCTTGGATTGAGCTGGGAGCACTACTTGGCTACCCCGGCCCCGCCGGGTGAGATTATCGACGGTGTCTTGTGCGACACGAGGGCAGACGTGGTGATCAGAAAGTTCTGGGTAATTTCTCCTTTACACGATTAAAAATCTTCGACTAGCTAGTTATTAATTGTACTAATCAATACTGTCTCATTTGATTGCAGACATTCTACAGGTGTGAGGAGGGATACGAGGAGGAGGAGGCAAATGTTATTGAGAACGTCTGCAAGCGCCTACTACAGAACTTACGGCACAAGGCTCGGGTGCAGGCTGTTCGAGACTACTACGCCTTGCGTGGTATCAAGAATCCCAAGCCGGCGTGCCGCGAGAACTTCCTGAGTAAGGAGCAGTACATGAAGGTAATTCTTAAGGCCTTGTACTTGCTTCCTTCATTTAGTAATTCATAGCCGTAGCGCTCAAGTTTCTAGTTGCTAACTTAGGCGCCTCCGAGATGGTGTGCGGATCGGATGGATTGTTGGGAGGTGTTGGTCAATGAGTGGTGCTCAAAAGAATGGCTAGCCGTCCACAACGCGGCCAAGGACAAACGTGCCCAAATGGAAGGTGTGCCACACCATCAAGGCAGCTCCAACTTATATCAGTTTGGGCGGAACTGGGTATGTGGTTTGCTTCATGATGCATGCAATAAATTCATCATGCTAGCTTGAGCCCTTTAATTACTAATTTACTTTGTTTCTCTCTTTCAGGCATGCTACAATAAGGTGGATAAGGTGCCAGAGGTGTACGACCTCTATGCCATGGCCCATACTGCCTCTTACAAGAAGTCAAGGCATTCTCTCCGTCTGACCTGAATGATGCAAACAACTTCACCAACATCTGCTCCCACGACAAGCTCATGAAATATAGAGATCAAGGGAAGGCGAGGAAAGGGGAGGACTTTAACCCGAGCCAGGGTCCCATTGATCCAGAGCTGGTGATGATAGCTGGTGGCGGGAGGTCCCATGGCTCGATAGCCATTGGAGATGGACTTATCCGTTGTCCTAGCACTCTCCCGGAGATCAAGGCGCGCTAGTCGAGATCCGCTCCTGAGATAAGGCCTCGTGAACGGCCAGTCCAACTCGCCTTCAAGGTTAGTCATACATTTTGTGCGCTTCCATCAATGATTACAAATGCTAACGAGGAGTGGTGTTGCGGGCTGCTATACAGAGTGAGAGAGATAGAATGGAGAAACTTATGTCGGAGGCGGCGGAGAGGCAGCGGGAGTTGGAGGAGAGGACGACAAAGATGTTGGAGGAGGAGAGGGCACGGAATGACATGCAGGCAAGGGCCATGTACGAGCTCCTTGTGGTAAGTTTCTTCTGCTGATTAGCAAAACATTCATGTAGTGTTTGTCTCATTACTAACTAGTATGACTGAGTCGTCAAAACAAAATGTGCAGTCTGTGTGTGAGAAGTCCAGTCAGACCGCTCCGCCGATGCCAGTGATTGCTCCTAGGACGACGGTGAGTTTAATTTGAATGGACACTACTTGCTAGTCTTAACATTTGAGTGTCATCATGCTAACGAGACATTGGAAATGATCTTTGGTGCAGCGTAACTCCAGACAAGCATCGCACGATCCTTCTCCAGCTACCGGCACGAGCCAGCCCGCTCCCACACCTCCATGATCACGGTAAGTTTCTCTAGTGTTTTGCTTAACAAATGCATAAAGACCTATACTTAGCTTTATTTCCTCCAAAATGACTTAATAAGCTTACTGACCTCCAAAACCATCCATTTTACCTAAGTTAGCTCTAAAACGATCTATACTTAGCTTTGTTTCCTCCAAAATGACCAAAGTTAGCTCTAATATGCTTAGTTAACTAGGCTTGCTCAATAATGACATGTACTTAGCTTACTTCTGTCAAAATGGCATAATTAACTTAGTTAGCTCATAAACAATCCATTTTACCTAAGTTAGTTCTAAAATGACCCATTTTACCTAAGTTAGTTCTAAAATGATCCATTTTACCTTAGTTAGCTCATAAACGATCCATTTTACCTAAGTTAGCTCTAAAATGACCCATTTTACCTTACTTAGCTCATAAATGATCCATTTTACCCAAGTTAGCTCTAAAATGACCCATTTTACCTAGGTTAGCTCCAAAATGATCCATCTTACCTAGGTTAGCTCTAAAATGATGCATTTTACCTAAGTTAGCTCATAAGCGATCCATTTCACCTAGGTTAGCTCATAAACGATCCATTTCACCTATGTTAGCTCACAAACGATCAATTTCACCTAAATTAGCTCATAAATGTCATATATTCTTCTTCTTCATTTTCTTCTTCTTCTTATTCTAATCTTCTTCTTCTAACTTTCTTATTTCCCATTTTGCAGAATTCATTCGCTTCACGGAAGCTTGCGTAGATGGAGTGCTTGTTTGGATGAACTATGTTTCTTTTGTATCGATGAACTATGCATGTATGGTAGGATGACACTATTGTAATATGTATGGTTGGATGCATGTATGTGGAACTTGCTATGTATGGTTGATGGAACTATGCATGTATGATGAAATTATATGTGTTGGATATCTCATATGTCTGCTGTGAACTTGCCATGTGAAAAATATATATGTATCATCTATTTGCTGTGAAAATGGTTGGGTATAAGAAAAAACAGAAAAAAAAAAAGAGGCAATGCAGGCTCTTTGTCGTCTGCCACCGACGACAACGGGCTCTTTGCCGTCCGCCGCGGACGGCAAAGAAGCCACGTGGCAACCACCTGTGTTTCCTGGCAGCTGACCATTTGGTCAGTTTCCCTATAGTGGCAGACGGCAAAGGCCTAATGCTCTTTGCCGTCAGCCACGGACGGCAAAAACTGCCGTTAGCCACCTAACGGACTAACAGCGGCTTTATTGCCGTCCGCCGCTGATGGCAAAGGCTCCTTTGCCGTCCGCGTCAGGAAGCAGACGGCAAAGAAGGTCTTTGCTGATCCTGTCTTTGCCGGCGCCTTTTGCCGTCCGCCTTCCATGCCTTTGTCGTCTGCCCTGGCGGACGGCAAAGTAGCTGATTCCTGTAGTGATGATGTCATGGAAATATGAGAGTAATCGAAAGAACAATACATCATTAATTTGCCTAATATAGAAAGAAGAGGGGGAAAGTCCCCTTTGACGTATATGGTGCATGTGGCACCTTTTATTCAAATGTAGCAATATTTAGTATATGTTCAGGAAAGTAGGCCAGGCCAACCAATTTAGGGTGAGACTGAACATACCGCGCGCATCCTCAAGTCATCTTGAATGGTGAGATGGAATGTCTGGCGAAGGCCGCAAAGTCCCGATGTGTCCGCGCACTATACACTCCATGAATGAAAGAAAACCCTCAAATCAGCTCGAATAAAAATGAATTCACGGCGATTTCGGCCGGGTGATTAAAGGAGGCAGATGAACTGGGATAAGAGATGAGATAATATCTCATTAAATTAGTTACCTTGTTGTCCATGAGAAAGAACCCTCAGTATGGCGGATTCCCCAATCGAGCGGAGCTGGGGCGACCGCGAGCAGCGTCGAGAAAGTTGATGGCGATAGGCGGCGGCAAGCGGAAGTGGCGAAATGCGGTGGGGTTTGCCGGCAGCCTGGCGGCGACGGCAGGCGTCGAGCTAAGTGGTTACCGCCACGATAGGCGGTGCCATGCATAGACGCGGAGGAGCTTGTGCAGGTGTGAATGGGGACCGGAGGGGGTGGCGGGCGGGGTGAGGGTTTTTGTGACATGGGGATGGTGAGGGTTTTCTTTTTTGAATTGGGTGGCGATGGTTTTCTGTCCCACAAAGAATTTCGGAGGCAACAGTTTGCTAGAGCCAACCGTGTGTGATTGACGCAATAGGCAAAATGAAAGTCACTGCACACGGTTCCAATTTTGGGAACCGCGTGTGATTGACGTACTACCTCCGTCCCGGTTTATTGGTCCCCTTTGTAATTTGTACCAAATTTTGACCAAATATTTAACTAAGAAATGTTTATGCATGTCACCAAAATTATATCATTGAACACTATGTTCAAATACGCATCCAACGATATAAGTTTTGCTGACCTGCACTAACATTTTGTCAGTTAAATCTTTGGTCAAAATTTAACACAAATTACAAAGGGGACCAATAAACGAGGACGGATGTAGATTCCATCAACCGAACTGATTGCATCCATATCCCACAGTTAGACATAAGTAAACATAGATTAAACATACTTAGACATAGATAATAAGCGTACACGTACACAAGTATAGTTCAACCGTCATTAAGCTTACTCAAGCATACATAGTTCGATCCCACATCTCATCTCACATGTCGACACAATCCTGAAGCTTCTCTAGGTACTCGGCGTACGCGCGGTGCGCCACCCTGCGAGAATACTTCTGCTTGAAGGAGCCAATGGCCCGTCCTCTTCCATGCGTCAGAACACTTTGATACGCGTCATGAAGCTTGTGGTTGCAAAGTGGGCATCGATAGCCGTTGTCCCAGGTCCTAATATGCCTGTTATGCATTCCCGCATAAAGCTCCCTCGGGATTTGCCTCTTATACCTCCTCTAGACATCTTCATCCTCGCTGTCCACATCGTCAGATAGCACCTATACAAATATTAAAACAAATTTGGCATAAAATCAATGTTTACATGCCCTGAAGTAGGATTAGGAATTTATGGCTATTTTTTATACATATCCAGAGATTATGGTTCGATTTTTAAGCACGGTCGTCTATGTACAGACCTATCTTGAAGAAAATAATGGCACAAACATATATGTAGGTCATTCAAAATCAATTGTCAAGTCCTGGCTAGGAATTATTAGCACGAACACTAACCCTAGTCGGATATAGCAGAAATCATTTGCACAGATGAAACAACTAATCACTTATCACTTGTACCATTTAAACAATCAATACACTACACGGATCTAACGAAACTTACTCGGATTTCATGGATTGGGAGAACATAACCATAGGATTTATATTCCAAAACGGGGAGGCAGGAGTAACCAGAGAAACCCTAGGATCTATTTGACACATAAATGGGTATAGATGACTAACCAGTTGTCCGTCGTCGTCGCTGGAGTGGTTGTCGGAGTCGTCATCGGGGTCATCGCGCGAATCATCACCAGAGTCGGTGTGGAACTCCGCCTCCGGTTGTGGAAGCTCGATGACGTCAGGGTGCAGCATTAACTCGCCGGCGGTGACGGCAACCTCTGTCTCCATCTCCACGACATGCTCCGGTGCTTCAGCAGCCCCGGCGTCGCCACTCCCTCCCATGGGGCGCTTCGGTGGCATCCTCATACACTGACGGCTTTGAGGACTGAGAGCGGTGTCGAGGATGCAAGCGGAGAGAGAGGATTGTGTGTGTGTGTTGGCGAGGATGGGGGTGCGGCCGCTCAGGCGCACCATTAATATGGAGTAGTGGGAGAGAGGTGGGCGACAGTCAAACCGCCGGCTCGCCTCCCGGTGAGCCTGCGCACCGGACTGCTGGCATGCCTACCATCATTTCACACAGCTATTCGCACGCCTCCCGAGGACACTGTGCAGCGAGCACACATCCGTCAATTCACACACCTGCACGCACGCCTCTGATACGTCCCCAACGTATCTATAATTTTTGATTGTTCCATGCTATTATAATATCTATATTGGATGTTTAATGGGCTTTAATATGCTCTTTTATATTATTTTTGGGACTAACCTATTAACTGGAGGCCCAGTGCCAGTTTCTGTTTTTTTGCCTATTTCAGTGTTTCGCGGAAAAGGAATAGCAAACGGAATCCAAACGGAATGAAACCTTCGCGATGATCTTTCTTGGACCGAAAGCAATCCAGAAGACTTGTAGTTGAAGTCTGGAATGCCACGAGGCGGCCACGAGGCAGGCGGGCGCGCCCCCCACCCTCGTGGGGCCCTCGTAGCTCCACCAACGTACTTCTTTCGCCTATATATACTCTTATACCCTAAAACATTAGGGGGGCCACGAAACCACTTTTCCACCGCCGCAACCTTCTGTACCTGTGAGATCCCATCTTGGGGCCTTTTCCGGCGATCTGCCAGAGGGGGAATCAATCACGGAGGGCTTCTACACCAACACCATAGCCTCTCTGATGAAGCGTGAGTAGTTTACCACAGACCTTTAGGTCCATAGTTATTAGCTAGATGGCTTCTTCTCTCTCTTTGATTATCAATACAAAGTTCTCCTCGATGTTCTTGGAGATCTATTTAATGTAATACTCTTTTGCGGTGTTTTTGCCGAGATCCGATGAATTGTGGATTTATGAACTAGATTATCTATGAATATTATTTGATTCTTCTCTAAATTCTTATATGCATGATTTGATATCTTTGCAAGTCTCTTCGAATTATCGGTTTAGTTTGGCCTACTAGATTGATCTTTCTTGCAATGGGAGAAGTGCTTAGCTTTGGGTTCAATCTTGCGGTGTCCTTTCCCAGTGACAGTAGGGGCAGCAAGGCACGTATTGTATTGTTGCCATCAAGGATAAAAAGATGGGGTTTATATCATATTGCTTGAGTTTATCCCTCTACATCATGTCATCTTTCCTAATGCGTTACTCTGTTCTTATGAAGTTAATACTCTAGATGCCCGCTGGATAGCGGTCGATGTGTGGAGTAATGGTAGTAGATGCAGAATCGTTTCGGTCTACTTGACACAAACGTGATGCCTATATTCATGACCATTGCCTTAGATATCTTCATAATTATGCACTTCTCTATCAATTGCTCGGCAGTAATTTGTTCACCCACCGTAATACATGCTATCTTGAGAGAAGCCACTAGTGAAACCTATGGCCCCTGGATCTATTTATTATTATATTGCATCTCTTTTATTTACATCGCATCTCGTTTACTATTTTGCAATCTTTACTTTCCAATCTATACAACAAAAATACCAAAAATATTTACCTAACTATCTTTATTAGATCTCGCTTTTGCGAGTGGCCGTGAAGGGATTGACAACCCCTTTATCGTGTTGGTTGCAAGGTTCTTGACTGTTTGCGTAGGTACTAGGTGACTTGCGCGTTGTCTCCTACTGGATTGATACCTTGGTTCTCAAAAATTGAGGGAAATACTTACGTTACTTTGCTGCATCACCCTTTCCTCTTCAAGGGAAACCGAACGCATGCTCAAGAGGTAGCAAGAAGGATTTCTGGCGCCGTTGCCGGGGAGATGTACGTTAAGTCAAGACATACCAAGTACCCATCATAAACTCTTCTCCCTCGCATTACATTATTTGCCATTCGCCTCTCGTTTTCCTCTCCCCCACATCTAAAACGATTTTCGAAAACCTTTGCCTTTTCTTTGCCCTTTTCCGTTCGTCTCTTTTCACTTGCTTCTTGTGCGTCCGTGTGTTAGAATCGTTTGTCTCGCCTTTATGGCTAGTCCTCCTATCATTGTTAATACTCCCAACAATGAAGTTCTCAATTTTAAACAAAGGGAGGGAGAAAATCTAAAAGATGCTTGGTATAGAATTTGCAATGCTCAAAATAGATCTACTAGAAAGCAATCCGCTTCCATTCTTCTTCGCAATTTTTACATAGGCGTCACTCCTTGGAATAGATATGTTCTTGACACCATTACCAGAGGGAATTTCTTGGGAAGCCATACTTTTGATTCTTATAATGCTATGATAGATTTGCTAGGCCCACCACCTCTCTTGGTTAATGGAACTATTTTAACTTTGGAACATGTGATGCAAAGGCTTGATATTATTGAAAATAAAATTGCCACTATAGAGTTAATCGAAAATTTGGATAAAAAGATCCAAAATCAAATTACCCAATACGGATCTAAGGTAGGAGTTACTCTGAAAAATCTTAGGGAAAAGGAACCCATAGTTAATGAGAAGATAGATCAAGATTCCACTAGAATTGATAAACTCGAAGATATTATTACCAACTTGGGGACCGCTTTTTGTGGCGTTAAAAATACCTCAAATCCTCCTCCTACCAAAATTGCCAAGTTTATCTATGTTCCTAAAAATAAGGGTGACTCTTCTAGTAAGGAAAATGAAGACCTCAAATCAATAAGTGTTCACCCCAACTTTTTCGATATCATTAAGGAACCTTTTCTACAAATGAATTTCTTGATTTCTTGCCTAGGAGCTTGATCATTAAGAAAACCAAAGAACCTCCTAAGGGCTATGTGTGTTCAATTGAAGAATTGCATACCAAAGATGGCAATATCTAGATCTATTCTTGCTTTTATGCCTAGCTAGGGGCGTTAAACGATAGCGCTCGTTGGGAGGCAACCCAATTTTATTTTTGTTCTTTGCTATTTGTTCCTGTTTAGTAATAAATAAATCATCTAGCCTCTGTTTAGATGTGGTTTTATGTTTTAATTAGTGTTTGTGCCAAGTAGAACCAATAGGATCTTCTTGGGTGATAGTTGTTTGATCTTGCTGAAAAAGACAGAAACTTTGCGCTCACGAAAGTAATTGTTATTCAACAGAACGTGATAAAATACCAATTCTTTTGCAGTAGATCAATATACCAATTATCCAGGTTGTCCAAAATTTTCAGAATTTTTGGAGTTCCAGAAGTATTCGAACAAATCAGATTGCTACAGACTGTTCTGTTTTGACAGGTTCTGTTTTTCGTGTGTTGTTTGCTTATTTTGATGAATCTTTGAGTAGTATCGGGGGGTATGAACCATAGAGAAGTTGGAATACAATAGGTTTAACACCAATATAAATAAAGAATGATTTCATTACAGTACCTTAGAGCGGTGGTTTATTTTCTTATACTAAGGGAGCTCATGAGATTTTTTGTTAAGTTTTGTGTTGTGAAGTTTTCAAGTTTTGGGGTAAAGATTTGATGGATTTTGGAATAAGGAGTGGCAAGAGCCTAAGCTTGGGGATGCCCAAGGCACCCCAAGGTAAAATTCAAGGACAACCAAAAGCCTAAGCTTAGGGATGCCCCGGAAGGCATCCCCTCTTTTATCTTCATCTATCGGTAACTTTACTTGATGCTATATTTTTATTCACCACATGATATGTGTTTTGCTTGGAGCGTCTTGTATGATTTGAGTCTTTGCTTTTTATTTTACCACAATCATCCTTGCTGTACACACCTTTTGGGAGAGACACGCATGAATCGGAATTTATTAGAATACTCTATGTGCTTCACTTATATCTTTTGAGCTAGATAATTTTGCTCTAGTGCTTCACTTATATCTTTTTAGAGCACGGTGGTGGTTTTATTTTATAGAAATTATTGATACCTCATGCTTCACTTATATTATTTTGAGATTCTTTTATAACAGCATGATATTTTTCTTTGGCTATAAAACTAGTCCTAATATGATAGGCATCCAAGATGGGTATAATAAAAACTTTCATATAAAGTGTATTGAATACTATGAGAAGTTTGATGCTTGATGATTGTTTTGAGACATGAGGATGGTGATATTAGAGTCATGCTAGTAGATTAATTGTGAATTTGAGAAATACTTGTGTTGAGGTTTGCAAGTCCCGTAGCATGCACGTATGGTAACCGTTGTGTAACAAATTTGAAGCATGAGGTGTTTCTTTGATTGTCTTCCTTATGAGTGGCAGTCGGGGATGAGCGATGGTATTTTCCTACCAATCTATCCCCCTAGGAGCATCCGCGTAGTGCTTGGTTTTGATAACTTGTAGATTTTTGCAATAAGTATGTGAGTTCTTTATGACTAATGTTGAGTCCGTGGATTATATGCACTCTCACACTTCCACCATTGCTAGCCTCTCTAGTACCTCGCAACTTTCGCTGGTACCATTAACCCACCATTTACCTTACTCAAAACAACCACCATACCTACCTATTATGGAATTTCCATAGCCATTCCAAGATATATTGTCATGCAACTTTCCACCGTTCCGTTTATTATGACACGCTCCACCATCGTCATATTGCTTTGCATGATCATGTAGTTGACATCGTATTTGTGGCAAAGCCACAATTCATAATTTTTTTCATACATGTCACTCTAGATTCATTGCACATCCCGGTACACCACTGGAGGCACGCATATAGAGTCATATTTTGTTCTAGTATCGAGTTGTAATTTTTGAGTTGTAAGTAAATAGAAGTGTGATGATCTTCATTATTAGAGCATTGTCCCATGTGAGGAAATAAATAAATAATGGAGAAAGGCCAAAAAATAGAAGGCCCAAAAAAATAAGAAGAGAAGAAAAAAAAGAAAAAGAGAGAAGGGACAATGCTACTATCCTTTTTTCACACTTGTGCTTCAAAGTAGCACCATGATCTTCATGATAGAGAGTCTCTTATTTTGTCACTTTCATATACTAGTGGGAATTTTTCATTATAGAACTTGGCTTGTATATTCCAACGATGGGCTTCCTCAAAATGCCTTAGGTCTTCGTGAGCAAGCAAGTTGGATTCACACCCACTTAGTTTCTTCTGTTGAGCTTTCATACATTTATAGCTCTAGTGCATCCGTTCATGGCAATCCCTACTCACTCACATTGATATCTATTGACGGGCATCTCCATAGCCCATTGATACGCCTAGTTGATGTGAGACCATCTTCCTCCTTTTTGTCTTCTCCACAACCACCATTCTATTCCACCTATAGTGTTATGTCCATGGCTCGCGCTCATGTATTGCGTGAAAGTTGAAAAAGTTTGAGAATACTAAAGTATGAAACAATTGCTTGGCTTGTCATCGGGGTTGTGCATGATTTGAGCATTTTTGTGTGACGAAGATGGAGCATAGCTGATACGTCTCCAATGTATCTATAATTTTTATTGTTCCATGCTATTATATTATCCATCCTGGATGTTTTATATGCATTTATATGCTATTTTATATGCTTTTTGGCACTAACCTATTAACCTAGAGCCCAGTGCCAGTTTCTGTTTTTTTCCTTGTTTTTTAGTATCGTAGAAAAGGAAAACCAAACGGAGTCCAATTGACCTGAGACTTCACGGAACTTATTTTTGGACCAGAAGAAGGCCATGGAGTAAAAGAGTTGGGCCAGAAGAGTCCCGGGCTGCCCACGAGGGTGGGGGGCGCGCCCACCCCCCCTGGGCGCGCCTCCCTACCTCATGGACAGCCCGGAGACCCCCCCCTGACTTGTTCTCGATGCCAAAACCACTTATATATACCCAAACTTCCAGAAAGAAACCTAGATCGGGAGTTCCGCCGCCGCAAGCCTCTGTATCCACCGAAAACCAATCTAGACCTGTTCCGTCACCCTGCCGGAGGGGGGAACCCTCACCGGTGGCCATCTTCATCATCCCGGCGCTCTCCATGACGAGGAGGGAGTAGTTCACCCTCGGGGCTGAGGGTATGTACTAGTAGGTATGTGTTTGATCTCTCTCTCTCTCGTGTTCTTGGGGTGGTACGATCTTGGTGTATCGCGAGCTTTGCTATTATAGTTGGATCTTATGATGTTTCTCCCCCTCTACTCTCTTGTAATGGATTGAGTTTTCCCTTTGAAGTTATCTTATCGGATTGAGTCTTTAAGGACTTGAGAACACTTGATGTATGTCTTGCATGTGCTTATCTATGGTGACAATGGGATATCACGTGATCTACTTGATGTACGTTTTGGTGATCAACTTGCGGGTTCCGTGACTTTGTGAACTTATGCATAGGGGTTGGCACACGTTTTCGTCTTGACTCTCCGGTAGAAATTGGGGCACTCTTTGAAGTACTTTGTGTTGGTTTGAATAGATGAATCTGAGATTGTGTGATGCATATCGTATAATCATACCCACAGATACTTGAGGTGACATTGGAGTATCTAGGTGACATTAGGGTTTTGGTTGATTTGCGTCTTAAGGTGTTATTCTAGTACGAACTCTTGAATAGATCGATCCGAAAGAATAACTTTGAGGTGGTTTCATACCCTACCATAATCTCTTCGTTTGTTCTCCGCTATTAGTGAGTTTGGATTGACTCTTTGTTGCATGTTGAGGGATATTTATATGATCCAATTATGTTATTATTATTGAGAGAACTTGCACTAGTGAAAGTATGAACCCTAGGCCTTGTTTCCTAGCATTGCAATACCGTTTACGCTCACTTTTATCGCTTGCTACCTTGCTATTTTTATAATTTCAGATTACAAATACCTATATCTACCATCCATATTGCACTTGTATCACCATCTCTTCGCCGAACTAGTGCACCTATACAATTTACCATTGTATTGGGTGTGTTGGGGACACAAGAGACTCTTTGCTATTTGGTTGCAAGGTTGTTTGAGAGAGACCATCTTCATCCTACGCCTCCCACGGATTGATAAACCTTAGGTCATCCACTTGAGGGAAATTTGATACTGTCCTACAAACCTCTGCACTTGGAGGCCCAACAACGGCTACAAGAAGAAGGTTGTGTAGTAGACATCAAGCAGTTTCTGGCGCCGTTACCGGGGAGGTGAGTGCTTGAAGGTATATCTTTAGATCTTGCAATCGAGTCTTTTAGTTTCTTGTTTTATCACTTGTTTAGTTTATAAAAGAAAACTACAAAAAAATGGAATTAAGGGTACCTCATATGCTTCATCTTTTTAATGTCTTTCGTGAAAATGATGGGAAGGAAAATTGTGCCAAAGTGTTAGAAGAAGAATGCATTAGAATGTTTGGAACTAAATCTTTGAATGATGAGCATGATTTCAATGTTATTAGTATGAACTCTTTGAATATCCATAGTATTAATGTTGATTGCACTAGTCATGATGAAAATGTCTCTTATAAGCATGTCAACTTTTGTGGAATACATAGAGCTTGCAAGAACACACCAAATAGGGAAGATAGATTTTTCAAGAGGCATAAGTATTTGGAAACTAAATGGTTGCAAGAAAGGCTAGATGATTGTGCTGAAAGATTCAATATTTATCGCCATCCTTTTGAACTTTGCAATGAACATGGTAATTTAAAGCTCCAATGCTATTTGTTTCATGATCAAATCGTGTCCAAAAATTGTGATAGCTTGATTACCCTTGAGCATCATAAAGAGCTTAGTCTTCTTTTGGGGTATGAAGAAATGAAATGTATAACTAAGGGTATTCCAAAATTTAATCTTGATAGATTTCTTGATTTTGATCTAGAAGAAATTTTTATGTATTGTGCGGTGAATTGAATTGAAAATCCTTATATTGCCAATTACATAAAGAAAAGAAAAGAAATAGAAGATTAAGAGAGTACTAATGAAAGGGAAGAGGCTTCCCAATATGTTCCTATTATTTCTTATGATGAATCAGGTAACGAGGAGGAGCCTTCTATTCAACCAATCTCATTAATAAGGAGCTCCAAAAAGAGGATTAAACCCACACATGATGTGAAGAAGAAAAAGAAAAGATGGAGAATCAAAGGTAAAAAGGTATCCCTCCCAAATGATGTTGCTCCTATTAATCATTGTGATGATGATAATTGCTATACTATTGGTGCTATCCATACTATTAATGATGAGAGTGATTATGCTTATGATATGAAAAGGCCCAAGCTTGGGGATGCTATGTTTGATGAGAATGACATGTTTGAGAATATATTTGCTGCAATTAATGTTTGTCCCAAGCTTGGGGATGCTATGTTTAATGAAGATGATATTTTTAGCCTCCCAAGTTTTGATGAGCAAATTTATTATGATGATAGCATGCCTCCTACTTATGATGATTATATTGATGAAAGTGGGTTTGGAAGAGTGTCAACTTTAGGAAGTAATGATCCCACTATTTTGGAGGATGTTGAATCTTATTGTGATAAATATGAAAGTGGATTTGGAGAGGTCATGACTTTATTTAGTGATGATTCCACTATCTTGGAAGAGGTTTCAATCGATTATGATGAGAACAACGTTGCTACTTATGATAATTATTGTGATGATACATATGCTATAAAAAGTAGTGATGATTATGTTTATAAAACTTGTCATGATTATGATTACCCTTTTTCTGAACTTTATTCTTTCAATGTGGAAACAATTTATAGTATTCAAGTTTCTTATGATACTCCCACTATTTCGATTGAGAAGAATTTTGCTTATGTAGAGAGTAGTAAATTTTCTATGGTTGTAGATCATGAAAAGAATGCTTTACATGATGGTTATATTGTTGAATTCATTCATGATTCTACTGAAAATTATTATGAGGGAGGAATATATGCTTGTAGGAATTGCAATAATATCAAGTTTCCTCTCTATGTGCTTAAAGTTTTGAAGTTATGCTTGTTTTGCCTTCCTATGCTAGTTGATTATTGTTCCCATGCATAGGAAGTTGGTTAGACTTAAATGTGCTAGTCATATTCTTCATGATGCTCTCTTTATGTTTCAATTCTTATCTTTTATGTGAGCATCATTGAAATCACCATGCCTAGCTAGGGGCGTTAAACGATAGCGCTTGTTGGGAGGCAACCCAATTTTATTTTTGTTCCTTCCTTTTTGCTCCTGTTTAGTAATAAATAATTCATATAGCTTCTTTTTAGATGTGTTTTCATGTTTTAATTAGTGTTTGTGCCAAGTAGAACCTTTGGGAAGACTTGGGTGAAGTCTTTATGATCTTGCCAGAAACTTTAGCGCTCACGAGATTAGCTACAACTTTTTACTGGAGAGTGCTATTTAGTTGATTATTTTTGCATAAGATTAATAGACAAATTCCTCAGGTCCACCAATTTATTTAAGAATTTTTGGAGTTACATAAGTATACGTTTGATACAGATTACTGCAGACAGTTCTGTTTTTGACAGATTCTGTTTTCTTTGTGTTGTTTGCTTATTTTGATGAATCTATGAGTAGTATCGGAGGGTATGAACCATAGAGAAGTTGTAATACAGTATATATTACACCAATATGAATTTAGAATGAGTTCACAACAGTACCTAAGTGGTGGTTTTATTTTCTTATACTAACGGAGCTTACGAGTTTTCTGTTGAGTTTTGTGTTGTGAAGTTTTCAAGTTTTGGGTAAAGATTCGATGGACTATGGAATAAGGAGTGGAAAGAGCCTAAGCTTGGGGATGCCCAAGGCACCCCAAGGTAATATTCAAGGACAACCAAGAGCCTAAGCTTGGGGATGCCCCGGAAGGCATCCCCTCTTTCGTCTTCATTCATCGGTAACTTTACTTAGAGCTATATTTTTATTCACCACATGATATGTGTTTTGCTTGGAGTGTCATTTTATTTTCTTTTGTTTTGCTTGATGTTTGAATAAAATACCAAGATCTAAAATCCTTAAATGTTAGAGAGTCTTCACATAGTTGCATAATTATTCGACTACTCATTGATCTTCGCTTATATCTTTTGGAGTAGTTTGTCATTTGCTCTAGTGCTTCACTTATATCCTTTTAGAGCACGGCGGTGGTTTTATTTTGAAGAAATAGATGAACTCTCATGCTTCACTTATATCATTTTGAGAGTCTCTAAACAGCATGATAGTTTTCTTTGGTTATGAATTTAGTACTAACATGATGGGCATCCAAGAGGGATATAATAAAAACTTTCATATAAAGTGCATTGAATACTATGAGAAGTTTGATACTTGATGATTGTTTTGACATATGGAGATAGTGATATTAAAGTTGTGCTAGTTGAGTAGTTGTGAATTTGAAATACTTGTGTTGAAGTTTGCAAGTCCCGTAGCATGCACGTATGGTAAACGTTGTGTAACAAATTTGAAACATGAGGTGTTCTTTGATTTTCATCCTTATGAGTGGCGGTCGGGGACGAGCGATGGTCTTTTCCTACCAATCTATCCCCCTAGGAGCATGCGCATAGTGCTTGGTTTTTGATGACTTGTAGATTTTTGCAATAAGTATGTGAGTTCTTTATGACTAATGTTGAGTCCATGGATTATACGCACTCTCACCCTTCCATCATTGCTAGCCTCTTCGGTAACGTGCATTGCCCTTTCTCACCTCGAGAGTTGGTGCAAACTTCGCTAGTGCATCCAAACCCCGTGATATGATACGCTCTATCACACATAAGCCTCCTTATATCTTCCTCAAAACAGCCACCATACCTACCTATTATGGCATTTCCATAGCCATTCCGAGATATATTGCCATGCAACTTTCCACCGTTCCGTTTATTATGACACGCTTCATCATTGTCATATTGCCTTGCATGATCATGTAGTTGACATCGTATTTGTGGCAAAGCCACCATGCATATTATTTCATACATGTCACTCTTGATTCATTGCCCATCCTGGTACACCGCCGGAGGCATTCATATAGAGTCATATTTTGTTCTAGTATCGAGTTGTAATCATTGAGTTGATAGAGGCGAGGGTGTCCCGATCTTTCGATGAGATGATAACCATCGATTTGGTGGAGACTACTTTGACGATCCGACTACAAACGTGCACGACGTTGCGCTTTAGCAATCGCTAAACCAACTCCGAGAGGTTATTGACCACGCCGGAGCACGATCAACCTGACCACGAATGTCTATTCCTACAAGCAATCGAAGAACAAGCAAGAATATGATAAAGCAATCTGAATATTGCGAATATATATGAAGTATTGATAATGGTGGGGATTCGTAAGCGGTCTTGGTCTGGTCGTTGGACACAAAACGAAGTACACGAAGTTGCAATGGCTAACTTTTAACTAAACAAATCCCAAGGAAAAAAGCTACTAGATGGATCTACTTATATAGGAGCAAGGGGTAGCGGCCAAGGAGGTGGGAGGACGTCCCAAGGCAGCCTAAAACCAAACCTACGTCGTAGAAGGCTCATGGGCCCAAGTGGAGGTGATGCAACACCTTTGGACTTGTTGTTTGACTCGGATTCTGCTGCAGCGTCAGATTGTTTCATCCATATCTCAACGCTCTGGACGAATTTAAAGGTGAATCCAATTGGGTTGGAAAGAGGACGAAATCTACTTTCCAACAAAAAAAGAATCACCCAATTCGGAGTCCGTATGAAAAAGTTGTTGGCGTTTTGAGCCAGGTATGTCTGTGCAGTCCGAACCTGAATCCAGAACGTGAGAGACTTGGACTCTATCTTCTCTTGGCCCAAAAGTGACGTGAGAGGACTTTTTGAACAGAACCTAAACTTCTCCTTTTGCCTTATCTTCATATGTGGATTGTACAGCTGTCCCATACACTTGTAATTAGACAAAATACAAAAGTGTGTGAAGTATTTTTGTTCTAGATAACATAAATAGATTATTGAATAGTTTGCACTAGAAATCACCTGACAAATATGCATGTATGCAATATTTTTGGTCGTATCCAAGGTAGTCATGTCCTCATCATCCTCCCCTTCTTGAAAACAAAGCCGTCCTCGGCGTTGCTTAATCTGAAATCTGGCTAACAAAAGAGACAAGGTGTACACGTTGTATATGTATATGTCATCCGTTTTTACCGATCTCATTTGGTGCACATGTGACACAGTTATACAAGAGCACCCTTCAAAAGTCGTGAAATGTAAAGCCAATATATTATCACAAGAAGTCAAAGGCATGAAAATATTGCAACTCAGTTTGCACATATAAATGAAGCTCTTATTCATATCAAAAGATTCAATGCTTATCATTAAACCATCCCAACATTGATGAACCATCACCAAGATTAGAGGTCATATCAAAATGATTAAACATTGGCACAATTATTTTCAAACATATTTGATCCAAATCTGATTTATTCCCTGATTCACTTGATTCTTTTGCATCGATAGTTAATTCAATGGGTTCACTCAAAATTGTTTGATCACATGGCAAAGTCAAATCATCAACATAGTCCTCTAAAGTAGCTGGTGTGATCAAAGTAGTGGGTAGCTCACCGCATGGTGCACTTAAATTGACAAGACATTCATCATTCTCATGTGGAGGTGGAAGATTAGTACCTTTGTCATTACCTCTTATGATCAACTCAGATGATGTAGGCACTCTCGGTGATGATGTGTCACATGGTGGAGGTGATGTAGTCCTCACAACAACGGATGTGGTTGTCATAGCATGCCTAGTAGTTGAAGGGACAACCGTATCAACTCTTGGAATGTGCATCTCGCGCTTGTTCTCCTTGTGGGCAACACGTCGTTTTATTTTCTGTTCAGCTTTGCAAGCAAGATGAAACAAATGGTCCATAGGATAACACTCTTCATGAATTAGTATCTCCTGAATGTCACGATTTAATCCTCCCCAAAATATATCCATAAAATCTTCTTCACTTTCTTCTAAAGAGGAATGCAGCAAGGTAGTTTGTAAAGTATCATAATATTTCGTTATGGTGTCACTACCTTGTTTTAAATGTTGCAACCTTGCAATCATGTCACGAGTATAATAAGCGGGAACGAATGTATGTCGCATGGCAAGTTTCAAATCATCCCAAGTAGTAGGTATATCATTAGGGTTTAACCGACAATATTCACTCCACCAAACTACAGCATAACAGTGAAAGAACCAACCGCAACCTTAACTTTTTTACGTACATCAAAATTATTGGAAGCAAATATATTATTTATGTCAAACTCCCATTCAATATATAAAGCAGGTCTAAAACGGCCATTAAATGGTGGTATAGAAACATTAACCTGATCATGTGCATTTGGATGTTTGTGCACCTCTCGTGACGGTTGTGGTATTTGCATAGGTGATGGCATGTCTTCCACGATCGACAAACCCCATGAATTGACTCTACATACTGTCATGATTAGTAGAAACAAGAAACAAAATTCAAGAATAATGTTCCTATGAACTACTAGGATGTGGTGGTAAAGCGCTCACAGTAAAGCAAATATCAATATCTTACAAGTTCTTACCAAGCAGCAGGTGGTGACAGGCAACCAGCGGTGTCAAATAACTCTGAAGATTGTGTAAAGCGATTACCAGGGGAACGTACGTATACATGGTGCAGAAATATGTGGAGCTGGGTTGGCTATATATGGTAGCAAAATATTAGCAATAATCAATTCGGAGATGCAATGTTGAATAAACGCTCAACGACGGTACTGTGCTGGTCCTAGGCTAGACCGGACTAGAGACGTGAGGCTAGAACACTAATGAGGTCACGGCGTAGCACAACTAGCATCAATGAAGGATACTAAGTAGCTCTGGACAGCAAGATATAAGTGAAGATCACAACGGCAGTAAAGATAATAATGAAAAACAACTGCCAAGCAGGATATACAACAACTCTCTCTCCAATTTTCCTCTTTAAAAGTTTGATACAATTTTTTGATAACTTTTTTTAAAGAATGCTACTAACTCAATCTTTCCAATGCAAAAAGAATCACTCAATTCCGAGTTGATATGAGGAGTCAAAAAAAATTCTAAAACTGGCCTGAAAAACTGGAATAAGCTGTGTCCGCGAGCTTCGGAAGGCAAAAAGACCTATTTAGAAGCCGATTTTGAGGTGTCAAATAGTGAACTAGTCTCTGCAACTATTCAGATGCGTCTCGTCGCTAGCTTTCATTTGAGTACTCGTGGAGCCAAAACTGACTTCGTATGAGGAAGTTATGCCTGTTTTACTGAACAGTGCACAAAACAGATTTCAATCCGAATTCAACTACGAGATTGAGTCTAGATAGATCCGAATTTTTTTTTTCTTCTCTCTTTTTTTTCCTCGCACTTTTTTCTTTCTCTCCTTTTTTTCTCTGACTCTTTTTTTTACTTTTTTCTCTTTTTTTTTCTTTGTCTCTTTTTTTTCTCTCCCTATTTCCAAAACAAACTAGATAAGACTCAGATTGGATCAAGCGAAGATGTGAACGACCTCAACTATGATTGTGACAATGAACGGTGGGTAGCACATGGTGGAAATTGATGGATGGGTGGTGGACAATGGAAGGGATAACGATGTAGCGGCGGCGTGACTAATATGAACAGAACTCGAAACTCTAAACGAACTAGACACTAAGACCAGCAACTCGACACGACGATGCAACCGATAATTCAATAATGCAAACAATGAAAATAAAATTGCAAAGGCTCAGATTGGCTTGGACAAAGGATGAATAGATCTAACTTTTTTTTGTTGTTTTTTCTTGGACAATAGGTAAGAAAATAAATCTAATCTAGAAAAACTGGAAATTCTCACCGAGCAACCTGAAAACTGATACCACTTGATACAGGCGAGGGTGTCCCTATCTTTCGATGAGATGATAACTATCGATTTGGTGGAGACGACTTTGACGATCCGACTACAAACGTGCACGACGTTGCGCTTTAGCAATCACTAAACCAACTCCGAGAGGTTATTGACCACGCCGGAGCACGATCAACCTGACCACGAAGGTCTATTCCTACAAGCAATCGAAGAACAAGCAAGAATATGATAAAGCAATCTGAATATTGCGAATATATATGAAGTATTGATAATGGTGGGGATTCGTAAGCGGTCTTGGTCTGGTCATTGGACACAAACGAAGTACACGAAGTTGCAATGGCTAACATTTAACTAAACAAATCCCAAGGAAAAAAGCTACTAGATGGATCTACTTATATAGGAGCAAGGGGTGGCGGCCAAGGAGGTGGGAGGACATCCCAAGGCAGCCTAAAACCAACCCTAGGTCGTACAAGGCTCATGGGCCCAAGTGGAGGTGATGCAACACCTTTGGACTTGTTGTTTGACTCAGATTCTGCTGCAGCGTCAGATTGTTTCGTCCATATCTCAATGCTCCGGACGAATTTAAAGGTGAATCCAATTGGGTTGGAAAGAGGACGAAATCTACTTTCCAACAAAAAACGAATCACCCAATTCGGAGTCCGTATGAAAAAGTTGTTGGCATTTTGAGTCAGGTATGTCTGTGCAGTCCGAATCTGAATCCAGAACGTGAGAGACTTGGACTCTATATTCTCTTGGCCCAAAAGTGACGTGAGAGGACTTTTTGAACAGAACCTAAACTTCTCCTTTTGCCTTATCTTCATATGTGGATTGTACAAATGTCCCATACACCTGCAATTAGACAAAATACAAAAATGTGTGAAGTATTTTTGTTCTAGATAACATAAATAGATTATTGAATAGTTTGCACTAGAAATCACCTGACAAATATGCATGTATGCAATATTTTTGGTCGTATCCAAGGTAGTCATGTCCTCATCATGAGTTGTAAATAAATAGAAGTGTGATAATCATCATTAATAGAGCATTGTCCCAAAAAAAGAGAAAGGCCAAATAAAAAAAGGAAAGGCCCAAAAAACAAAAAAACAAAAAAGAAAAAAAGAGGAAAAAAGAGAAATATAAAGGGACAATGCTACTATCCTTTTTCCACACTTGTGCTTCAAAGTAGCACCATGATCTTTATGATAGAGAGTCTCTGGTTTTGTCACTTTCATATACTAGTGGAAATTTTTCATTATAGAACTTGGCTTGTATATTCCAACAATGGGCTTCCCCAAATGCCCTAGGTCTTCGTGAGCAAGCAAGTTGGATGCACACCCACTTAGTTTCTTTTGTTGAGCTTTCATACATTTATAGCTCTAGTGCATCCGTTGCATGGCAATCCCTACTCCTCGCATTGACATCAATTGATGGGCATATCCATAGCCCGTTGATTAGCCACGTCAATGTGAGACTTTCTCCTTTTTGTCTTCTCCACACAACCCCCATCATTATATTCTATTCCACCCATAGTGCTATGTCCATGGCTCATGCTCATGTATTGTGTGAAAGTTGAAAAAGTTTGAGATTACTAAAGTATGAAACAATTGCTTGGCTTGTCATCGGGGTTGTGCATGACGAGAGCATTTTTGTGTGACGAAAATGAAGCATGGCCAAACTATATGATTTTGTAGGGATGAGCTTTCTTTGGCTATGTTATTTTGAGAAGACATAATTGCTTGGTTAGTATGCTTGAAGTATTATTATTTTTATGCCAATATTAAACTTTTGTCTTGAATCTTATGGATCTGAATATTCATGCCCCAATAAAGAATATTACATTGATAAATATGTTAGGTAGCATTCCACATCAAAAATTCTGTTTTTATCATTTACCTACTCGAGGATGAGCAGGAATTAAGCTTGGGGATGCTTGATACGTCTCCAACGTATCTATAATTTTTTATTGTTCCATGCTATTATATTATCCATCGTGGATGCTTTATATGCATTTATATGCTATTTTATATGATTTTTGGTACTAACCTATTAACCTAGAGCCCAGTGCCAGTTTCTGTTGTTTTCCTTGTTTTTGAGTATCGCAGAAAAGGAAAACCAAACGGAGTCCAATTGACCTGAAACTTCACGGAACTTATTTTTTGGACCAGAAGAAGGCCATGGAGAAAAAGAGTTGGACCAGAAGAGTCTCGGGCTGCCCACGAGGGTGGGGGCGTGCCCACCCCCCTGGGCGCGCCTCCCTACCTCATGGACAGCCCGAAGATCCCCCCTGACTTGTTCTCGACGCCAAAACCTCTTATATATACCCAAACTTCTAGAAAGAAACCTAGATCGGGAGTTCTGCTGCCGCAAGCCTCTATAGCCACCAAAAACCAATCTAGACCCATTCTGTCACCCTGCCGGAGGGGGGAACCCTCACCGGTGGCCATCTTCATCATCCCGGTGTTCACCATGACGAGGAGGGAGTAATTCACCCTCGGGGTTGAGGGTATGTACCAGTAGCTATGTGTTTGATCTCTCTCTCTCGTGTTCTTGAGGTGGTACGATCTTGATGTATCGCTAGCTTTGTTATTATAGTTGGATCTTATGATGTTTCTCCCCCTCTACTCTCTTGTAATGGATTGAGTTTTCCCTTTGAAGTTATCTTATCGGATTGAGTCTTTAAGGACTTGAGAACACTTGATGTATGTCTTGCATGTGCTTATCTATGGTGACAATGGGATATCACGTGATCTACTTGATGTATGTTTTGGTAATCAACTTGCGGGTTCCGTGACTTTGTGAACTTATGCATAGGGGTTGGCACACGTCTTCGTCTTGACTCTCCGGTAGAAATTGGGGCACTCTTTGAAGTACTTTGTGTTGGTTTGAATAGATGAATCTGAGATTGTGTGATCCATATCGTATAATCATACCCACGGATACTTGAGGTGACATTGGAGTATCTAGGTGACATTAGGGTTTTGGTTGATTTGCTCTTAAGGTGTTATTCTAGTACGAACTCTTGAATAGATCGATCCAAAAGAATAACTTTGAGGTGGTTTCGTACCCTACCATAATCTCTTCGTTTGTTCTCCGCTATTAGTGACTTTGGAGTGACTCTTTGTTGCATGTTGAGGGATAGTTATATGATCCAATTATGTTATTATTGTTGAGAGAACTTGCACTAGTGAAAGTATGAACTCTAGGCCTTGTTTCCTAGCATTGCAATACCGTTTACGCTCACTTTTATCGCTTGCTACCTTGCTGTTTTTATAATTTCAGATTACAAATACCTATATCTACCATCCATATTGCACTTGTATCACCATCTCTTCGCTGAACTAGTGCACCTATACAATTTACCATTGTATTGGGTGTGTTGGGGACACAAGAGACTCTTTGCTATTTGGTTGCAGGGTTGTTTGAGAGAGACCATCTTCATCCTACGCCTCCCACGGATTGATAAACCTTAGGTCATCCACTTGAGGGAAATTTGCTACTGTCCTACAAACCTCTCCACTTGGAGGCCCAACAACGTCTACAAGAAGGTTGTGTAGTAGACATCAATAGCTAAACTATATGATTTTGTAGGGATGAACTTTCTTTGGCCTTGTTATTTTGAGAAGACATGATTACTTTGTTAGTATGCTGGAAGTATTATTATTTTTATGTCAATATTAAACTTTTGTCGTGAATCTTTCGGATCTGAAGATTCATGCCACAATAGAGAAAATTACATTGAAAATTATGCTAGGTAGCATTCCACATCAAAAAAAATCTGCTTTTATCATTTACCTACTTGAGGACGAGCAGGAATTAAGCTTGGGGATGCTTGATACGTCTCCAACGTATCTATAATTTTTGATTATTCCATGCTATTATATTATCTATTTTGGATGTTTAATGGGCTTTAATATGCTCTTTTATATTATTTTTGGGACTAACCTATTAACCGGAGGCCCAGTGCCAGTTTCTGTTTTTTGCCTATTTCAGTGTTTCGCAGAAAAGGAATATCAAACGGAATCCAAATGGAATGAGACCTTCGCGATGAGCTTTCTTGGACCGAAAGCAATCTAGAAGACTTGGAGTTGAAGTCTGGACCGCCACGAGGCAGGAGGGCGCGCCCCCACCCTCGTGGGCCCCTCGTAGCTCCACCGACGTACTTCTTTCGCCTATATATACTCTTATACCCTAAAAACATCATGGGGAGCCATGAAACCACTTTTCCACCGCTGCAACCTTTTGTACCCGTGAGATCCCATCTTGGGGCCTTTTCTGGCGATCTACCGGAGGGGGGATCAATCAGGGAGGGCTTCTACATCAACACCATAGCCTCTCCGATGAAGCATGAGTAGTTTACCACAGACCTTCGGGTCCATAGTTTTTAGCTAGATGGCTTATTCTCTCTTTGATTCTCAATACAAAGTTCTCCTCGATGTTCTTGGAGACCTATTTGATGTAATACTCTTTTGCGGTGTTTTTTCTGAGATCCGATGAATTGTGGATTTATGAACTTGATTATCTATGAATATTATTTGATTCTTCTCTGAATTCTTATATGCATGATTTGATATCTTTGCAAGTCTCTTCGAATTATCGGTTTAGTTTGGCCTACTAGATTGATCTTTCTTGCAATGGGAGAAGTGCTTAGCTTTAGGTTCAATCTTGCGGTGTCCTTTCCAAGTGACTGTAGGGGCAGCAAGGCACGTATTGTATTGTTGCCATCGAGGATAAAAAGATGGGGTTTATATCATATTGCTTGAGTTTGTTCTTGTCCTGGAGCAAACTTGCCTGGCCTGAAGCTTGCCTGAGTTCTGCATGTACTTTGTTTGGTTGGTGCCTGGATAAGTTGAAGCTAGCTTGGCCTGAGAATCTCAATGCGTCATTAGCCTGTCTAGAAAGTAGGAGAGAGTCACTAGCCTAGTCCAGGCAACCGAGAAAGGACGCCTGGGTGCTGCCTGGGAGTATTAATCATGCATGTGAAAAGGAAAAGATGGCTAAATACACTGATGTGACATGCATTATTCACCACCAGGCATGGTCACAAGCCAAACAAGGCTTGCCTGGCCAGGCACAAAGCTGCACTTTCCCAGGCGTGAGCCAGGCGCTCATATTTGCCAGGCACGCTGTCTAGGACATCAACCAAACAGCCCCTTTATCCCTCTACATCTTGTCATCTTGCCTAATGCGTTACTCTGTTCTTATGAAGTTAATACTCTAGATGCATGCTGGATAGCGGTCGATGTGTGGAGTAATGGTAGTAGATGCAGAATCGTTTCGGTCTACTTGACATGGACGTGCCTATATTCATTACCATTGTCTTGGATATCTTCATAATTATGCACTTTTCTATCAATTGCTCGGTAGTAATTTGTTCACCCACGGTAATACATGCTATCTTGAGAGAAGCCACTAGTGAAACCTATGGCCCCCGGGTCTCTTTCTATTATATTGCATCTCTTTTATTTACATCACATCTCGTTTACTATTTTGCAATCTTTACTTTCCAATCTATACAACAAAAATACCAAAAATATTTACCTTACTATCTTTATTAGATCTCACTTTTGCGAGTGGCCGTGAAGGGATTGACAACCCCTTTATCGCGTTGGTTGCAAGGTTCTTGATTGTTTGTGCAGGTACTAGGTGACTTGCGCGTTGTCTCCTACTGGATTGATACCTTGGTTCTCAAAAACTGAGGGAAATACTTATGCTACTTTGTTGCATCACCCTTTCCTCTTCAAGGGAAAACCAACGCATGCTCAAGAGGTAGCAGCCTCCCGGTCTGCCTGCGCGGCGGACTGCTCGCGTGCGTCCCGTCAACTCACGCCTGCTCGCACGGCACAAGTGTCGTGTGGCGGCACGTATATTATTTTTCTATTTGGATGATTAATGTTGGCGCTTTATTGCTTAACCGAAGCATGGCACGTATCCATTGTTGGTCTAACGCTCACGGTACGAATAAATAATCTGTTTGGAATATTTGTTCCCAATTATTAATAATATCCCGTTTGTAATTAGATAAAGATTACATCAAAACTTGTCTTAAATTTGACAAAAAAAAGTACAATGCCACTTTGTATTGGTGTCCATAAGACAACACGATAAGTTTCATGAACTTCAAAAAAGTTTTGGATGTACTAGAATTTAAAAATCAAGATTCTCAATGTTTGAAAATTCTTGCACGGGGAGTAAACATTCACCCAGTGAGACACATGTGTTTTTGCAATCCATTTAGGTGCACTGTCACGTGTGCATGTAGCTCAAATTTGATTTTTGCACATTATACCAGTAGAAAATCAATCAATGTACTAAAACGTCTTAATGATCTCTATTTTTTCGAAATTAAGATGTCCCTCCTTTGGTAACATATGTTCACCGCGGGATAATTTAACATGCATCGTAGTTGCGGTGGATTCGTGGCATGTGTGTGGGTGTGTGTTCTGGGGTGGCGTGTGGCTCGCAGTACACTACGAGTTGTGAGCCATCGTGTGGGTTGGCCATTTTGTTAGGCAGGTGCCACATCAGAGTCATGAATTTGTTATTTAAAACATTACACAACCCTTTCATACATACATGTTTTGGCCACATGCAATCGATGGTTGTCCTACACCACACTCGATACTCGCGTGTGACGCTTTCTATGGGCCCGCTAGGTCGTCGTCCATCACTTTGATGAACAACCGGCAGTGAGGTTAATTTGACCAGCAAGGTAGAATCTTTTTTGTTTGAGTTATGGTGGGAGTATATATATAGTACGCGTCAAAAGGTGGGAGGGGACTAGCATATATACTATACGTACGCGTCCGTGAACAAGTACGCCTCACTCACTGTCGGGACTTTTCGGTTTCTGAGGCACGTGCCACATCAAAGTTGTGAAATTGGCTATTAAAACATCACACAACACCTCCTTGGGCCACATGCATGCAGGCGGTGGTTATCCTAGCTAGGACACTCACGTGTGACGCTTCCATCTGTGGGCCCATGAGGCCATCATCGATGCATGCATCACTTTGACCTACATCGGGAAAGGTTAATTAATTTCACCATCGAGGATGATTCTTTTTGGGTTGTATTACGGTAGGAGCATATAGTATGTGTCGAAGAGGGGGAAGGGGACCATCATATGTAGTACGCTTCATGAACCTCGCTCTGTGTGGGGGATTTATAGTTTTTGACGCATGTGGCACATCAAAGTTGTGAATTTTGGTATTCAACATATGTTTGGCCCACATGCAAAGCGATGGTGGTTGTCCTCTCGCACCCACTTAAGTGGTTATCAGTGATATCGATGCTTTTCATCTGTGGGCCCGCTTAGTCCATCACTACTTTTTACCTCACAACGAGAGAGGTTAATTTGACTTATGAGGGGATTATTTTTTGTTTGTAATACAGTATATATATATAGGTCATGCTCTGGGATGACATGATACAGTTTGAGCACACACACATGCATGGGTACGCATGAATCCCTCCCATCGAGTCGAAGTGGCTAGTACAATGGCACGTGATGAACCAATCTCGCTCTGTGTGGGGACTATATGATTTCCGACGCACACGCGCCACATCAATGTTGTGAAATGGTATTCAAACATGCATGCATGCACGCATCACCTCCATACATATGCATGTAGTGGTTGTCTTTGAACGGTACACTCCTCGTATGGTTATCGGCAACAAGCCTATATATTTGTGGGCCCGCGTGGACATCCAAGATCACCTTGACTGACAACAAGATAGGTTACCATGGCGGATTCTTCCTTTGGTTCGTGTTATCGTAGTATAGGTCATGGTGAGATTCAGACCTAATTAAGTTTGAACGCATATACTATGCACGCATGCATGCATGAATCCCCGTTGTCGGCTTGAAGTGTGGTGTGACATACATATGCATCATGAACCTAACCCTCACTCAGTGTGGGGATTTCTAGTTCGAAAGCACGGTGCCACGTCAAAGTTGTTCCATTGTGTATTCAAAAACACACCTCTCCATACATATGTTTGGGCCACACGCATGCAGTGGTTGTCTTCGAGGACTAGCTACTTGCGTGATTATTGGCGAGCTAGCAGATCTCCGGGGTCGCATGGACGGCCATCACTTTGACCAACAACAAGAGAGAGGTTGTACGTCCAAGGTGGATTATTCTTGGTCCGTTTTACGATCCATCTTGGTGAGATGCCTCTCTGGCCCGCCGACTGAAAGTGGGTGTGTGTGGGGGGCTGCTACTTCGCACTTTGCTAGGTGAACCTCGGTTGGGGGGGGCGCATGCATTCATAGCTTAGGATCCCCGTCGTGCCGACACGAGGAGGGCAGGCAATACCATGCGCTTTGCGTGATAGGTGCCACATCGAAGTTGCATTTGGTATTTGGACATCAAACCACACTTTTCATACATAAATTTGGTCCACATGCAAGTGTGTTCGTGTTCTGACCCTCTCCCGCGTCATTTTTCGCCAAATTTATGAACATTAGACAAGTCGGATTACACAACAGACACGGTTCACTCAAACTAACCGTGTGCCACGCCGGTGCCCCTGTCACGCACATCCTCATAGTACATTGGGCTCCACGAGGCTTCCCCTCTCAAAAATATATACCCACCTGCAGCTTTTTTCTGTTTGATAACACATAGTTATTATGTTTTGACCGTGTGTGATGTTTCTTGGTCCCAATCCCGCATGCATCCCTCGAAAATATCTGCCCGCCTCGAGGGTTTTTTTATTTCATAACACACGGTTGTTATCTCCGGGCCGTGTGCGATGCACCATCATCAAAAAATTCAATAGCCCCGGCATTTCACTCCCGTGTAGTAAAATTTTCAGTACCCGCGTCATTTCCTCAAACACACCCCCCTTCCACACACACACACACACACACACACCAAAACCTCCTTGGGCGCGCGCGCACACACACACACCCTCCCTCACTCGAAACCCTAGCAAGGTGCCCGCCGCTGCAAGGCCTCCATTGTCAACATCTGCCGGTTTGCCCATGTAGCTTACCCACCGATCTCCATACCCAGACCGCCCTGAGTTTCTTAGATGACGCCTGCCAAACGCCCCCTTTCCCACAGATCCCCATCCCCATCCCCCACTCCAGAGCATCACAGCCTAAGCCCGGCTACGCTTCCCGTGGAGCTCAAGGAGTGACTGGCCCAAAAGAGGTGTATCGCGGTCTCTTCGCCCGACGTCGCCGAGGAAGCTGATGATACGTCCATTTTGCATCATGCTTTTATATCGATATTTATTGTATTATGGGCTGTTATTACATGTTATGTCATAATACTTATGCCTATTCTCTCTTATTTTACAAGGTTTTCATAAGGAGAGAGAATGCCGGCAGCTGGAATTCTGGGCTGGAAAAGGAACAAATATTAGAGACCTGTTCTGCACAACTCCAAAAGTCCTGAAACTCCACGGAAGCTATTTTTGGAAATAATAAAAAATACTGAGCGAAGAAAATACCATAGGGGACCCACACCCTGGGCACGAGGGTGGGGGGCGCGCCCTACCCCCTGGGAGCGCCCCCTGCCTCGTGGGCCCCCTGGTGGCCCTCCGGTGCCCATCTTCTTCTATATGAAGTCTTTCGTCCGAAGAAAAATCAGAAGCAAGCTTTCGGGACGAGACTCCGCCGCCACGAGGCGGAACCTTGGCGGAACCAATCTAGGGCTCTGGCGGAGCTGTTCTGCCGGGGACACTTCCCTCCGGGAGGGGGAAATCATCGCCATCATCATCACCAACGCTCCTCTCATCGGGAGAGGGCCAATCTCCATCAACATCTTCACCAGCACCATCTCCTCTCAAACCCTAGTTCATCTCTTGTATCCAATTCTTGTCTCTAAGTCTGAGATTGGTACCTGTAGGTTGCTAGTAGTGTTGATTACTCCTTGTAGTTGATGCTAGTTGGTTTATTTGGTGGAAGATCATATGTTCAGATCCTTTATGCATATTAATACTCATCTAATTATGAACATGAATATGCTTTGTGAGTAGTTACGTTTGTTCCTGAGGACATGGGAGAAGTCTTGCTATTAGTAGTCATGTGAATTTGGTATTCGTTCGATATTTTGATGAGATGTATGTTGTCTCTCCTCTAGTTGTGTTCTGTGAACGTCGACTACATGACACTTCACCATTATTTGGGCCTAGAGGAAGGCATTGGGAAGTAATAAGTAGATGATGGGTTGCTAGAGTGACAGAATCTTAAACCCTAGTTTATGCGTTGCTTCGTAAGGGGCTGGTTTGGATCCATATGTTTCATGCCATGGTTAGGTTCACCTTAATACTTCTTTTGTAGTTGCGGATGCTTGCAATAGGGGTTAATCATAAGTGGGAGGCCAAGTAAGGACAGCACCCAAGCACCGGTCCACCCACATATCAAATTATCAAAGTACCGAACGCGAATCATATGAACGTGATGAAAACTAGCTTGACGATAATTCCCATGTGTCCTCGGGAGCGCTTTTCTCTATATAAGAGTTTGTCCAGGATTGTCCTTTGCTACAAAAAGGATTGGGCCACCTTTCAACATTTTATTTACTTTTGTTACTTGTTGCTCGTTAGAAATTATCTTATCACAAAACTATCTATTACCTATAATTTCGGTGCTTGCAGAAAATACCTTGCTAAAAACTGCTTATCATTTCCTTCAGCTCCTCGTCGGGTTCGACACTCTTACTTATCGAAAGGGCTACGATAGATCCCCTATACTTGTGGGTCATCAAGACTCTTTTCTGGCACCGTTGCCGGGGAGCGAAGCGCCTTTGGTAGGTGGAATTTGGTAAGGAAAAATTTATATATTGTGCTGAAATTTACTGTCACTTGTTACTATGGAAAGTAATCCTCTGAGGGGCTTGTCCGGGGTATCTTCACCCCGACCAGTAGAGCAAAGAGTTGCTCCTCAATCTACTGAACCTACTGAAAATGAAAATGTTTACTTTGAAATTCCTTCGGGTATGATAGAAAAACTGCTAGCTAATCCTTTTGCAGGAGATGGGACATTACATCCTGATGAGCACCTAATCTATGTGGATGAAGTTTGTGGATTATTTAAGCTTGCAGGTATGCCCGATGATGTTATCAAGAAGAAGTTCTTCCCTTTATCTTTGAAAGGAGATGCATTGACATGGAATAGGCTATGTGATGATATGGGATCAAGGAACTACAAACGATTGAAATTGTAATTTCATCAGAAGTTTTATCCTATGCATCTTGTTCATCGTGATCGTAATTATATATATACTTTTTGTCCTCGCAAAGGAGAAAGCATCGCTCAAGCTTGGGGGAGTCTTAAATCAATGTTATATTCATGCCCCAATCATGAGCTCTCAAGAGAGATGATTATTCAAAAAAATTATGCTCGGCTTTCTGACAACAATCGCACCATGCTCGATACTTCTTGTACTGGTTCTTTTATGATGAAGACTATTGAATTCAAATGGGATTTATTGGAAAGAATTAAATGCAACTCTGAAGATTGGGACCTCGACGAAGGTAAGGAGTCAGGTATAACACCTAAGTTAGATTGTGTTAAATCTTTTATGGATACCGATGTTTTCCGTAAATTTAGCACTAAATATGGACTTGACTCTGAGATAGTAGCTTCTTTCTGTGAATCTTTTGCAGCTCACGTTGATCTCCCTAAGGAGAAGTGGCTTAAATATCATCCTCCCATAGAAGTAAAAGTAGTTGCACCTATTAAAGTTGAAGAAAAGACTATCACTTATAATGATCCTATTGTTCCTGCTGCTTATGTTGAGAACCCGCCTTTCCCTGTTAGGATAAAGGATCATGCTAAAGCTTCAAATGTGGTTCGTAAAAGCAATATTAGAACTTATACACCTCCTGAGCAAGTTAAAGTTGAACCTAATATTGCTATTGTTAAAGATCTCTTGGCTGATAATATTGATGGGCATGTTATTTATTTCTATGATGAAACTGCTAGAATTGCTAAACCTAGTGCTAAAGATAAACATAGACCTGTGGTAGGCATGCCTGTTATTTCTGTTAAAATAGTATATCATTGTTATCATGGCTTATGTGATATGGGTGCTAGTGCTAGTGCAATACAAATTGACTTATACAAAGAAATTATGCATGATATTGCACCTACTGGGTTAGAAGAAATTGATGTTACCATTAAGCTTGCCAATAGAGATACTATATCACCAATTGGAATTGTTAGAGATGTTGAAGTCTTGTGTGGGAAAACTAAATATCCTGCTGATTTTCTTGTTCTTGGTTCCCCACAAGATAGCTTTTGTCCCATTATATTTGGTAGACCCTTCTTAAACACTGTTAATGCTAAGATAGACTGCGAAAAGGATGTTGTTGCCATTGGTCTAGGTGATATGTCTCATGAGTTTAACTTTTCTAAATTTCGTAGACAACACCGCGAAGAGGAATTGCCTAGTAAAGATGAAATTATTGGTCTTGCTTCTATTGCCGTACCTCCTAGTGATCCTTTAGAACAATATTTGCTAGACCATGAAAATGATATGTTTATGAATGAAAGAAGGGAAATAGATGAAGTGTTCTTTAAACAGGGACCTATTCTGAAACACAACTTGCCTATTGAAATCCTAGGGGATCCTCCTCCACCCAAGGGTGATCCCGTGTTTGAGCTTAAACCATTGCCTGATACTCTTAAATATGCTTATCTCGATGAAAAGAAGATATATCCTATTATTATTAGTGCTAACATTTCAGAGAAGGAGGAAGAAAAATTATTGAAAACTCTAAAGAAGCATCGTGCTACTATTGGATATACTCTTGATGATCTTAAGGGCATCAGTCCCACTCTATGCCAACACAAAATAATTTTGGAGAAAGATACCAAACTAGTTATTGATCACCTACGACGGCTGAATCCTAAGATGAAAGAAGTGGAAAGAAAGGAAATACTAAAGCTCCTTGAGGCAGGTATAATCTATCCCGTTGCTGATAGTCAGTGGGTAAGTCCTGTCCATTGTGTCCCTAAGAAAGGAGGTATTACTGTCGTTCCTAATGATAAAGATGAATTGATTCCGCAAACAATTATTATAGGTTATAGGATGGTAATTGATTTCCGCAAATTAAATAAAGCTACTAAAAAAGATCATTACCCCTTACCTTTTATTGATCAAATGCTAGAAAGATTATCCAAACATACACATTTTTGCTTTCTAGATGGTTATTCTGGTTTCTCTCAAATACATGTGTCAGCTGATGATCAAGCTAAGACCACTTTTACTTTCCCTTTCGGTACTTTTGCTTATAGACATATGCCTTTCGGTTTATGTAATGCACCTGCTACCTTTCAAAGATGCATGATGGCTATATTCTCTGACTTTTGTGAAAAAATTTGTGAGGTTTTCATGGACGATTTCTCCGTTTATGGATCCTCTTTTGATGATTGCTTGAGCAACCTTGATCGAGTTTTGCAGAGATGTGAAGAAACTAATCTTGTCTTGAATTGGGAAAAGTGCCACTTTATGGTTAATGAAGGCATTGTCTTGGGGCATAAAATTTCTGAAAGAGGTATTGAAGTTGATAAGGCTAAAGTTGATGCTATTGAAAAGATGCCATGTCCCAAGGACATCAAAGGTATAAGAAGTTTTCTTGGTCATGCCGGTTTTTATAGGAGGTTCATTAAGGACTTCTCAAAAATTTCTCGGCCTCTGACTAACCTATTACAAAAAGATATACCATTTGTCTTTGATGATGATTGTGTAGAAGCATTTGAAATACTTAAGAAAGCATTGATCTCTGCACCTATTGTTCAGCCACCTGATTGGAATTTACCCTTTGAAATTATGTGTGATGTTAGTGATTATGATGTAGGTGTTGTTCTAGGGCAAAGAGTTGATAAGAAATTAAATGTTATTCAATATGCTAGTAAAACTCTAGACAATGCCCAGAGAAATTATGCTACTACTGAAAAGGAATTCTTAGCAGTTGTATTTGCTTGTGATAAGTTCAGACCTTATATTGTTGATTCTAAAGTAACTATTCACATGGATCATGCTGCTATTAAATATCTTATGGAAAAGAAAGATGCTAAACCTAGACTTATTAGATGGGTTCTCTTGCTACAAGAATTTGATTTGCATATTATTGATAGAAAGGGAGCTGAGAACCCCGTTGCAGACAACTTGTCTAGGTTAGAAAATGTTCTTGATGACCCACTACCTATTGATGATAGCTTTCCTGATGAACAATTAAATGTCATAAATGCTTCTCGTACTGCTCCATGGTATGCTGATTATGCTAATTACATTGTTGCTAAATTTATACCACCTAGTTTCACATACCAGCAAAAGAAAAGTTTTTCTATGATTTAAGACATTACTTTTGGGATGACCCACATCTTTATAAAGAAGGAGTAGATGGTGTTATTAGACGTTGTGTACCTGAGCATGAACAGGAACAGATCCTACGCAAGTGTCACTCCGAGGCTTATGGAGGACACCACGCTGGAGATAGAACTGCACATAAGGTATTGCAATCCGGTTTTTATTGGCCTACTCTCTTCAAGGATGCCCGTAAGTTTGTCTTATCTTGTGATGAATGTCAAAGAATTGGTAATATTAGTAGACGTCAAGAAATGCCTATGAATTATTCACTTGTTATTGAACCATTTGATGTTTGGGGCTTTGATTATATGGGACCGTTTCCTGCCTCTAATGGATATACACATATTTTAGTTGTTGTTGATTACGTTACTAAGTGGGTAGAAGCTATTCCAACTAGTAGTGCTGATCATAACACCTCTATTAAGATGCTTAAAGAAGTTATTTTTCCGAGGTTTGGAGTCCCTAGATATTTAATGACTGATGGTGGTTCACATTTTATTCATGGTGCTTTCGTAAAATGCTTGCTAAGTATGATGTTAATCATAGAATTGCATCTCCTTATCACCCAGAGTCTAGTGGTCAAGTAGAATTGAGTAATAGAGAACTCAAATTAATTTTGCAAAAGACTGTTAATAGATCTAGAAAGAATTGGTCTAAGAAACTTGATGATGCACTATGGGCCTATAGAACTGCATATAAAAATCCTATGGGTATGTCTCCGTATAAAATGGTTTATGGAAAAGCATGTCACTTACCTCTCGAACTAGAACACAAGGCATATTGGGCCATTAAAGAGCTCAATTATGATTTAAAACTTGCCGGTGAGAAGAGGTTATTTGACATTAGCTCACTTGATGAATGGAGAACCCAAGCCTATGAAAATGCCAAGTTGTTTAAAGAAAAAGTTAAAATATTGCATGACAAAAGAATACAAAAGCATGAGTTTAATGTAGGTGATTATGTATTATTATACAACTCTCGTTTAAGATTTTTTGCAGGGAAACTTCTCTCTAAATGGGAAGGCCCTTATGTTATCGAGGAGGTCTATCGTTCCAGTGCCATAAAAATCAACAACTTCAAAGGCACAAATCCGAAGGTGGTGAACGGTCAAAGAATCAAACATTATATCTCAGGTAATCCTATAAATGTTGAAACCAATGTTATTGAAACCGTAACCCCGGAGGAATACATAAGGGACACTTTCCAGAACGTTTCGGACTCCGAAGAGGTATAGGTATGTGGTACGGTAAGTAAACCGACTCCAAAACAGTTCCAATGGCAATTTTTCTCCATTTTGGAATATTTAGAAAAATACAAAAATAAGAAGCAGTCCGGGAAGGACACGAGGCCTCCACGAGGGTGGAGGGCACGCCCTACCCCCTGGGCGCGCCCCCTGCCTCGTGGGCTCCTTGTGCCTCCGGACTCCGTTTTCTTGCACGATACATATTTTGGTCGGTAAAAATTCATTATATATTCTCCCGAAGGTTTTGACTCCGGTATCACGCAATTGTCCTCTGTTCTTGTTTCGAGCTGTTTTTTGCCGCAAATTAGAGCAAGATGTCTTCTCAAGAGTCAGTCGGGGAGAGTCGGGTGTCTCATCCAACACCAAGTCCAGGGGCAAACAGCGATGCCTATCACTTTGGGCCCTCAACGGAGGAAGAGATGGAAGCTGACTTGAAAAGGATAGATGCCATGGAGGAGGATCAAGAAGTTACTTCTCGTTTCCGGGCAGGCTTCACAATGGGGGAACTACAGAGCTCAGCTATCCCAAACTCGGTCATCCCCTCCAATGTTAAATTTCTCTCTTATGAAAATATGAAAAAGAGTGTTACTTGTTCTCCCGCAGCTATGCAGCATCCATGGGTGCAAGGAGCTTTAACCATCACGGGTAAGCTTCGTAAGGAGATAATGGATCTCAAGCAGCAACTCAATAAGCTTGAGGAAGAGAATCGTATCCTGAGGAGTATCATCGCCAAGAGTATCACAACATCACCGAAAAAGGAGATATAATCACATGGGTATGGGCAATCCCCTTGGCAACTGCCAAGCTTGGTGGAGGTGCCCCGGTATCGTATCACCATCACATCTCTATCTTTACCGTTTTTCTTAGTTTGATCCTTTTAGTAATATCTTGATCTAGTAGAATAAAGTTTTTGGTATGATCTAGTTTTGAATTTTGCTTTATGATCCCTCTATGTAATTGAGTCCGTGAGCTATATAATAAAGATTAGTGTTGAGTCAAGGGCTTGACTATTTTGCCATGATCTTGAGGGAATAAAAGAAAAGAAAAAGAATAAAAAGAAACAAAGAGGTCATATTGATCTTATGGAGAGTAATGACTTCACATAGAAAGAGTATGATGATTACAAGTTGTTGAGATTTGACAAACATAGCTTTGGTCATCGTTGCAATTAATAGGAAGTAATAAAGAAAGAGAGGTTTCACATATAAATATACTATCTTGGACATCTTTTATGATTGTGAGCACTCATTAAAATATGACATGCTAAAGAGTTGATGTTGGACAAGGAAGACAACGTAATGGGTTATATTTTCTTATATCTGAGATAAAGTATATTGCCATGGATCATCCAACATGTTGAGTTTGCTTTTCCCCCTCATGCTAGCCAAATTCTTTGCACCAAGTAGAGATACTACTTGTGCTTCCAAAAAACCCTTAAACCCAGTTTTGCCATAAGAGTCCACCATATCTACCTATGGATTGAGTAAGATCCTTCAAGTAAGTTGTCATCGGTGCAAGCAATAAAATTGCTCTCTAAATATGTATGATTGATTAGTGTGGAGGAAATAAGCTTTATACGATCTTGTGATGTGGAAGAAATAAAAGCGACGGACTGCATAATAAAGGTTCACATCACAAGTGGCAATATAGAGTGACGTTCTTTTGCATTAAGATTTTGTGCATCCAACCCTGAAAGTGCATGAAAACCTCCGCTTCCCTCTGCGAAGGGCCTATCTTTTACTTTTATCTCCTACCTTATGCTAGAGTCATGGTGATCTTCACCTTTTCTTTTTACATTTTATCCTTTGGCAAGCTCAGTTTGTTGGAAAGATCCTGGTATATATATCCAATTGGATGTAAGTTATCATGAACTATTATTGTTGACATTACCCTTGAGGTAAAAGGTTGGGAGGCGAAACTATAAGCCCCTATCTTTCTCTGTGTTTGATTAAAACTCCATAACCACAAGTATTGCGTGAGTGTTAGCAATTGTGAAAGACTAAATGATAGTTGAGTATGTGGACTTGCTGGAAAGCTCTGACATAGACTATTTTTGATGTTATGATAAATCGCAATTGCTTCAATGACTGAGATTATAGTTTGTTGGTTCTCAATGAAGTTTCTGATTCATACTTGACATTGTGAATAGATTATTACTTGAGCATAAGAAATCATATGACAATATCCATATATGTTGCTATTATAAGAATGATCATGATGCCTTCATGTCCGTATTTTATTTTATCGACACCTCTACCTCTAAACATGTGGACATATTTATCGTTATCGGCTTCAGCTTGAGGACAAGCGAGGTCTAAGCTTGGGGGAGTTGATACGTCCATTGTGCATCATGCTTTTATATCGATTTTATTGTATTATGGGCTGTTATTACACGTTATGTCATAATACTTATGCCTATTCTCTCTTATTTTACAAGGTTTACATAAGGAGGGAGAATGCCGGCAGCTGGAATTCTGGGCTGGAAAAGGAACAAATATTAGAGACCTATTCTGCGCAACTCCAAAAGTCCTGAAACTCGACGGAAGTTATTTTTGGAAATAAATAAAAAATACTGAGCGAAGAAAATACCAGAGGGGACCCACACCCTGGGCACGAGGGTGGGGGCGCGCCCCCTGCCTCGTAAGCCCCCTGGTGGCCCTCCGGTGCCCATCTTCTGCTATATGAAGTCTTTCGTCCGAAGAAAAATCAGAATCAAGCTTTCGGGACGAGACTCCGCCGCCACGAGGCGTAACCTTGGCAGAACCAATCTAGGGCTCTGGCGGAGCTATTCTGCCGGGGACACTTCCCTCCGGGATTGGGAAATCATTGCCATCGTCATCACCAACGCTCCTCTCATCGGGAGAGGGCCAATCTCCATCAACATCTTCACCAGCACCATCTCCTCTCAAACCCTAGTTCATCTCTTGTATCCAATTCTTGTCTCTAAGTCTGAGATTGGTACCTGTAGGTTGCTAGTAGTGTTGATTACTCCTTGTAGTTGATGCTAGTTGGTTTATTTGGTGGAAGATCATATGTCCATATCCTTTATGCATATTAATACTCCTCTAATTATGAACATGAATATGCTTTGTGAGTAGTTACGTTTGTTCCTGAGGACATGGGAGAAGTCTTGCTATTAGTAGTCATGTGAATTCGGTATTCGTTTGATATTTTGATGAGATGTATGTTGTCTCTCCTCTAGTGGTGTTATGTGAACGTCGACTACATGACACTTCACCATTATTTGGGCCTAGAGGAAGGCATTGGGAAGTAATAAGTAGATGATGGGTTGCTAGAGTGACAGAAGCTTAAACCCTAGTTTATGTGTTGCTTCGTAAGGGGCTGATTTGGATCCATATGTTTCATGCTATGGTTAGGTTTACCTTAATACTTCTTTTGTAGTTGCTGATGCTTGCAATAGGGGTTAATCATAAGTGGGAGGCTTGTCCAAGTAAGGACAGCACCCAAGCACCGGTCCACCCACATATCAAATTATCAAAGTACCGAACGCGAATCATATGAACGTGATGAAAACTAGCTTGACAATAATTCCCATGTGTCCTCGGGAGCGCTTTTCTCTATATAAGAGTTTGTACAGGCTTGTCCTTTGCTACAAAAAGTATTGGGCCACCTTGCTGCACTTTATTTACTTTTGTTACTTGTTGCTCGTTAGAAATTATCTTATCACAAAACTATCTGTTACCTATAATTTCAGTGCTTGCAGAAAATACCTTGCTGAAAACTGCTTATCATTTCCTTCTGCTCCTCGTTGGGTTCGACACTCTTACTTATCGAAAGGGCTACGATAGATCCCCTATACTTGTGGGTCATCATCTGATGACCATTACTGGCCGCAGGCACTCAATCAGCGGGCTAGAGTATGCGGGTATGTCGCAGACGCCGACTACGACATTGAGGTTGTCCACAGCGACGGCCTGAGGCTGGCTATGTCACAGGTTAAGTGGCCCACCCCCAACCCCTCGGGTTCAACCGCCGTTGATCTCATCCATAGCCCCGCCGCTGATCTCCTATGGCTCGCTGTCAAGAATTTGCCATCCTACATCGCCATCGAGCCCCTTTTGTCATTTCTGAAGGACATGTTCTGCGACGTTGGCTTGGGATCCACAGCTTCCAAGTTAGACCTCATCGATGGTGACCACGAGGAGGGCACCCTCTTCGGCTCTTCCAAGGGGAAAGAGCCCGTCTGCGACATCAGGGAGGGCACCCTACAGTCGTGCTCTTCCAAGGGGAAGGAGCCCATCAGCAACAACATGGAGCACATCCAGGGTCCGTGCTCTTCCCACGGGAACGAGCCCATCTGTGATAAGTGAGGAAACCCATGATTTGTTTTGCCGTGCCTCTTCACCTGGGGAAACCCATGATTTGTTTTGTTGAGTCCCTTTTGTAGTGTAGTGAGAATATGTCCAGTTTTAATTGCTATATTTGGTTGTTTGCAGTATGCCTTATTTATTTCAGTTGTTCACAATGTGATACTCTATATGTGCAATTATTTACTGTGTAGTACATTTCATCAATCTAGTTTTAAACATACCGATAGGAATGCATATATTTGCTTGTTGTTAAGCCTGTTATAGCTAGCATATGCCTCTTTTAACATTTTTTTATTGTTCGGTTGTTTGTAGTTAGCATATGTCCAGTTTCAAATGCTATCTTTGGTTGTTTGTAGTATGCCTTGTTTATTCTAGTTATTCACAACGTGATGTTCTATATGTGCAAGTATGAACTGTGCAGTTCAATTTCATCAATACCAGTTTCAACAATACCACTATGAATGACTACATTTGGTTGCTGCATCTTGTAGTTAACACGCCTTTCCATTTTTATTTAACAATAACTAGTGTACTTAGACCGTCACAATACCAGTTTGAATGACTATGATTGCTTGTTGTTAAATGTTAGGCCTGTTGCAGTTAACACCCCTTTCCACTTGTTTTGCTTTACTAGCGTGCTTAAACCTTCACACTGAAGCTATCTTTTGGAGATTATTTTGTCTGTCATGGATAATTTTGGTTGATGCTTAGCCTGTTGTGCTTAACATGCCTCTCGATGTACCTACAAAGGACAATTTTGGGAACGACTGCTATTTTCCGTCGAGGTTAGTTTCATCCCATGGCTTATATATACTCACTGTTCAGGATATCGGTAGCTGGTACCATATAGGCCGGCGGCTGATAAGGGACTAATCGATGAATCAGACTTTTAACTAAATGTATTTGTAACCCATTTATCGTTAGGTTAACTAAGGCCATGTGTAATATATCTGAGGCTACATAGCAACATGCACTGTACTTAATGTCTAAATATGCAATCCTAGGCTACATAACAACAAGGAAGAGTATTACCTTAATGTTCTGATGATGTCTAGATATACGTAGAAGAGCAGCAGCAACAACAACAACAACAATAACACAGTGATAACCCACAAGTATAGGGGATCAATTGTAGCCTCTTTCGATAAGTAAAAGTGTCGAACCCAATGAGGAGCTAAAGGTAGAACAAATATTCCCTCAAGTTCTATCGACCACCGATACAACTCTACGCACGCTTAACGTTTGCTTTACCTAGAACAAGTATAAAACTAGAAGTACTTTGTAGGTGTTTTTGGATAGGTTTGCAAGATAATAAAGAGAGCGTAAATAAAAAGTAGGGGCTGTTTAGATAAAGACACAACTAAATTAGTTTTAGTAGAGAGCTTTTTGTTACGAGAAAGTTATTTGTCCCTAGGCAATCGATAACTAGACAGGTAATCGTTATTGCAATTTTATATGAGGGAGAGGCATAAGCTAACATACTTTCTCTTCTTGGATCATATGCACTTATGATTGGAACTCTAGCAAGCATCCGCAACTACTAAAGATCATTAAGGTAAAACCCAACCATAGCATTAAAGTATCAAGTCCTCTTTATTCCCATACGCAAACAACCTACTTACTCGGGTCCGTGCTCCTGTCACTCACGCCACCCACCATAAGCAAATCATGAACATATTGCAACACCCTACAGCGGGAATCCCTCACGCTTGCGCGACACGGAGAGCACCATAGGACAGCACCAATAATAAAACATGCAACTCAAACCAATCACGATCATCAATTAACCCATAGGACAAAACAGATCCACTCAAACATCATAGGATAGCCATACATCATTGGGAAATAATATATAGCATTGAGCACCATGTTTAAGTAGAGATTACAGTGGGTAAGAGAGAGGTTACACCGCTGCATAGAGGGGGGAAGATTTGGTGTTGATGGCGGGGAAGTTGTTGGTGAAGATTGCGGTGACGGTGATGGCGCCGGCGGCGTTCCGGCGCCACCGGGAGAGAGGGGGAGAGAGCCCCCTCCTTCTTCTTCTTCTTCATTGACCTTCTCCCTAGGTGGGAGAAGGGTTTCCCCTCTGGTCCATGGTCTCCATGGCGTGGGAGGGGCGAGAGCCCTCCAAGATTGGATCTGTCTCTCTGTTTCTGCGTTCTGGTCTGCTGCCCTTTCACCGTTTCGTATATATATGGAGATCCGTAACTCCGATTGGATTGAAACCTTCGTCGTGATATTTTACCAAAAATTAGCTTTCTTGCGGCCGAAGAAGGGCATCAACCACCTTACGGGTGGCCCACGAGGGTCAGGGGCGCGCCCGGGGGGGCAGGGGCGCCCCCTGCCTCGTGGCCACCTCGGGCACCGTCTCGCGTGAATTTTTCTTCCGGAATTTTCCAAATATTCCAAAAATAAGCTCCATCCGTTTTTATCCCGTTTGGATTCCGTTTGATATGGATATTCTGCGAAACATAAAACATGCAACAAACAGGAACTGGCACTGGGCATTGGATCAATATGTTAGTCCCAAAAATAGTATAAAGTTGCCAAAAAGTATATGAAAGTTGAATAATATTGGCATGGAACAATCAAAAATTATAGATATGACGGAGACGTATCAGCATCCCCAAGCTTAATTCCTGCTCGTCCTAGAATAGGAAAATGATAAAAAAGATAATTTTTGATGTGGAATGCTACCTAGCATAATCTTGATCATATGTCTAATCATGGCATGAATATTAAGACACGAGTGATTCAAAGCAATAGTCTATCATTTGACATAAAAACAATAATACTTCAAGCATACCAATCAAGCAATTATGTCTTATCGAAATAACATAGCCAAAGAAAGCTCATCCCTACAAAATCATATAGTCTAGCTATGCTCCATCTTCACCACACAAAGCATTCAAATCATGCACAACCCCGATGACAAGCCGAGCAAACGGTTCATACTTTTTAACGCGCTTCAGCCTTTTCAACTCTCACGCAATACATGAGCGTAAGCCATGGATATAGCACTATGGGTGGAATAGCATATAATGATGGAGGTTATGTAAGAAGACAAAAAGGGAGAAAGTCTCACATCGACGCGGCTAATCAATGGGCTATGGAGATGCCCATCAATTGATGTCAATGCGAGGAGTAGGGATTGCCATGCAACGGATGCACTAGAGCTATAAGTGTATGAAAGCTCAAACTGAAACTAAGTGGGTGTGCATCCAACTTGCTTGCTCCTGAAGACCTAGGGCATTTGAGGAAGCCCATCGTTGGAATATACAAGCCAAGTTCTATAATGAAAATTCCCACTAGTATATGAAAGTGATAACTCAAGAGACTCTCTATATGAAGAACATGGTGCTACTCTGAAGCACAAGTGTGGTAAAAGGATAGTAACATTGCCCTTCTCTCTTTTTCTCTCATTTTTTTGTTTTCTCTTTTTTCCTTTTTTTTGGGCATTCTCTTCTTTTTTGTCCGGAGTCTCATCCCGACTTGTGGGGGAATCATAGTCTCCATCATCCTTTCCTCACTGGGGCAATGCTCTAATAATGATGATCATCACACTTTTATTTACTTACAACTCAATATTACAACTCGATACTAGAACACAGATATGACTCTATATGAATGCCTCCGGCAGTGTACCGGGATGTGCAATGATCTAGCGTAGCAATGACATCATGAAAACATCATGCTAGCTATCTTATGATCATGCAAAGCAATATGACAATAAATGCTCAAGTCATGTATATGATGATGATGAAAGTTGCATGGCAATATATCTCGGAATGGCTATGGAAATGCCATGATAGGTAGGTATGGTGGCTGTTTTGAGGAAGATATAATGAGGCTTATGTGTGATAGAGCGTATCGTATCACGGGGTTTGGATGCACCGGCGAAGTTTGCACCAACTCTCGAGGTGAGAAAGGGCAATGCACGGTACCGTAGAGGCTAGAAATGATGTAATGGTGAGAGTGCGTATAATCCATGGACTCACATTAGTCATAAAGAACTCATATACTTATTGCAAAAGTTTATTAGCCCTCGAAGAAAAGTACTACTACGCATGCCCCTAGGGGGATAGATTGGTAGGAAAAGACCATCGCTCATCCCCGACCGCCACTCATAAGGAAAGCAATGAAAGAACACCTCATGCTCCGACTTCGTTACATAACGGTTCACCATACGTGCATGCTACGGGACTTGCAAACCTCAACACAAGTATTCCTCAATTTCAAAATTACTCAACTAGCACGACTCTAATATCACCACCTTTATATCGCAAAACCATTGCAAGGAATCAAACATATCATATTCAGTGATCTACAAGTTTTATGTAGGATTTTATGACTAACCATGTGAATGACCAATTCCTGTCATCTCTCTAGATAGATACAAGTGAAGCAAGAGAGTTTAATTCTTTCTGCAAAAGATATGCCCATGCTCTAACAAATATAAGTGAAGCAAAAGAGCATTCTACAAATGGCGGTTTTCTATGTAAAGAGAAACAGGCAATCCAAACTTCAAATGATATAAGTGAAGCACATGAAGCATTCTATAAAGCCATACTCAACGAATATAAGTGAAGTGCAATGAGCATTCTATAAATCAACCAAGAACTATCTCATACCAGCATGGTGCATAAAAGAAAAATGAAAACTAAATGCAAAAGACGCTCCAAGATTGCACATATCACATGAACGAAACGAATCCGAAAACATACCGATACTTGTTGAAAAAAGAGGGGATGCCTTCCGGGGCATCCCCAATCTTAGACGCTTGAGTCTCCTTGAATATTTACTTCGAGTGCCTCTGGCATCCCCAAGCTTGAGCTCTTGCCTCTCTTCCTTCTGCTCACATCGAGACCTTCTCGATCATTGAACACTTCATCCACACAAAACTTCAATAGAAAACTCGGTAAGATCCGTTAGTATGATAAAGCAAATCACTACTCTAAGTACTGTTGTAAACCAATTCATATTTTGTTTTTGCATTGTGTCTACTGTAGTATAACTTTTTCATGGCTTAATCCACTGATATAAATTGATAGTTTCATCAAAACAAGCAAACTATGCATCAAAACAGAATCTGTCTAAAACAGAACAGTCTGTAACAATCTGAACATTCACCATACTTATGATACATGAAAAATCCTGCCAAAATTAGGACAAATAAAAAATTTGTATAGAAAGACAGTGCAAAAAGAATCAGAACCATTTGACGTTACAGTAAAAAAATAAAAATCGCACACTACAGCCAAAGTTTCTGTCCTGCACCGCACAAACCAACGAGCATTGTAAACATCCTAAAGGCAAACCTTGGCACATTATTTTTATAATACAATGGAATTGTACAAGGGGATAATTATTTTTGTTGAAAAGTTTCTGTAATCAAGATTCAAAAAGTTTCCGCGAGCATGAACAAAGTTCAAGGCTAGCTCCCACTTCAACAATGCTTGTCTTTCTCACTTTCGCTTTTCTTTTTGAAAAAGTTTTGGGTTCCCCTCTTTATTTTTGTTGTTTTTAAACTATATGAAAGCACTCAACAGAAATAAATGACTCTCTAAAACTTCCGGGTTGTATCCCTGGCAGCGCTTTCTTTAAAGCCATTAAGCTAGGCATATAGTGCTCAAGTAGTGAATCCACCCGGATCCCAAGGTATATCAAAGCCAATTTTAATTAACAATGATTTGTAATTTAGTAGTGAGCACAAAGTAACATATATCAAGTAAAAACGAAGTCTAACTCTCTTCCTATGCATCGGCATGTCATAAAAGAACAATTCATGCACACAAAGTAAAGGCCAATGCATAGTATACACAGTTTCTTGCAATTTTTTCGTGTTGGAAACATAGAGAGGTGGAGATATAGTTCCTCTCTCATAATAATTGCAAGTAGGAGCAGCAAGCACATGTATATTATATTCATCAAAATCATCATGTGTAGTAGTAAAAGGCAACCCATCAATATAATCCTTAATAAGAGCAAACTTCTCCGATATAGTGTAATTTGGAGAATTCAAAAAGATAATAGGACTATCATGCATGGGTGCAATAGCAACAATTTCATGTTTAACATAAGGAACTATAGCAAGTTCATCTCCATAAGCATAATTCATGTTGGCATCTTGGCCACAAGCATAGCAAGCATCAAGTTCATCAAAAAGGGATATTTCAAATGAATTCAAGGGATCATAGCAATCATCATAGCATTCATCCTTCGGTAAGCACGAAGGTAAATTAAACAATGTATGAGTTGAAGAGTTACTCTCATTAGAAGGTGGGCACGGGTAGCTAATCCGCTCTTCCTCCTTTTGTTCTTCGCTCTCCTCCTCATCCTTTTCATCCAATGAGCTCACAGTTTCATCAATTTCTTCTTCCATAGACTCCTGCAAAATATTAGTCTCTTCTTGGACAGCGGAGACTTTCTCAATAAGCGCATTAATATAGGAATTATATTCATAATTATCATAGCAATATTTCAATATAGCAAAATTTTCAGGCCTATAAACATGATCATCAAAAGCTTCATACTTTTCAAACAAAGATTAAATTTCATAAGCACCCTTAAAAGCAACAAATTCTTCTACTTGTTCCACATCATAGTAATCATATATACCATTAGCATAGGAAGCTAAGGTTTCATTATCATTAAATTTGCATGGAAAGGGAAGGTGTGGAGCCTTCATCCTAGAGCAACAATTATAATCATATCTCAAGCATAGTTGCCGAGCATACCACTTCAACATATAAATTTGATCCCATAATAGTTTCCCTTTTTGTGTCAAGCGATAATCCCTAAAGTATTCATGTTGATCCAACGTGTCTCCCATTACTAGATTGAATGGGGTTTTCTCAGAATTATCAAAGTAGTACATAATATCTGTCACATAACGAGCATCGAGGGTTTTAGGAGGTTCCTCATCTCTGTGAGTAGCAAGTGAACCTAATTTTTTTGGTATTTCGTGTTCCATATCGATAACTAAAGATAGATAACAACTTAGAACATCAAATAAAAACTACTTAGTGATAAAGCAAACAAGCACACACGAGAATATTCACCCCACGTTATTGCTCCCCGGCAACGGCGCCAGAAAAAGGTCTTGATAACCCACAAGTATAGGGGATCAATTGTAGCCTCCTTCGATAAGTAAAAGTGTCGAACCCAACGAGGAGCTAAAGGTAGAACAAATATTCCCTCAAGTTCTATCGACCACCGATACAACTCTACGCACGCTTAACGTTTGCTTTACCTAGAACAAGTATAAAACTAGAAGTACTTTGTAGGTGTTTTTGGATAGGTTTGCAAGATAATAAAGAGAGCGTAAATAAAAAGTAGGGGATGTTTAGATAAAGACACAACTAAATTAGTTTTAGTAGAGAGCTTTTTGTTACGAGAAAGTTATTTGTCCCTATGCAATCGATAACTAGACAGGTAATCGTTATTGCAATTTTATATGAGGGAGAGGCATAAGCTAACATACTTTATCTTCTTGGATCATATGCACTTATGATTGGAACTCTAGCAAGCATCCGCAACTACTAAAGATCATTAAGGTAAAACCCAACCATAGAATTAAAGTATCAAGTCCTCTTTATTCCCATATGCAAACAACCTACTTACTCGGGTCTGTGCTTTTGTCAATCACGCCACCCACCATAAGCAAATCATGAACATATTGCAACACCCTACAGCGGGAATCCCTCACGCTTGCGCAACACGGAGAGCACCATAGGACAGCACCAATAATAAAACATGCAACTCAAACCATTCACGATCATCAATTAACCCATAGGACAAAACAGATCTACTCAAACATCATAGGATAGCCATACATCATTGGGAAATAATATATAGCGTTGAGCACCATGTTTAAGTAGAGATTACAGCGGGTAAGAGAGAGGTTACACCGCTGCATAGAGGGGGGAAGAGTTGGTGTTGATGGCGGTGAAGTTGTTGGTGAAGATTGCGGTGACGATGATGGCACCGGCGGCGTTCCGGCGCGACCAGGAGAGAGCGGGAGAGAGCCCCCCTCCTTCTTCTTCTTCCTTGACCTTCTCCCTAGGTGGGAGAAGGATTTCCCCTCTGGTCCATGGTCTCCATGGCATGGGAGGGGCAAGAGCCCCTCTGAGATTGGATCTGTCTCTCTGTCTCTCTCTGTTTCTGCATTCTGGTCTGCTGCCCTTTCACCGTTTCGTATATATATGCAGATCCATAACTCCGATTGGATTGAAACCTTCGCCGTGATTTTTTTACCAAAAATTAGCTTTCTTGCGGCCGAAGAAGGGCATCAACCGCCTTACGGGTGGCCCACGGGGGTCAGGGGCGCCCCCTGCCTTGTGGCCACCTCGGGCACCGTCTCGCATGGATTTTTCTTCCGGAATTTTCCAAATATTCCAAAAATAAGCTCCGTCCATTTTTATCCCATTTGGATTCCGTTTGATATGGATATTCTGCGAAACATAAAACATGCAACAAACAGGAACTGGCACTGGGCACTGGATCAATATGTTAGTCCCAAAAATAGTATAAAAAGTTGCCAAAAAGTATATGAAAGTTGAATAATATTGGCATGGAACAATCAAAAATTATAGATACGACGGAGACGTATCACACAGCCCTGTTTGGATACTCAACTTAGCTAGAGGTTAGAGTTAGTTTCTAGCTCATGACTAACCCTGAACTAACTCCATCCCAAGAGGTGTTTGGATGACAGGGTTAGATTGATAATAAATGCACTAGGAGAACTAGCTCCAATTAGCACCTCTTGGGTTCGATAGTTTTTTTGGGTGGGTTAGATGCAACTAGCTCAAACTATCCCTCATTTTTGGATATACTTTAGGGCTATTTGAGCCCGAACTAGCTCAAACTAACTCTAACCCATGGATACAGCAGCAGATAATCAGCCGATAATTTGTAAGAATGCAATAAACTCCTTCCGGCCCATAATATAAGATGTTATTTCATCTAATACGTGAGTATATTGGATGTTATAAGATATTATAAAAGAGTGTTGTACTACATCATTGTGCAATTGTTGTTTAGCTTCTAATATTAACTTGGTGCTTTTAGGTACATATGTCATTGGTAAAGATCCGCGCTTCAACCCTATCTATGTATGGGGAAATGAGATATCGATGAACCAACATCAAGTGAGGAAGCTGATAAAGATTGTTAGTAAAATGGGTCAAAAGATGGCAATTAAACTATTTGTTTACACTTTATCCAAGACAACGACGAACTGCGGGATGGTAAGTAAGAACTCTGCAGCCTTCTTTTTACTGCCCATAATGAGTTGTGTTAGATGACAATTTCTGAATCTTTTTCCTTTGCAGTGGTTCCCAAAGCAGTTTACTCAAGAGTACCTCTCAAACTACATGGGCATACAAAGGTTAAAGTATTTCTACTAGAACACAATGATTATCTAGATGTTTTCATGAAGACTGTGAAGGATGGGCAGTCGGCCATCACAAGGGGTTGGACTAGAGTCATGCGTGCCTTCTGCATGGAGGAGGGCACAATATGGGCATTCCGCTTCACCTTGTTCAGCAACCAGAATGTATTTCGCCTCTTTCTTTACCGTCTTTAATAGTACAAGTATACAACTGTGGTTCATCATTCTTTATTTGGTTCTTATGTAATTCTTGAACATGTGTACCTATGAATCGAATAATGCATTGGTTGTTTGAACCTGATGGATATGAATAAAGCTATAGAATACATTCAAATTCAAATCCGTTACAATTTGAAATAGCAGCAATTAAATTATGATGAAATTACGCTCTCCAGGTCGTTACAGCACACACGGTTGGTAAAACACAAATGTTTTGCGATATACACCATAATCCGACACGGTTCACAGAGAGGAAATGTGTGCAAGCATGCACACAGTTGCCGTTTGCAAAGTGTGTGTGATGTCAGACAATATCACAAACGGTGCGGGCAAACTAAACGTTTGTGATAGTTGCCTTATCGTACACGATTCGCAACCATGAACTGTCGGTGCACTAAAGTTTGGGCCCTTTAGTACCCCATACTTGTGCACGGGCAGTTGCAGCCATGCCGGAGACAAGGCTTGACGGGGACAGCTGGAGGCAAATATGAGATGACCAAGACAGCATCCGAGCCGGTAATCGAAGAACAGAAGACACGTTGAGCCCCCGACAAGATTCTTGCCGGGATGGCTTGCGAAGCCCCTGCAAGATTCTTGCCGGGGTGGTCTGCGTAGCCCCAGCAAGGCTACCACCCTTGGAGGTTGAGAGCTGCTACCTCTTGAGCATGCGTTGGTTTTCCCTTGAAGAGGAAAGGGTGATGCAGCAAAGTAGGGTAAGTATTTCCCTCAGTTTTTGAGAACCAAGGTATCAATCCAGTAGGAGACTACACGCAAATCCCTCATACCTACACAAACAATTAAGAACCTTGCAACCAACATGATAAAGGGGTTGTCAATCCCTTCATGCCACTCACAAAAGTGAGATCTGATAAATATAATAAGATAAATATTTTTGGTATTTTTGTTGTATAGATTGGAAAATAAAGATTGCAAAATATAAACAAATTAGATCGGAAACTTTTATGATGGAAATAGACCCAGGGGCCATAGGGTTTCACTAGTGGTTTCTCTCATGATAGCATATATTATGGTGGGTGAACGAATTACTGCCGAGCAATTGATAGAAAAGCGCATAATTATGAGAATAACTAGGCATGATCATGAATATAGGCATCACGTCCGTGTCAAGTAGACCGAAATGATTCTGCATCTACTACTATTACTCCACACATCGACCGCTATCCAGCATGCATCTAGAGTATTAAGTTCATAAGAACGGAGTAACGCATTAGGCAAGATGACATGATGTAGAGGGATAAACTCAAGCAATATGATATAAACCCCATCTTTTTATCCTCGACGGCAACAATACAATACGTGCCTTGCTGCCCCTGCTGTCACTTGGAAATGACACCGCAAGATTGGAACCCAAAGCTAAGCACTTCTCCCATTGCAAGAAAGATCAATCTAGTAGGCCAAACCAAACTGATAAATCGAAGAGACTTGCAAAGATATCAAATCATACATATAAGAATTCAGAGAATAATCAAATATTGTTCATAGATAATCTTGATCATAAACCCACAATTCATCGGATCTCGACAAACACACCGCAAAAAGTATTACATCAAATAAATCTCCAAGAGAATCGAGGAGAACTTTGTATTGAGATCCAAAGAGAGAGAAGAAGCCATCTAGCTAATAACTATGGACCCGAAGGTCTGCGGTAAACTACTCACACATCATCGGAGAGGCTATGGTGTTGATGTAGAAGCCCTCCGTGATCGATTCCCCCTCCGGCGGAGCGCCGAAAAAGGCCCCAAGATGGGATCTCACGGGTACAGAAGGTTGCGGCGGTGGAAAAAGTGTTTCGTGGTGCTCCTGGATGTTTTTAGGGTATAAGAGTATCTATAGGCGAAGAAGTACGTTGGTGGAGCAACGAGGGGCCCACGAGGGTGGGGGCGCGCCTTCCTGCCTCATGGCCACCTCGTTGCGTCTCTGACTTCCACTCCAAGTCTCCTGGTTGCATTTGTTCCAAGAAAGATCCTCGCCAAGGTTTCGTTCCGTTTGGATTCCGTTTGATATTCCTTTTCTACGAAACACTAAAATAGGCAAAAAAAAATTAGAAACTGGCACTGGGCCTCCGGTTAATAGGTTATTTCCAAAAATAATATAAAAGTGCATATTAAAGCCCATTAAACATGCAAAACAGATAATATAATAGCATGGAACAATAAAAAATTATAGATACGTTGGAGACGTATCAAGCATCCCGAAGCTTAATTCCTGCTCGTCCTTGAGTAGGTAAATGATAAAAATAGAATTTTTGATGTGGAATGCTATCTAACATAATTTTTCAATGTAATTTCTTTATTGTGGCATGAATGTTCAGATCCGAAAGATTCAAGACAAAAGTTTAATATTGACATAAAAATAATAATACTTCAAGCATACTAACCAAAGCAATCATGTCTTCTCAAAATAACATGGCCAAAGAAAGTTATCCCTACAAAATCATATAGTCTGGCTATGCTCTATCTTCATCACACAAATATTTAAATCATGCACAACCCCGATGACAAGCCAAGCAATTGTTTCATACTTTTGATGTTCTCAAACTTTTTCAATCTTCACGCAATACATGAGCGTGAGCCATGGACATAGCACTATATGTGGAATAGAATGGTGGTTGTGGAGAAGACAAAAAGGAGGAAGATAGTCTCACATCAACTAGGCGTATCAATGGGCTATGGAGATGCCCATCAATAGATATCAATGTGAGTGAGTAGGGATTGCCATGCAACGGATGCACTAGAGCTATAAGTGTATGAAAGCTCAACAAAAGAAACTAAGTGGGTGTGCATCCAACTCGCTTGCTCACGAAGACCTAGGGCATTTTGAGGAAGCCCATCATTGGAATATACAAGCCAAGTTCTATAATGTAAAATTCCCACTAGTATATGAAAGTGACAACATAGGAGACTCTCTATCATGAAGATCATGGTGCTACTTTGAAGCACAAGTGTGGTAAAAGGATAGTAACATTGTCCCTTCTCTCTTTTTCTCTCATTTTTCTTCCTCTTTTTTGGGCCTTCTCTCTTTTTTATGGCCTCTTTTCTTTCTTCTTTTTTTATTTTAGTCCGGAGTCTCATCCCGACTTGTGGGGGAATCATAGTCTCCATCATCCTTTCCTCACTTGGGACAATGCTCTAATAATGATGATCATCACACTTTTATTTACTTACAACTCAAAATTTACAACTCAATACTTAGAACAAAATATGACTCTATGTGAATGCCACCGGCGGTGTACCGGGATATGCAATGAATCAAGAGTTACATGTATGAAAGAATTATAAAGGTGGCTTTGCCACAAATACGATGTCAACTACATGATCATGCAAAGCAATATGACAATGATGAAACGTGTCATAACAAACGGAACGGTGGTAAGTTGCATGGCAATATATCTCGGAATGGCTATGGAAATGCCATAATAGGTAGGTATAGTGGCTGTTTTGAGGAAGGTATATGGTGGGTGTATGATACCGGCGAAAGGTGCGCGGTATTAGAGAAGCTAGCATTGGTGGAAGGGTGAGAGTGCGTATAATCCATGGACTCAACATTAGTCATAAAGAACTCACATACTTATTGCAAAAATCTATTAGTTATCGAAACAAAGTACTACGCGCATGCTCCTAGGGGGATAGATTGGTAGGAAAAGACCATCGCTCGTCCCCAACCGCCACTCATAAGGAAGACAATCAATAAATAAATCATGCTCCGACTTCATCACATAACAGTTCACCATACGTGCATGCTACGGGAATCACAAACTTTAGCACAAGTTTTTCTCAAATTCACAACTACTCAACCAGCATGACTCTAATATCACCATCTTCATATCTCAAAACAATCATAAAGAATCAAACTTCTCATAGTATTCAATGCACTTTATATGATAGTTTTTATTATACCCATCTTGGATGCTCATCATATCAGGACTAATTTTATAGTGTTCTAAAAGACTCTCAAAATAATATAAGTGAAGCATGAGAGATCAATATTTTCTATAAAGTAAAACCACCACCGTGCTCTAAAAAGATGTAAGCGAAGCACTAGAGCAAAATTATCTAGTTCAAAAGATATAAGTGAAGCACATAGAGTATTCTAATAAATTCCGATTCATGTGCGTCTCTTCAAAAGGTGTGTACAGCAAGGATGATTGTGGTAAACTAAAAAGCAAAGACTCAAATCATACAAGACGCTCCAAGCAAAACACATATCATGTGGTGAATAAAAATGTAGCCTCAAGTAAAGTTACCGATAAACGAAGACGAAAGAGGGGATGCCTTCCGGGGCATCCCCAAGCTTAGGCTTTTGGTTGTCCTTGAATTTTACCTTGGGGTGCCTTGGGCATCCCCAAGCTTAGGCTCTTGCCACTCCTTGTTCCAAAATCCATCAAATCTTTACCCAAAAACTTGAAAACTTCACAACACAAAACTCAATAGAAAATCTCATGAGCTCCGTTAGCGAAATAAAACAAACCACCACTTTAAGGTACTGTAATGAACTCATTCTTTATTTATATTGGTGTTAAACCTATTGTATTCCAAATTCTCTATGGTTCATACCCCCCCCCCCGATACTAGCCATAGATTCATTAAAATAAGCGAACAACACACGAAAAAACAGAATCTGTCAAAAACAGAACAGTCTGTAGCAATCTGATTTGTTCGAATACTTCTGGAACTCCAAAAATTCTGAAAAATTAGGACAACCTGGATAATTTGTATATTGATGTACTGCAAAAAGAATTGGTATTTTATCTCGTTCTGGTGAATTTTAACAATTATTTCGTGAGCGCAAAGTTTCTGTCTTTTTCAGCAAGATCATACAACTATCACCCAAGAAGATCCTATTGGTTCTACTTGGCACAAACACTAATTAAAACATAAAACCACATCTAACCAGAGGCTAGATGAATTATTTGTTACTAAACAGGAACAAAAGCAAGGAACAAAAAAATAAAATTGGGTTGCCTCCCAACAAGCACTATCATTTAACGCCCCTAGCTAGGCATAAAAACAAGGATAGATCTAGGTATTGTCATCTTTGGTATGCAATCCATAAGTGTCTCTCATAGTAGATTCATAAGGTAATTTAATTTTCTTCCTAGGAAAGTGTTCCATGCCTTTCCTTAACGGAAATTGGAATCTAATATTTCCTTCTTTCATATCAATAATTGCACCAATCATTCTAAGGAAAGGTCTACCAAGAATAATAGGACATGTAGGATTGCAATCTATATCAAGAACAATGAAATCTATGGGCACATAATTCCTATTTGCAACAATAAGAACATCATTAATCCTTCCCATAGGTTTCTTAATGGTGGAATCCGCAAGATGCAAATTTAAAGAACAATCATCAAATTCATGGAAACCTAGCACATCACACAAAGTTTTAGGAATCGTGGAAACACTAGCACCCAAATCACACAAAGCATAGCATTCATGATCTTTAATTCTTAATTTTAATAGTAGGTTCCCACTCATCATAAAGTTTTCTAGGGATAGAAACTTCTAATTCAAGTTTTTCTTCATCGGATTGCATTAAGGCATCGATGATATGTTTGGTAAAGGCTTTACTTTGATCATAAGCATGCGAAGAATATAACACGGATTGCAACAAGGAAATACAATCTATCAAATAGCAATTATCATAATTAAATTCCTTGAAATCCAAAATAGTGGGTTCATTGCTATGTAAAGTTTTGACCTCTTCAATCCCACTTTTACCAATTTTCGCATCAAGATCTAAAAACTCTGAATCATTGGGACGCCTTTTAACTAAAGTTGACTCATCTCCAGTCCCATCTTTATCAAGATTCATATTGCAAAACAAATATTTAATAGGAGACACATCAATCACTTTTAGATCTTCATCATTATTATCATGAAAACTAGAAGAACACGCTTTCATAAAGCAATCTTTTTTTGGCACGCATCCTAGCAGTTCTTTCTTTGCACTCATCAATGTAAATTCTCATGGCTTTGATAGACTCATTGATATCATGCTTAGGTGGAATAGATCTAATTTTCAAAGAATCAACATCAAGAGAAATTCTATCCATGTTCCTAGCCAACTCATCAAGCTTATGCAATTTTTCTTCAAGCAAAGCATTGAAATTCTTTTGTGAAATTATAAATTATTTAACACTAGTCTCAAAATCAGAGGGTATCTTATTAAAGTTTCCATAAGAGTTGTTGTAGGAATTACCATAATTATTAGAGGAATTACTAGGGACCGGCCTAGAATTAAAGTTTCCTCTATACGCGTTGTTACCAAAATTGTTCCTACCAACAAAATTTACATCCATAGATTCATTATTATTCTCAATCAAAGTGGACAAAGGCATATCATTAGGATCGGAAGAAACACTCTTATTAGAAAAAAATTTCATAAGTTCATCCATCTTTCCACTCAAAACATGAATCTCTTCAATTGCATGAACCTTTTTACTAGTAGATCTTTCGGTGTGCCATTAAGAATAATTACCCATAATATTATCTAGGAGTTTAGTAGCTTCTCCTAAAGTGATTTCCATAACAGTGCCTCCCGCGGCCGAATCTAAAAGATTTCTAGAAGCAAAATTCAATCCGGCATATTTTTTTGTATAATCATCCATAAATTCAAACCATGTGTAGGGCAATTACGTATCATTAATTTCATCCTCTCCCAAGCTTGTGCAACATGCTCATGATCAAGTTGCTTAAAATTCATAATATCGTTTCTAAGAGAGATGATCTTAGCGGGAGGAAAATACTTAGAGATAAAAGCATCTTTGCACTTATTCCATGAATCAATACTATTTTTAGGCAAAGAAGAGAACCAAGTTTTAGCACGATCTCTAAGCGAAAACGGAAATAGCTTCAATTTAACAATACCATTATCCACATTTTTCTTCTTTTTTGCATATTGCACAAATCAACAAAGTTGTTTAGATGGGTAGCGACATCTTCACTAGGAAGGCCACAAAATTGATCTTTCATGACAAGATTCAACAAAGCAGCATTAATTTCACAAGATTCAGCATCGGTAATAGGAGCAATCGAAGTGCTAATAAAATCATTGTTGTTGGTATTGGAAAAGTCACACAATTTAGTATTGTACTGAGCCATCGTGACAAACAATCCAACACACAAGCACACCAGAAGCAAGCGAAAAGAGACGAACGGAAAAAGGGCGAATAAAACAGCAAGGGTGAAGTGGGGGAGAGGAAAACGCTAGGCAAATGGCAAATAATGTAATGCTAGGGATAAGAGTTTGTGATGGGTACTTGGTATGTATTGACTTGTGCGTAGATCTCCCCGGCAATGGCGCCAAAAATAGCAAGTTGTCGGGAGATCAAATCTTCTCTTGACTTGGCGCGAATCTCCCCGACAACAGCGCCAGAAATCCTTCTTGCTACCTCTTGAGCATGCGTTGGTTTTCCCTTGAAGAGGAAAGGGTGATGCAGCAAAGTAGCGTAAGTATTTCCCTCAGTTTTTGAGAACCAAGGTATCAATCCAGTAGGAGACTACACGCAAATCCCTCGTACCTGCACAAACAATTAAGAACCTTGCAACCAACGCGATAAAGGGGTTGTCAATCCCTTCACGACCACTTGCAAAAGTGAGATCTGATAGAGATAATAAGGTAAATATTTTTGGTATTTTTATGGTATAGATTGAAAAGTAAAGATTGCAAAATAAAATAGATCGGAAACTTATATGATAGAAAATAGACCCGGGGGCCATAGGTTTCACTAGTGGCTTCTCTCAAGATAGCAAATTCTACAGTGGGTGAACGAATTACTTTCGAGCAATTGATAGAAAAGCGCATAGTTATGATAATATCTAGGCATGATCATGAACATAAGCATCACGTCCGCGACAAGTAGACCGAAACGATTTTGCATCTACTACTATTACTCCACACATCGACCGCTATCCAGCATGCATCTAGAGTATTAAGTTCATAAGAACAGAGTAAGGCATTAGGTAAGATGACATGATGTAGAGGGATAAACTCAAGAAATATGATATAAATCCCATCTTTTTATCCTTGATGGCAACAATACAATACATGCCTTGCTGCCCCTGCTGTCACTGGGAAAGGACACCGCAAGATTGAACCCAAAGCTAAGCACTTCTCCCATTGCAAGAAAGATCAATCTAGTAGGCCAAACCAAACTGATAATTCGAAGAGACTTGCAAAGATATCAAATCATACATATAAGAATTCAGAGAAGAATCAAATATTGTTCATAGATAATCTTGATCATAAACCCACAATTCATCGGATCTCGACAAACACACCGCAAAAAGTATTACATTGAATAGATCTCCAAGAGAATCGAGGAGAACTTTGTATTGAGATCCAAAGAGAGAGAAGAAGCCATCTAGCTAATAACTATGGACCCGAAGGTCTGCGGTAAACTACTCACACATTATTGGAGAGGCTATGGTGTTGATGTAGAAGCCCTCCGTGATCGATTCCCCCTCCGGCGGAGCGCCGGAATAGGCCCCAAGATGGGATCTCACGGGTACAGAAGGTTGCGGCGGTGGAAAAAGTTTTTCGTGGTGCTCCTAGATGTTTTCAGGGTATAAGAGAATATATAGGCGAAAGAGGTAGGTTGATGGAGCCACGAGGGGTCCACGAGGGTGGGGGGCGCGCCTACCCCCTGGGCGCGCCCTCGTACCTCGTGGCCGCCTCGTTGCTTCCTTGACGTCCACTCCAAGTCTCCTGGATTGCGTTTGTTCCAAAAATGATTCTCGCGAAGGTTTCATTCCGTTTGGATTCCGTTTGATATTCCTTTTCTGCGAAACACTGAAATAGGCAAAAAAAATAGCAATTTGCACTGGGCTTTCGGTTAATAGGTTAGTCCCAAAAATAATATAAAAAGGTATATTAAAGCCCATTAAACATCCAAAATAGATAATATAATAGCATGGAACAATAAAAAATTATAGATACGTTGGAGACATATCAAGAGCTCTGACACCATCGACAATGTCAAGACTAAGATCCAGGGCGTCTGTGTGGTGGCATGCAGATCTTTGTGAAGACCAGAAGGCAAAGTTCCCAGCAAGGTTCTTGCCTGGGACGTTTGCGAGTCTGCGGCAAGGCTCGCACACGGCAAGGTTCCGCCGCCCTGCCACCGCTCCAGCAGAATGACTAGCCTGTCAGCCTTGCAAGCACCTGCGTGGTGGCATGCAGATCTTCGTGAAGATCCCGCCACCGCTCCAGCGCAGCGGCTAGCCAGTCAGCTTGGCATTGCATGCCTCGTCATCCTGGGTGCATGTCAAGACGGGGTGAGGCAGCGACGGACAGGACGTGCTCTGTTTCCGCCCTTGATAAAGTTAGGGGCACGTAAACAGCGCATTTAATGTGTTTGTCCTAAGACGTCAGTGATAAGCATGTACATTGTAGCTACTTTACACCTCATGTATGCGTGTACACCTCCTGTATGCCTGTACGCCACTATGGTAGCCCCTTTGGTATAAAAGGAGGCCCAAGGCAATGCAAGAGGGGACTTTCGGACTTTCCGGCCCAGTTTGCATGCGTGGCAGCTAGCCGAAGCTCAAGAACACTCAATACACTAAAAGCAGGACTAGGGGTTTACGCTTCTCAGCGGCCCGAACCTGGGTAAAAATCCCTCATGTTGATCATTAGATCTGCTCTTTGCGCACTCCTCTTCCCTGCCAAACCGTAGAAGGGATCCACGTGATCCCATAGGTGTCACTTCCCCGACATCTTTGGCGCACCAAGTAGGGGGAGGGATTGTGCAAACCTGATCTAGCAGTTAGCGTGTTAGTTTCTTGATCACCATGTCTCCCAAGAAGAAGGGGATCACAGCGATCGGTTTGTCTGCGGCCGATCTGCCCGTGCCGACACGGACGGACAATGGGGTAGATGCCGGCGGAGGTGAAAATCTTGAGCATCCACGACATTCTGGCGACCGGAGCCAGGTGAGCGGTATCGTCCGCGGCCGCAACGGTGACCCACGCACCACTGGATCCAAGGACGGAGCCGTGCTACCTACAGGCGGCGCGGCGACATCCAAGGGTGGAAAGGCGACCTCCAAGACGCCCCCACCGGCGCATGCGTCGCGGTCTTCCCAGGTCATGCACGACGAGCAACGCCTCGACGTTGGTGACCCCGAGCGTCCCCATGGAAAGGGCCCTCAGCATAATTCTTGAGATGTGCAGGGCCTGCATGCACGCCAAGATGCTGGTGGAAACGACGGAAGGCCGCGGAACCACGATGGAGCTCCTTCTAACGCAGTTAGAAGTCAGAGCACCTCATGTTCTTCGCGCTTGTCGCTGCCACCCATGCCAGCAAAAGCGTTGGCGCGAGCGCAACTACTCCTGGATTTCCCTCCCGCTGCGGAGAAGCACGAAGAATGGAGAGCTGCTATCCAGAGCCTTATTGGTTTCGCCAATAAAGATGGGCACCAGGAGGCAAGGCCTTCGCGGTGGCGGTCCACCGAGCCGGCGCGTGCCGATGGCGGAAGGAACAGAGGCGCTGCGACTACAGTGCACTCTCCTCCACCACGACGATAGCGGTCGCCGGCTCAGCGGGCCGACGCCCACGATGATGGATCCACGAGCTCGCCGCAACCAACATCAAGTTCTTCGGGAACGGGTCAAAGAAGATGCTCGAACTACCATCGAGCGGCGGCGAGAAGCGCGCCATCAATCCGATAGGCGCGCAGGGCCCACTGTAGACAAGCCTGGGCTGGGGGATTCTAGTGACTTACCTTATGAGGTGGGTTGTCCAGCTTTTACCCGTGAGCTGCGGCGATTCCAGTGGCCCACTTCCCGCACGTTCAAACTAGAGGTCTCGGAGAAGTACGATGGCAAGACTCATCTGTCTGAGTTCCTGAGCATCTACACCATTGTGATGCAAGCTTCCGGGGCTCGAGACGGCAAGGTGCTCGCCAACTACTTCCCGTTGGTACTCAAGCCCAATGTCAGGTCGTGGTTGATGCACCTGCCACGAGTTTGTTGGCGCCTTTATCGGAGGCCACCAAGCTCCTGGCCAGGCAAGCTATTTACACCTCATCCCCCAGAAAGATGGTGAATCCTTGCGCTAATACATACAGAGATTCAGCCGTGTGTAGTACAACATCCCAGATGTTCATCTTGCCGCTGTTATCACCGCGTTTCGTCAGAATGTGCGCAATCGCAAGATGCATGAAGAGCTGGCAATGAACAAGGTTAGGGATGTTGCCGAGCTTTATGTTTTGGCCGACAGATGTGCTCGGGCTGAAGAAGGAAGGAAGTACCCAGGCGAAGATGCCGGCGCGGGAAGCGACTCTGGAGACGAAGACGTAGTTGCCCCGGCAAAGAAGGGCCGACGGCATAACAAGAAGCGCAATGACAAAACTGTGCTTGTCGTCGAGGAATCCGGCGACCCCGGCACCGCCAAGAAGGCCAAGGTTGACGACCCCGGCAAGGAGGTTGCTGGGTGCGCCGCCTGCTAGGCCTTTGCGGCTGCCGACAAGCCAGAGGGCTCTGACAAGCAATATTGCAAGATCCATCGCACCAAGGGCCATGACCTCCAGAACTGCCGGCAAGTTGAGCAGCTTGTGGAAAGGCAGAAAGCTGAGTATGAAAGGCGAGACAAGGAGAAGGGCCAGGATGGTGCTGAGGGGTCCGGCAAGAAGCATGGTGGCCGAGGGGGTCGTCGCGACAAGGAGAAGCAACAAGAGAGGCCTGCTTGAGGCTGCGACAAGAAAGAGGGGGACGATGACCACGAAGAGGACGATGAGTCCAGCGAGCATGAGTTTCAAAAAGCTACAGAAGCCATGTGCATTGATGGTGGTGCCTCGTTACATTCTTCTCACCGCCAACTTAAACAGTGGGCGCGCGAGATTAATGCGACAGAGCCATCGATCGATGCCCAGAAGCCGCTGAAATGGTCCAACACGCCTATCATTTTTTACGCTGAGGATCACCCTGATCGCACAACCACAGTCGGGTGCTTGCCATTGTTGGTTTCGCCAATGATTCACAACCTCAAGGTGACAAAAATGTTAGTTGACGGTGGGGCCGGTTTGAACTTGATCTCGCCCAAAGTGATCAAGGGGTTACAAATTCCTAACGAAGATCTCGAAGAGACGGGCACGTTTCAAGGGATCAATCAGGGAAGGAGCCAGCCGAAGGGTAAGATCACACTACCAGTTACGTTTGGTGGTGAGCTGAACTAGAGAACAGAGAAGATCGTTTTTGATGTCGCCAAGATCCCGTTGCCATATAACGGGATCCATGGTCGTCCAGCACTGGCCAAGTTTATGGCGGTGTCACATTACGCCTACAACACGTTGAAGATGCTCGGCCCGATGAGCATCATCACTGTCAACTCCGACAAGAAGGACGCGCTTATCTGCGCTGATCAACTCTACCGGGAAGCAGTTGTGGCACCTGCCGCCAAGGCGCTCACTCCTGCCACTGGAGCTCCCGGGGGGGAAGAAGACCGGCAAGACCTCTTGCACCCACTCCGGCAAGCGCGCCTCCTCGGAGTGTTGCGTTTCCATCGAGGAGGTGCTAGAGAGCTCCACCGACAAGAGCAAGAAATCCAAGGCAGCCCCACCAGAGACTAAGAAGGTGCCCGTCAAGGAGGACGACATGGGCGGAGCTTTCACTATAAGCTCCACCCTCGACACCAAATAGGAAAGCGCGCTCATTGCCTTCCTGCCGGCGAATGTCGATGCGTTTGCATGGCAAGCATCTGACATCCCCGGTGTTCCCAAGGAGGTGATTGAGCACCATCTTGCTGTTTGTCCTCATGCGCGGCCCGTCAAGAAGAAGGTCAGGAAGCAAGCTTTGGAGCGGCAAGAGTTCATCACTGAAGAGATTAGGAAGTTGGAAGCGGCAGGCTTGGTCAGAGGAGTGCTCCACCCAACGTGGTTGGCCAATCCAGTTGTTGTGCGTAAGGCGAATGAAAAATGGAGGTTGTGCATTTATTATACAGATATCAATAAAGCCTGTCCAAAGGATCCTTTCCCCTTGCCACGCATCGACCAGATCGTGGACTCCACTGCCGGGTGCGACTTGCTGTCATTTCTTGATGCCTACTCAGGGTACCATCAGATCTTCATGATGAAGGAAGATGAAGAGAAGACCACGTTTATCACCCCATGTGGTACGTATTGTTTTATACGAATGCCTTTCGGGTTGAAAAGCGCTGGTTCAACGTTTGCAAGAGCGGTTCAGATCGGTTTTGAGCCCCAGCTACATAGAAATATGGAAGCTTATATGGATGACGTAGTGGTTAAGACCAAGGACAAGGCAACGCTCATACAAGATTTAGAAGAAACATTTGCAAATTTGCGCAAGATCAATCTCAAGCTCAATCCTGAGAAGTGTGTGTTTGGCGTCCCGTCCGGCAAGCTTCTCGGATTCTTGTGTCTCAGCGTGGGATCGAGGCGAACCCCGACAAGATCAAGGCGATTGAGCAGATTGAAGCACCAAGACGAGTCAAAGATGTGCGTCGACTTGCTGGCTGTGTTGCTGCTCTGAGCAGGTTCATCTCCAAATCTGCTGAGCGTGCCCTGCCCTTTTTCAAGATCTTGAAAATGGCATGTCCAATGAGATGGACTCCGGAAGCGGAGGCAGCGCTGCAAGATCTGAAGAGGTACCTCTCCTCTACGCCAACACTAGTCGCGCCTAAATCGCAAGAGCCGTTGCTGCTATATCTAGCGGCAATGAATCAAGTCGTCAGTGCTGCGCTTGTGGCGCAGAGAGAAGTTGATGAAGAAGCAATGGCAGTGGCGGGACCGTCGGATGACGAGTCGGGGCTCTCCCCGGCAGGGTCTGGTGCCGGCAAGGAAAGACCCCCAACAGAGTCTGGTGCCGACAAGGCAAGACCCCCGGCAGAGTCTGGTGCCAGCAAGGCAGGATCTGCACAAGCAAATGAAGTGACACAAAAGAGGAAGATGGTGCAGCACCTAGTTTATTTTGTCAGCTCCCTCTTGCATGGGGCTAGGTCAAGGTACTCTCGTGTGCAGAAGTTGCTCTTCAGCCTCCTTATGGTCTTGAGGAAACTACGCCATTATTTCCAAGCACATGAGATCACCGTCATCACTCGCTTCCCGTTGCAACGGATTTTACACAACCCAGATGCGACTGGAAGGATTGTGGAGTGGGCATTGGAACTGTCAAGCTTTGGCCTCAGGTTTGAAAGCACTTCAACAATTCAGAGCAGAGCCTTGGCAGAGTTCATTGCAGAATGGACCTCATCTCCTGATGAGGAGATTCAAGAGACCGCTCTCCCAGGCAAGGAAACCAGCCGTGACTGGGTTATGTATTTTGATGGGGATTTCTTGCTACAAGGCGCCGGTGCTGGTGTGCTACTTGTCGCGCCCACCGGAGAGCACCTCAAATACATAGTCCAGATGCACTTTCCCCGGGAGAGATCAACAAACAATACTGCAGAGTATGAGGGTCTGCTTGTCAGTCTCAGGATTGCGACAGACCTTGGAATCAAGAAGCTCATGGTCAGAGGTGATTCACAGCTTGTCATCAAGCAAGTTAACAAAGATTATCAGAGCCCATTGATGGAACCTTACGTAGATGAAGTGAGGAAACGGTCTACAAGCAGAGCATATTCCCCGAGCAGAGAACAACATTGCTGACGACCAGTCGAAATGTGCTGCCCTCAAGTTACCTGTGGAACTAGGGACTTTTGTGCTCCAACTGACTCAACCATCCATTGAACCATCAACAGGGCAAAATAAGCGAAGGAAGGTAAGCTCCAGCAAGTACTTTCCCGCTGAGCTCTCATGAGCCGCCGGCAAGGAAGTTGCCGAGGACGATGCCAAGCTTGCCGGGGGGCGACATGCTCCAGTAGGGTCTCGAGCCCTTGCTGTAAAGACAAATGTTCCCGCTGTCGAGCCTCAGGCTCCAGCATGGGCACAGGGTATGGAGTATGGACACCAACAGGCGACGTTTGAAGTGTCATCTTGCGGGAAAGATTACAATTGGGAAAAGCTAAGTTGTGAAACCTTGAGTAAATTTCTTTTAAATATGAGGTTATTTTCCTTGAACGATTTTGGTTCTTGGAAAACCTGCACGTGAAGGACCTTGTCATGATTGGTTGCGCCCTTGCTCTGTTTCGAGTACGCTCAACAGTCCAAGTGGCTGCTCTAAGAACGGCAAGGTATCTTGCCGGCAGTGACACCCCCAGCAGGCTGCTAAGGATCCGTTCCTCAAAGCGCTCGCGGCAAAGGGTGCATGTACCGGCAAGTTTTTTCTCAATAAAGCATAGGGTATATGCCATACAGAGAGAGATCGGACGAGAAATATAGCATGCATTCATCCAAAACACATCAAGTTATATTACATCAATAGTCGCCGCGATTCTAACCATTGTCTTGGGCATGAGTTCATGGCAGCAAGGAGAAGCGAAGCGGCTAGTCCCTGCGCTGGCCTTCCACCCTCTTGACTTGGTCCACCATTTCGATGATAGGCGCGACGAGCTCTTCAAGCACCTTGCGGTCTGCGTCCTTCGGCAAGCTGTCGAGCACGTTGGTGAGGTCGAGGTCGGGGTTCCTGTACGCCACTTTGACGAGCACCTTGAGACGAACGGCCCGACAAAGTGTGCAGGACTCGTTGGCCAGTTGGGTTGCTCGGCTGGAGTGGAGCAGCTTCAGGGCGTCGAGGAGGGCCTCGAAGAACATGGTCAGCTTGGCGCTCGGAGTCACCCTCTCCTCGGAAGAGTACCTGAAATTCGACAGGCCCATGGTGGACAGTTGTGCCATGAGCCTCTTCGCGACGTCGATGGGGCGCTCAGTCCAATCCCCACGCCTTTTTCATAGTCAATGTAAGTGGTGGCGGCGCTCTCAAGCAGCTCCTTCTCATCATGGAGGTTCTTGGTCAGGGTCTTCTCGCGAGCCCTGTTGATCTCAAGGGACTCCTCCAGTGTGCTCAGCTTCAGCTTCAGATCGGCAATGGAGTCGTTGGCTGCGGAGAGCTGCTTGGTCTTGTTGGATATGGCGGTCTGCAACTCCGCCAAGGTATAGATAGTTTTCTCCCTGTCGCTTTTGAGCGTCGAGATCTCCTTGCCATGCTTCTCCACCTTCCCGGCTAGCTCGTTCTTGGCAGCCTCTGTAGCCTCGGCGGCATTGACAGCTTCCTTCAGCTTGCCGGCATTGTCCAGGACCAGAGCGTCAAGTGTCTTCTTGTGCTCCTGCTCCAGCTCTTGGGTCCGCCGCGTGACAAGTTTCTCAATTTCTTCATCCTTGCCGCAGAGCTTGGCGGCAAGTGCCTCCTCGCGAGCGACAAGGTCTTCTTCATGAGCATCGAGCAAGACATGGCGTTCCCTTAGTTGGGCGTCTTCCTTGGCGGCCTATTGAGCGGCCTCCTCCTGTGCCTTCTCAACGTCGGACTGCTTCAAAAGGAGCTCATCCTAATGTTGGCCCAGCTGCTCCCATCCAGTCCTTAATTCTTGCCAGGCCTCGGCAAACAAGACCTGCATCTGCTCGACACGCTTCTGGAGGTCTGCCTCTGCTGTGTCGACAACTGCTGCCCTGGAGTCTAGCTTCTCCTTTCGGGTGCGGTGAAGCGCCTGGAGCTTCTGGAAATTGTCACTCATGGCCTGGAGGAGCTGCTCTTCTTTGGATCCACTGCTGCTGGCGCATGGCTCATCGACAACCTTGAGCCCGGCAGTAGCAATGACTTCCTCGTCGAAAGCTTCCCCCTCGGTTGGCGCTCCGGTGCTTGTTGTCCCCGGGATGCTGACGAACAGGTTGTCGCCAACTTTTAGGTACCTGCTTGAAGGGGGGCATCGGATGTTGATGGCTGTTCCTCGACAACCATCTCCCCGGCAACTGAGGGCTCCGGGACCGATGTAGTGCCAGGCGCTCCTGTGGCAGGAATGCCATTAGTACGGTCGCTGGTCTCCTTGCTGGCCTCCCCAGCAGACCCTGTGGCGGTTTCTTCTTGCACATCCTTGGCGGCCTCGTCAGCAGCGACCCTGGCGGCTTCGGCGGCGGCATCCTTGGCGGTCTCCTCGATGACAGCATCGACGTCCATCTGGTCCGTCAAGGGGAGATCTGGGAGCCACGGAGGAGAAACAAGGTGAAACCAAGGCTGAAGCTCAAAGCAGAAAGAGAAGAGAGGAAAAACATACAGCAAGTGGCATACCTGTAACGAGCGCTTGGGAGGTGGCTCCCTCCCTGGCAACATTCGTTGCCGGTATGGAGCTGCCGGCGCCTGTGCTCGCCGGCTCTTCCTTCACGCGCGTGGGCTCACCAGTGGAATCCCTTGTCGGGGATCCATCCCTGGGCAGTCTGGTTGACGGAGGCAGCATGACAAGGTCGACCCTCAGTGGCTCTCCTTGTTGTTGTTCTTCTCCTGCAAACTCGGCAATATCAACAGTAAAGATACATGCCCCAATGCCCGCCAGCGGGAAATGAGTAATGGACTCACGTTGGGGGTTGGTTTGGGGGCTGTGTCGTGGGCTGGGCTCCGGGCTGACTGTGATCGTCTCCGGCGCACTTGAGGTGCTTGCTGGGGGTTCGTCGCCCGTCGAGGTCTTGGCCTTCTTCGCCATCCTCTGCGCCAACATTTCCGTGTCCCTGCGGGGACAGGCCAAAGTAAGATCAAATAAGATAAGATAGCCAAATCAGAAACTCAAGGGATAAAGGAAGCGGTGAGACACTTACTCCTCTCCTTCCGGGCTCTCGTCTCTCGTCGGGCTAAAAGCAGCGAGGTCAAAGTCGGCCTCCGCTATAGCATCCGTTCGGGGAGATGAGAGCGAGACCTGGGCCGCTTGGCTGTGGTGGAAGTGGCAAGCTGGTGTGCGCCAGCTCTAGTTGCCGGCACCGTCACGTGGGCCGCCTCCGCTGCCTTCTTTGCTGCCGCGGTTGTGTGCCTCGTCTGGCGCACATGTTGCTGCTGAGTTTCTTGCCGCTGCGTAGCTTTGCCAGCTGCCCCCTTGTCGAGGACCTCTTCATGCGAGGAAGCTCGCCGGACTGGCTCGACGGAGCCAACTCGCTGAAGGACCCATTTCTTCTTCTCTAGAGCCGGGGGCTCCTCATACGACTGCTCCTCCGCTGTATCTTCGGTAGAAGGGCCCCCGGCAGCTGTGCCACTGTGCTCTCCGGTAGGCTCCCCCCACTCGGCAAAGTTCTCCTCTTCGCTGGCTTCGTCTTCCTTGAAGCCAACGCTGTCGGCCTCCTCGGCAAGGGCCACCTCCTCCGCCCTGCTGGCAATGTATGCCACTTCTTCGTCGGTGGTGGGGCGTATGAAGTTCGTCTCTTCTTGAACGGCCTCCTCCGACAGGTTGTCGAAGAAATCTTTCACCTACTCCGTGGATGGCTTGGCCCAAGTTTGATCAAGGCCATGGGCGTTGAACGCCCGCATCATGGCAATGATCGAGGTCAGGTCGGTGTTGTTGCACAGGGGGATGACTCATGCTGGCAACTTGAACTTGCCGTCGACCCTGAACATCTTGTGGCAGAGGGCGGCATGCTGCATCACCATCAAGTTGTAGTTCAGACCAGGGCGCACCCTCATGATATCCACTGCTTTCCGGTATTTCCAAGCCGGTCTCCCTTTGTTCTGCAGAGGAGCGATGCGGCGGCGATGGAAAGCGGCGCCAATCATCTCGATTGTGAGCCCGACAGCTGATACGTCTCCAACATATCTATAATTTTTTATTGTTCCATGCTATTATATTATCTATTTTGGATGTTTAATAGGCTTTAATATGCTCTTTTATATTATTTTCGGGACTAACCTATTAACCGGAGGCCTAGTGCCAGTTTCTGTTTTTTTGCCTATTTCAGTGTTTCGCAGAAAAGGAATATCAAACGGAATGAAACCTTCGCGATGATCTTTCTTGGACCGAAAGCAATCCAGAAGACTTGTTGTTGAAGTCTGGAACGCCACGAGGCGGCCACCAGGCAGGAGGGCGCGCCCAGGGCGGTAGGTGCGCCCCCACCCTCGTGGGCCCCTCGTAGCTCCACTGACGTACTTCTTTCGCCTATATATACTCTTATACCCTAAAAACATCAGGGGGAGCCACGAAACCACTTTTCCACTACCGCAAGCTTCTGTACCCGTGAGATCCCATCTTGGGGCCTTTTCCGTGATCTGCCGAAGGGGGAATCAATCACGGAGGGCTTCTACATCAACACCATATCCTCTCCGATGAAGCGTGAGTAGTTTACCACAGACCTTCGGGTCCATAGTTATTAGCTAGATGGCTTCTTCTCTCTCTTTAATTCTCAATACAAAGTTCTCCTCGATGTTCTTGGAGATCTATTTGATGTAATACTCTTTTGCGGTGTGTTTGCCGAGATCCGATGAATTGTGGATTTATGAACTTGATTATCTAGGAATATTATTTGATTCTTCTCTGAATTCTTATATGCATGATTTGATATCTTTGCAAGTCTCTTCGAATTATCGGTTTAGTTTGGCCTACTAGATTGATCTTTCTTGCAATGGGAGAAGTGCTTAGCTCTGGGTTCAATCTTGCGGTGTCCTTTCCCAGTGACAGTAGGGGCAGCAAGGCACGTATTGCATTGTTGCCATCGAGGATAAAAAGATGGGGTTTATATCATATTGCTTGAGTTTATCCCTCTACATCATGTCATCTTGCCTAATGCGTTACTCTGTTCTTATGAACTTAATACTCTAGATGCATGCTGGATAGCGGTCGATGTGTGGAGTAATAGTAGTAGATGCAGAATCGTTTCGGTCTACTTGATACGGATGTGATGCCTATATTCATGATCATTGCCTTAGATATCTTCATAATTATGCACTTCTCTATCAATTGCTCGGCAGTAATTTGTTCACCCACTGTAATACACGCTATCTTGAGAGAAGCCACTAGTGAAGCCTATGGCCCCCAGGTCTCTTTCTTATTATATTGCATCTCTTTTATTTACATCGCATCTCGTTTACTATTTTGCAATGTTTACTTTCCAATCTATACAACAAAAATACCAAAAATATTTACCTTGCTATCTTTATTAGATCTCACTTTTGCGAGTGGCCGTGAAGGGATTGGCAACCCCTTTATCGCGTTGGTTGCAAGTTTCTTGTTTGTGCAGGTACTAGGTGACTTGCGTGTTGTCTCCTACTGGATTGATACCTTGGTTCTCAAAAACTGAGGGAAATACTTACGCTACTTTGCTGCATCACCCTTTCCTCTTCAAGGGAAAACCAACGCATGCTCAAGAGGTAGCAACAGCTCTGAGGCGCTTGATCCTGTCGATTGCGATCGCGAGCTCCCCATCTCGAGGGTTCGAGGGCGCTCCAACCGTTGCCACGGGTCAGCTTCATTTGACGGGGCATACAAAACTACTGCGAATCTTCCTCCGTGATTCAGCACCACCGGCCCCGCCACTCATCCCACTTTTCGCGCCAGAGCACGTCGTGGTACGTCTCCTTGTTCCATGCCCTTAGAATTCGGGTGACGCATCCGGAAAGGGCCTCTCCTGGCTGGATCCGAGGAATGAAGAAGTGGCGGAAGAGGGCTGTGTTGGGGACCACTCCAGTAAAGTTCTCGCAGAGGTGGGCGAAGGTGGACATACAAGCTACCGCATTCGGCATGAAATCCAAGAGGTGGAAGCCGAATGTGTACATGATGTCGACGAAGAAATCAGAAAATGAGGGGCAAAGCCCGCTGTAGAGGTAATTGACGAAGAAGGGGAATTTATCTGGGCCCGGCTTGGCGCGGGAAGCAGGGATGACGCGGGTAGCAAGATGCCCCTTTGTCTCTCTTCCCCACATGCTCACATACCGATCCTTTAGCACGCGCGCGTCAAGCTTCGGGGCGAAGACGACGTTCTTCTTCCGCATCTTCACCAACTCACTCTCCGGCACATCTTTTGCCCTTGCTCGCCTTGGGCACCTCCTTACCCTTGCTCGCTTTGGGCGCCATAGCAGCCCGGGGAGGGCAGGAGGCCGAGGACGGCGAGAGCGTGGAGGCGGCGGACGGGTGAGGGGGCTCTGTTTCGGGCTCGAGGAGGAAGACGACGGCGATTCCTAGATTGGAACGGGCGAGGGGTAAATGAGCAGCACCTCTGTGGATTCCTCTTTTTATTGGGAAGGCGCGAGGCTGCCTCTTTACTGTTTGATGTGAAGGCGTTTTCACAGGCGTGCTACTGCTGCAACCGTTTCGCGCACGCACCCCATGTCGTGCACTCAATGCGGATCGCGGGGAAGCACAGTAGACGAGATGATTATAGTAGTTAACCCCTGTCACGCATGCCCGTGCACTGTTTGGGCCTAGCCCAACAACGCCTCACACCCGTGTGTGGCCCAAACCCGGGGGCTCCTGTCGATGCACTAAAGTTTCGGCCCTTTAGTACCCCATACTTGTGCACGGGCAGTTGCAACCATGCCCGCGGCAAGGCTTGACGGGGACAACTGGAGGCAAATACGAGACGACCAAGACAACATCCGAGCCAGTAATCGGAGAACAGAAGACAAGCTGAGTCTCCGACAAGATTCTTGCCGAGATGGTTTGCGAAGCCCCGGCAAGATTCTTGTCGGGATGGTCTGCGAAGCCCCAGGAAGGCTACCACCCTTGGAGGTTGAGAGCTCTGACACCGTCGACAATGTCAAGACCAAGATCCAGGGGCGTCTGCATGGTGGCATGCAGATCTTTGTGAAGACCAGAAGGCAAAGTTCCCAGCAAGGTTCTTGCCAGGGACGTTTGAGAGGCCGCGGCAGTGCTCGCACACGACAAGGTTCCGCCGCCCTGCCACCGCTCCAGCACAACGACTAGCCTGCCAGCCTGGCAAGCACCTGCGTGGTGTCATGCAGATCTTCGTGAAGATCCTGCCACCGCTCCAGTGCAGCGGCTAGCCAGTCAGCTTGGCATTGCATGCCTCGTCATCCTGGGTGCATGTCAAGACGGGGTGAGGCAGCGACGGACGGGACGGGCTCTGTTTCTGCCCCCGATAAAGTTAGGGGCACGTAAACATCGCATTTAATGCGTTTGTCCTAAGACGTCAGTGATAAGCATGTACACTGTAGCTACTTTACACCTCATGTATGCCTGTACACCTCCTGTATGCCTGTACGCCACTATGGTAGCCCCTTTGGTATAAAAGGAGGCCCAAGGCAATGCAGGAGGGGACTTTTGGACTTTCCGACCCAATTTGCATGCGTAGCAGCTAGCCGAAGCTCAAGAACACTCAATACACTAAAAGCATGACTAGGGTTTTACGCTTCTCAGCGGCCCGAATCTGGGTAAAAATCCCTCGTGTTGATCATTAGATCTGCTCTTTGCGCACTCCTCTTCCATGCCAAACCGTAGAAGGGATCCACGTGATCTCATAGGTGTCGTTTCCCCGACATGAACTATTTCTAATGAAGTAGGCATCGTAAACGTTGCACCACAGAATAGCGTGTGCGTAGTTGTCGTGTACGACGATGTTACAACGTTCCGATGTTTCGTAATCCTGTCCGACAGTCATACGACGATTAGCTAATCTTCTTAATTAGTTATCGCATATGGTTTGGGAAAAGCGAATGTGTGTGATTGTCTGCTTATCATACACGTTCTATAATAGTGAATCGTTTGTGATGGACCGTGCATCATAAACGTAGCATCACAGAATACCGACTGCGATGAAAATGCGAGCACAAACGAGTAGGAGTACTGTGTATGCATCTTGGCTCCCTATCCCCGACGGTTTCTGGGTCATGTGGGAAGGACCCCCTATCGCCCACACTCACTTGGCGACGGTTCCAAATGCCGTCGCGGAAAGGGGTTAAAAAACGTTTGTATAGCACTGACGCGTACCAGTGGTGTCTCCTTCACCACCATCGTAGTTTCCAGTAGCCCCTCCAGCGATCAACCATATCTTTCCCACCCTCAACAAAGAGATCGCAACTGACGCCGTCATGCATCCAGGTCATGGAGCACCTCGGAGACGATGCGGGCGGCGGCAACACGGTACTGAAGGTCACCCCAATCTACTTCTTTGTTTGTATTCTTCCCATGGTATTGGAGTTTGGGTAAATCTCTGATGGTTTGCAGGTCAGGTGTTTGACATATTATTTTGTTGTGTGTGCTTATAATTTCACTGCTTCCCGGTCACAATTATACTTCCTAAAGTCTTGCGCTCGATGTTGCCTTGCATTCACTATGTAGAGGGCGGCAACACGGTTACCGGCATGTACATCTTTTCCATCGGCTTGTGCATGCCCACCTCACTCCTTGAGTGGATCTTCAGGAATGGAAGACCGTGCAGCTTCTGGCGAATGGTCCATACGGAGGCGAGGCGACGCCAGCAAGCCAATACGGGCCATGCGGTCACACCTCACATGGGCTTCCCCGTCGCGAGCGAGACCATACAGTCGACCTTATTCGAGCCATCTTGACAGGACGCCGATGCAGGTAGAGGCGAAGTGGCAGTGGACTTTCGGTGAAGCAGAAGAGAGAAACTAATCCGTTGGTATCGAAGTAGTCAAGTAGCAATCAACTGTCAGTTTCAGGTAGCATTCATCGCAGTTGAGGGGCGCACTCGCCGGTGACAATTAAATGGAGGTGCGCGTTCCTTTTTTCTGTGCGCGTCTGCTTCAGTATATGCGCCACTTCGTCTCATGTAGCTCTCCCCTACGCTTGGTAACTGCATTTTCTCCTTCCCAGTTACGATCCCTCTTTCACCCAACCATTACATTGTGTTATTATCTTCTCAATCCCAATTTTGTACATGCGGTTCTGATCCAGGTTATGGTCAATTTGGGCTAAATCATTGACACTCGTTCTGAAATTTAGATCAGAGAATTCTTTCACTCAATCTTCAATGTCTGATGGCCAGGTAAGTACTATACTTCACGTGGACAACCATACCTCACCTTTTCATGATTTTGCATTCTTGTGACGTATGATTGCTTAGGTTATGTTTATGTATAATTCATGGCTGGATGCCATGGTACGTTTGTTGATATATGCGAAAGGTTACATCTATAGTGCAATATCCGTTAAAGGGGCTCTTTTGGGATGCGTCAGCAGTGATGGCACAAGGACTAGAGGCAGCGGGTCCCTCTGCAATCTCTTGGCGTGCATGGAGCGCCTCTTCTCTACTGTGTTCATATCACAGTGCAAGCGTCTATTAGGTATTTTTTCTGCTGAATCAAGAGCTACTTAAATTAGATTGGACCAAGGATTTATTAGTTACTTGTATGAGCTGGTCCATTACAGGCGTAATCAATATAATTTATCAACTGTCAAGAGATTTCCTAGAGTATAATAAGCTTTTTTAATGCATGAATTATGTGATGCATGTGACCATACAGTCACTTAACTGAGGAAAATAGTCATTCATTGTTCCTTAATGGATAAAACGCAACACCGATCTCAGAAAATTGTTAGCCGCTTATCGGTGTTAATGCTAAATCGAAAGGTACAAATTTATTTTATCTATGGGTTCTCGGCTGCCATTATTTTGTGCCTTTTCTTCCTCTTTTTTATGCAAATAGTGTTGTAGATCAGCTACTATGTGACTTTCAATCCTGGTCTTCTAACTGCTAGCTTGGGCCATAGTTGAACTTAAGATCCTTAAAAAGGTAACACCTGAACCTCTTCTCAGCTAAACCATGCCCTTCTCCTATTTTAAAACTTCTAATTAGGATTACAGAAATTCAGCTAAGTGAATATGGTTATATGGTATTGTCACAAATAGATGAAAATGAAGCCTTTGGGGATATACTGCAAGTAGTATACGAGATTGGTGATCCTCACTTCTTGACGCGGATTATAAACCTCTGTTCTTACCATTCCCGTTGGTGTGAAATTAAGCTATGGTAATAAAGAGTTTTGGGTGACCCCTATATGCGAAACGAGGTTAATAAAATTTGAGTAAAAATGATATCGTGCATGGTATTGTTGAAGCAAGTTTCTTCAACTTCTACTTTAGAAGTACATAATCAAAATTAAAGTCTTGGATCCCAGTAATAGTTAAGATTGTTCCCTTCAACTTGAATGAGCCTTTATGTCTATCGTCGTTCAATATAGTTTTCAGTTAAATTTACAGGTTCCATGAACTTCTACCTTATAGAAGTATATTTATAAAATTCCTAAAAAGAAGTATATTTATAATTGAAGTCTTGGAATCAGTCATAGCTAAGTGTGTTTTCGCCGACTTCGAATCATTTCCGTTGTAGCATGCTTAGATATTAGTACAAGCTTAATGGATGTTCTATTGTGTACATCATGCATTTAGTTTTATAGTTATCCGAATGGCCATTATGCTGGAAGGGTCAGTAACCCATATTTGCTTGTTTCGTGTTTGGTTGTATGGTTTTCATAAGATCTTTGTTGTGTGATTATCAGTAGCCTAACATGTTTATCAATTTTGAAATAAGAAGCATTCCAAGTTTTGAGAAGGAATCTTTTTATTTTCCTAATCAGTTTTTATTATTGACCACTGTATGGATGAGTTATGCAGATTTAATTCCATTTTATTGCATATGTATATTTACAAACATCCTGTTATTCCATCAAATAAATGGATGGGGGTGATAGTACACTCATCATAGAAATCTTGGACAAATAATCCAAGTAAATAAACTACAAAAAACATTCTTATGTGAACTTATTTTTCAATTCTTATTCTATTTGGTGCATCTTTGTTTTAGAAACCAATACGACGTCAATAGAGATAGAAACATATCGCTTAAATTGCAAAATGATGTGAGAAAATGCATTATACTAAACAAATTGGAACATCTTTCTTTCTATCCTTATATAACAATTAAACTATTGAGACAAAATGGACGCAGCAACGCGCGCCAACAATGATCTAGTACCGTATTTGATTTGGACTCAACAAGCAATCATAAGGATGAACTAACGAACGAACCGGGGCAGGATGACGTAACGAGGACATGAGGATTGCTCAATTAAATCTCGGTCATTATTGTTAATATAAAATCAACGGATATAAAGAGATGATGGATGAAGAACTATGAAAGCATTCATCTTTTATTATTAGGTAAAAAGATGATATGAATGAGACAAATATTACCGTGCAATTTTTTTGCATGGTTGACAACCAAATACCACCTCTGGACTTCAGACCGTCGTGCCAGGCATGGGTTTCAGGACAAACCCTCTCCCTGTTTCCTTTGCTTGCAGGAAAAGGACAACGTGGACCATATTCTTGGGCAGTGTGTACGCGAGGGAGGTCTGGCATGGGTGTTGGGACAGGCTACAGATCAATGCTGACATCCCTGTTCCAAGATTGACGGTTTCGCCAAAGAACCAAATTCTCACGCAAGGCTCGGCGAGGTTTTGACTCCTTCGTGATTGGTACCCGCTTGGTTGACATGGAAACAACGGAACGCTAGGGTCTTCAATAGGCAACAACAACAACGGACGGCGAGGCAATTGGTAGACTTAGCCTTAGACGAGATCAAAGAATGGAGCGAAGCAGGACTTGGTGTTGGTGGTTTAAACCCTTTTGTGAGAGAATGACTTTTTTTATGTAAGGTGGCTTCGAGCTTTTGTGGATATTCACATCTACAATAGACCGCTTTTATAATTAACATTATTTTTTTATAAAAATATGGATTGGCGTACTCTAAAAAAACAAAGTCTAAGAGACTGCAGGATATGGAAATGGCGACTGTCGGGGCAGCCTGGTAAATTCCTGCGCCGGTGGCGGCCGATGACGGTCTTGGTCTTGGTGGTCTTGGGAGCCTCGTACTCCCGTTTCTTCTTCCTCTCGCACGCGGTCGCTGCATATTCTCCCACACCCCAATTTCTGCTTCTACTTCGTGTCCTCCGATCGCACCCAACTTCAGCAAGTTAAAGCCGTGGGTTGTCTCTACCCTACGGCCTCGTCACCGGAGGGAGGCGGTGAGATCTCCCGGCGGCATGTCGTTGGATTCGGACTCCTCTTCGCAGGGAGGCGACCGCCGGAGCTTCCGGCAGATCACACGAGACCGTAACCACTCCTTTTGCTCCCCTCCTCCCCCGCCTCTTCTGATTATGATTTGCTTGCCTAATGTTGTCACTGGAACTGGGCCGCTGGATCTAGCTGCTTGTGGAGTTGAGAAATTGGCATGGTCGCGTAAACTTGTTGTTTAGGGCTCATAGCGGAGTTGGTTATTGTACACGTTTGTTGCCTTTAACTTTAGGTCTTCAAAATGCTTCATTACCGTTGAACTGTGAGTTGTAGTCGTATCAGTCAGTTGGGTAGCCATTTGTTTCGTTATATTTGTTGCTCGAGTATGTGCTTCTTAATATACGGAGATCATGTCTAATGGATTATGGGGCAAGCTAACACACTGGACAATCGGGACATCACATCTCTTTTTCCCCCAAGGAAACACAAAAGCTTTGCGTCTAGATGCATTGATAGAAGAAAAAGTTGACAATCCCGAGATAGGGCAATACCCTGATTATTTATAAGGTGTCCTGCTTTAGACGCGACAAGGCGCCCTGTCAGTGCCTTAGAAATATGCTTGCTTTAGGTGCCTAAGTGCCCGCTTTAGGCACGTAGGTGTCAGAGCGGGTGGTGCTCGCCTTAGGTTGCTTTACCGCCTTATAAACGACGCTGATTACAATGCCACGCCCCTGCTCCTAAGTGCGAGGTGTCGATGGAAGAAGCGTCGCGAGCCACCACCCTTGCCAACACAACGAGACCCAGCTCGGGTAGCATTGGGCAGGCCGGTGATGTTGGGCTGCTCGCTATCAAAGATGGCCGCGTTTCTCTGCTTGTAGGTCCACCAAGCTGTGAGCCTGATGATCAACGAGGTAATCCCCCATTCCCCGAAACCTGAATGGCAAGGAGGTCTTTTTGAGTAGTAGGCAAACCATATTTCCAAATTAGACTATTTACTTCATATTTATATCTTCATGTGTAATGAGGATATTATTTATGAAGAAATAGTGAGAAAATGTTTGAGCTAATATAGGTATCGAAACCCACACATTATGGGGTATGGGGAAGGAATTTTTAGGCAGCCCTTCCTAGGCAGTGCCAATCCAGGTGCCGAAATCCACACATTATGGTGCACTTGGTACATATGATAGTATGGAGGAGGATCCTTCATCTGATGGTGATGAGAACAAAGCACAGATGCAGACATGGATGATAAAGACCCTAACAGGAAACGAGGTGCAGCGTCTGAGAAGCCTACCACCCCGGACGGTGTGCAGGGTGGGGCAGCATATGAAGTGGGTACTTTAGTGCATCAAGTTGAGTCCTTGGGGAATGCAGCTGCTGTTGTGCCGCCGAGCCCATCTGCAAAAAGAGATCCAAAGCATACCAACTCATCATCATCTGGAGAAACAAAGGATGACAACACATCAACCAACTCATCATCGGTGGGGCACCGCCGAGAGCGATGAGATTCTTCAGTTGGAACTGTCACGGCCCGGGCTTGCCCGCGACAGCCCCAACCGTGCTGTGTATTTTGTAAACTCAGGTGCACAAGACGCGGGTCGAAAGTTGATCTCGTGCTTTAGGTTTTGGTAATTGTTTTGTAGCTAGTAGTTCTTGTAGAAGTGGTGGATTAGGTGTGTTCTGGAACCATGATATTTAATTTAGTTTCAGTTTTTGAAGTATCACATTGACTCTTATGTTACTCTGCTGGGAATGAATACTTGGCACATGACTTGTGTGTAGGAGAGACTCAAACTCGGGAGAGATATAAAAAAGGGGATACTCTTCGTGACATTCAGGCGGAAAGTGACCTCCCTTCGTCATGTTGGGGAGACTTTAATGAAGTTCTCAGGCAAGATGAGCATGTTGAAGCAGGGCAAAGAACTCAGGCTCAAATAAGGGGTTTTAGGGAGGCTGTAGATGAGTGTAGCTCCTGTGATCTTGGGTATGTTGGCAGAAGCTGGACTTTTGAGAAAAAAGTTGCAGGAGGTGGCTATACGCGAGTCAGGCTGGACAGGTCCCTAGCTACTGTTGACTGCAGGAACATCTCTCGGCTGCTTCAGACCATGGTCCTATTCTGCTGTCTTTGGACCATCCCCAACACAATCAGGGACGAGCTGCTCGGTAGTTCAGATTTGAGTTTATGTGGGAATCAAATGAGAATTTTAAACAGCCGTAGATAGAGCGCGGAAGGACCACGCTACATGTTCTTCGGTTCGTGAGGGAAAAGCTTAATGGCATGGCTATGGCACTTCATTCGTGGGGCAGCACCACCTTTGGGAGTGTTAAGACAGAGATTTGGAATCTGAAAAAAACGCTTGGAAGAACTCAGAAATATTCCAAATCGTGTTGGCCCGTCAAGGGAGGAGACGAAGGCCCTGAACAGGTTGATGTAATTTTATCATCGCGAGGAGACTATGTGGCGACAAGGGTCTAGAATTCAATGGTCAGCTGAAGGTGTTGGGCACACTTTTTTCAGAAGCATTGGGATATGTGTGGGGGCGGAGGGGACGTCTGTGATTCTCCAAGTTGTTCATGGCCAGGAGAGTCGGAGAAATTAATAAAACGGTTTTAGTCCTGACCTCGAAGGTACATAACCAAAAACTTCTCTCTCAGTTCCGCCGCATTAGTCAGTGTAACAGGTTATACTCCCTTTGGATGGGAATATAATCTCGCACGTGAATTTAGGTCGTCAATATAACCAGCAAAACATATATAATATGCCACAAAAAAATGTTTAGAAACTTCATTCGATGACATCTAAAATTATATTTTATGACATACAATACATTTTTGCTAATCAAATTGAAGACCTAAAAACCCATGGCTGACTTATATCCCCATCCGGAGGGAGTAGCTAATCACCTTAGGTTAATTCCACCTGAGATTATTTCCGAGGAACAACGAGCATTTGTGCCTGGCCGGTTAATAACTGACAACATCATCACGACACGAGTGCTTACATTTTATGAAGCGTAACAAATCAGCAAAACATATGCATTGTGCTTTCAAATTGGACATGATGAAAGACTATGATAGAGTTGAACGGCAATATGTGGAAGCTATGATAATTAGATTGGGTTTCTCTCAACAATTGGTAGGTACTGTTATGAACATGGTTTCTTCCGTATCTTTTTCAATGCTCTTTGATGGCAATAAGCTTGATGAGTTTAAACCGATTCGTGGCATTTGTCAGGGGGATCCGATCTCTCCATACTTGTTTTTGTTAGCAGCAGAGGGCCTCACGTGCTCGTTATGAAGTCAGAATCAGTCATCACACCATGGTATTAAAGTGGCCCCTTCGGCACTTCCGGTGAATCACTTGCTCTTTGCGGATGACAGCCTAGTGTTTTTCAAAGCTAGTGGTGGAGCAGCTACTTTGGTTTCCTAAGCTCTACACAGGTATTCTCAAGCATCGGGACAAATAATAAACTTGGATAAATCCTTGATTTTGTTCAGTAAAGGGTGCCCTCAACCTATACAGGAAGAAATTAAACAAATCTGGGAAGCAAGTAATGAGTCCCTTCCTGACAAATATCTAGGAATGCCTACCAGTGTTGGTAATTCAAAGAATGGTGCCTTATCTGAAGGAAAGAGTGTGGAATAAGGTTCATGGTTGAATGGAAAAAAAATCCTTTCTTTTGGTGGCAAAGAGATTTTGATTAATTCCGTGGCACAAGCTGTCCCAATGTTTTCTATGCCATGTTGTAAGCTCCACCATGGTTTATGCCTACGCATCTGAGTCTCCTGTCATATGAGGACAAGGCCAAAACACTTGGGGGGTCTCGGATTTAGAGACATTGAACTTTTTCATTTGTCTTTTTTCCTCTTGCCAAGCTGGAGACTCGTTCAAGATCCAACTGCATTAAGTGCTCACATTCTAAAGCAGTCTACTACCCTGATCATGACATTATGCCTGCAGAGGTAATCATCCGTCTCAAATTTGGCGTGCTATTATTGAGGGAAGGGCTGCATACAAAGACCCAAAGTGGTCGGACCCTTCCCCGGACCCTGCGCAAGCAGGAGCTATGTGCACCGGGCTGCCCCTTTATTATTATTGAGGGAAAGAATGTCCTTGCACAAGGGCTTATTCGAAGAACGGGAATGGTGAAAGTACATTGGTATGGCTGCATAATTGACTTGGGATATAAGAAAGGAAATATAGCCTAACACAGACAGACTCCTAGACCAATACTAATACTCGTTAACAACGTCGATATATTTTACATTAATTGTATGTTTATTTCAGGGGTTTCCACTTCACCGTTTATTATATTTGTGTTGCTATGGAAAAAGGTGAATGCATTCATGATTTGTCAGAATGACAAATTATGATTCTTTCTGCTTTATCATGAATTTCCTCATGGGGGCGAGCATTCTGCATAGGAGCATTGGTAGTATGTGCAGGAAAGGATCAGCAGGGAAGGAAACACCCAATATTGGGGTGGGGGTGGGGATTACCATTCTTGCTCAGTTGCCATGGATACGGTGTTGCCCCCCTCCCACACACACACAACACACGCACACAAACACTTGTTTACTGCTGATTAGGATTAGGCGAGCCTTGGTAGAATATATCTGTCAGGTGATGGTGGCCACTTTGTGCCTAGGTGGGCTACATGGCCAGCCTATTATCTCTATCCTAACCCCTGATTGCATGTCCACCTCCACCTCTGTTTGTAAGCTGCTCACATCTGCTTCTTGCCGCTCGCCTCTTCTTGTCGCTTGATTCTGCTTCCTTTTCTATTCTCTTCTTGCTGTTCTCTGCTTCAGCCGAGCGTCTAACAGAGATTCAGTCGAGCGTCTAACAGAGATGATTATGGCTTCGAATGCCTAACCGGCTTCCTAGGTTGATGTTTAATACACAGATCTTGTCATTTTCCTGTGGGTGTCACGACAATAAAGGAATCATCCTCTCACGTTGTTAATAGTTGTGGGAGCCTGCAATTTTCCTGTGGATGATCACCGCTTAAATTTTTGCTATATCTTACTTTTTCTTAACTCTGATTGCTATTGCCCACAGCACACTGTATTATTTATTATTTTATCCTGATTTTGCAATTGCTGGTGCAATTTTAGAACCTGGTGCTGTGGTTCAGTTTATTTTTGTATTTATTCAAACGGTTCAAATTTCTTGATCATGCAGGATTATTATTTGAAATGCTCAGGTCGACTAGGAAGGATTCAAAATCAGCATGGAAGGTATCCTTTTCCATTGGACATGTTAACCGATCTCTGCTATGGTTTTCCTGCTATATCAAGAACTCATCCTTAGATATTTTTTCCTGATATTACAGTAGCTATACCTTATTATTTTTACTGATCATTGTAATTTGTGTACGGCTATTGTGTTAATTATGAGAAATGATTATCAGGTTTCTGATGTTATTAGCTTGTTATGTCAAACTTTGGCCATTACTTCTTTAAATGGACGACTTCGATATAAATAATCCATTGGCAAGTTATTCTCTTATTGTGATTTAAATAGGAAAACAATAGTTAGCGCTGTCAGTTTATTAATGTCTTTGTCTGCATCAACCTCACTAGGTCTAGCCAGCTTTGCTTTAAATCCAAGGAACAGACTCTGATGAGTACGGGAAACTACACGTACAAATTTTCTATGTTGCATATCTAATGTTATATACACCTAAATGTCAAATATTGCATCGTGCAGTATTCATATGCAGTGCATGTACTGCTTATCATTTGACATTGATAATTTGCAGGTAGACAGGTGCCACATCTATGATTCCATCATATAGTCTTAGGAAACTACACATCATGCAATTTTCATAAACAGGGCATGGGCGCCATTGGCACCAAAATCATATTCCGTTGCAATTATTGATTGGCTATATACTAATTATCTTATATATATTGGTGCATATATATGAACCTTTCTAATAAGATTAAAGACACTACAAATACACTTTTAACGCTTGGTTATGATCTTGAGAACATCTAATTGCTGTACCATATTTTTAATATTCACTCTAGCAAATAACCTTATAAAATTTGTATACTTTCTTTTACATAAATAATAAATATTTATGACCTCTTATAGGTTCTTATCATGGATAAGTTTACGGTCAAGATAATGTCCTACTCATGTAAGATGGCAGACATCACAGAAGAAGGGGTTTCATGTAAGTAGCCATATCTCTTTTTGGCCGTGAATTTATTTTGTGTGCAAAGACGAACATTTCTTGTACAAGTATTTCATTTTTGTGTGGGAAGGTCGTCATGGCTAGCTTTATTAAAACATCGTCTACGAGCTTACTGACGATACAGTTAGGAGGCTCATCCAACCAACTAAAAGTAGCCTTATTAGAATAACTGAAATTTGCTAGCAAATGAGCTGCTTGATTATAGGAACGGAAACAATGCTTTAAAATGACCTTTTGATGTAGGTTGGAATCCTAATTGATGATCTTTTCACTCTTGGAGGGGGAAAAGGAAGAAACAACAAGAACAAGAGGAATCACTCAAACAAAACCCAAGTCACACATCCACTAGAATAGCAGACATGAGATCCACAAGCATAACATGAACAATCAAGGGAAAATAGCACAAGGGTAAAGTTCTTTCCACTCCAAAGGAGATGAGGTCTTGATGATCTAGAGAGATCCTTCCCCCTTAGGAGGTCTTGATGATCCTATGATGGGGATCCTTCTCCCTTTGGAGGTCTTGATTCCCCAAGGAGGTACAAGGAGCAAAGCTCTCTCTAATGTCTCAATATACTTTGCTAGGAGGAGGGGAGGCCCTATTTATAGTCTTGGGCGAATAAGAGAGGAGAGGGGCCCATGGGCCTCACGACGCGCCGGATGTCCGGCCTGGATCTGCCCAACTTCTGTTGCTCTCGGGTGTCCTCAGATCGGATTTCTGTGTGGCGTCCGGATGTTCGGGCTGGTCGGACCGGATGTCGGGGGGGGGGGGGGGGGGCGGATGTCCGGCTCCTGGAGCTCTTCCAGCGCAACCTTGCTGCTGGACTTGGGCGTAGGATATCCAGGCCAGGGGCCGGATGTCTGGCCGCTGTAGCATTTCAGCGGTCTCCTTCGTCGTGCTTCTTCGACCGTGTACTTGGGGATTTGGTCTTCATTCTGAGTGTCTCCGAGGTGGCCTTCTTCATACCTAAGCACACATAGCATTTCTGATTGAGGTAGTAGTCATGTCTCACGTGGTTCGTACGGAAGCTCGTTAAGGAGAGAAGTCACCTTTGTTTCGATAGCTCTTGCACGTGCTCGTGTCATTGGTCCAGTTGGCACTTGGAGAGACGAAGGTAGGTCAATGTGGATGACCGTAGGATGCTCTGCATCATCTGCCCCCTTGGGAAAGATCCGTCCTCGGATCAAAAACTTCATCACCATGGAAGGAAGATAGATCCTTGACGTTGAATATGTCGAATATGTCGTTCATGTTGTACTTGTCTCGCGGGAGGTCGATCTTGTATGCATTGTTGTTGTAGCGTGCTAGCACCTTGAATGGTCCATCGGATCGAGGTAGGAGTTTGGACTTGCGCTCGTTGGGGAAGCGGTCTTTGCGTAGGTGTAGCCACACAAGATCTCCGGGGTTGAACACCATGGGGTACTTATTGATGTTGCGCTTGGTAGCGAGGCGGTGCACTTGGTACTCGATCATGCAACATGTATCTTCATGCATCTTCTTGAGGTAACTTGCTCATGCACTCGCGTCCATGTAGAGGCGCTCTTGTAGTGGTAGCGGTAGAATGTCCAATGGGGACAACGGGTTGAAGCCATAGACGACCTCGAAGGGAGACTTCCTAGAATGTCTTGCGTGATTGTAGGCGTAATCGGCGATGGGCAAGCATTCCTCCCACTCCTTGATGTTCTTCTTGATAAACACTCGGAGAAGTATAGAGAGGGTTTGGTTGGTGATCTCCGTTTGGCCGTCGGTTTGTGGATGGTACGATCAGAAGAGTAACTTGATGCCGAGCTTGGCGCGTAACGTCTTCCAAAAGTAGTTAAGGAACTTGACGTCGCGGTCCGACACAATCATCTTGGGCACTCCCTACAAAAGAGATTTGCAAGATGTGAAACATCGTCTATCTTGTTGCATAGAATAAAATGTGCCATCTTAGAGAAACGGTCCACAACGACAAATACCGTATCTTTTTCAGTTTGAGTTCTAGGCAAACCAAGAACAAAGTCCATACTAATATCTTCCCATGGTTGATACAAAATAGGAAGTGGCATATATAGGCCATGGGATTGAGCGGTAGACTTAGCTTTGCGGCATATGGAGCACTGGTTGGTGTAGCGTGAGATGTCGCGAAACATCTTTGGCCAAAAGTAGTTTTTGGAGAGCGTGGCGAAGGTCTTGTCGTGGTCGAAGTGTCCCATAAGTCCTTCACCATGAGCTTCTTGCAAAAGCAACAAACGAAGAGAAGACTCGGGTATCGGAAAGTTTGTTAGTCCGCATAAGATAGCCATTCTTGAGATAATATCGCTCCCAAAAATTGTTAGCTTGACATTTGTCATAAGGAATCGCAAACGAAGTATCATGCGCATACAAGCTTTTAATGTGCTCAAATCTAATAACATTCAATTCAAGTTGAGTAACTAACATGCACTTGCAGGAAAGAGCATCCGCTACTACATTTTCTTTACCCTTAATGTACTTGATGACATAAGGAAAAGACTTAATGAATTCACTCCATTTGGCATGACGTTTATTCAACTTGGTTTGACCTTTTAAGGTACTTATAAGCGTTTCATGATCCGTATGTAGGACAAATTCATGGGGTCGAAGATAATGTTCCCAACTATGCAAAACTCTCACCAAAGCATACAACTCTTTGTCATATATGGTATAATTAAGTTGTGCGCCGGAAAGTTTTTCACTAAAATAAGCAATGAGTCGCTTCTCTTGCATTAACACACCACCTATGCCATTACCACTAGCGTCGCAATGCACTTCAAAAGTTTTAGGTAAGGCAAATAATGAAGCATTCGTAAGCAAATTCTTAAGCTCATCAAATGCGGTAGCTTGGGAGGGTCCCCATATGAAGGATGCATTCTTCTTACTCAAAGCATGTAATGGTGATGCAATAGTGCTAAAATCTTTAACAAATCGATGATAGAAACCGGCTAGGCGAAGGAAACTACGCACTTGTTGCAAATTGGTTGGTTGTGGCCAAGTTTTAATAGCGTCAATCAACTCATGAACTTGAACACCCTTAGAAGAGACAACAAAGCCCAAGAAAACAAGCTTATCAACACCAAAAGTGCATTTTTCCATGTTAGCGTAAAGTCGCTTGTTTCTAAGAACTTGCAAGACATCTCTAAGATGTTTGACATGATCTTCAAGAGATTGACTAAACACAAGTATATCATCAAAGTATACCACAACGCAAATGCCAATATATTTGCGAAGAACATAGTGCATCATACACATAAAAGTGCTAGGTGCTTGAGATCCCATAGACATGACTAACCATTCATATAGACCAAATTTGGTTTTAAAAGCCGTTTCCATTCGTCACCCTCTTGCATGCGAATTTGACAGTAGCCACTTTTAAGGTTAATTTTTGAGAAAATGGTGGCGCCACTAAGTTCATCTAGCATGTCATCAAGGCGTGGAATGGGGTGTCTATACCGAACGGTGATAGTATTGATGGGACGACAATCGGAACACATGCGAAAACTGCCGTCTTTCTTAGGCACAAGAATAACCGGAACAACACATGGACTTAAGCTCTCGCGTACATACCCGTTTTCCATGAGATGTTGGACTTGCCTTTGGATCTCGTTTGTCTCGTCGGGGTTGACGTGGTATGGTGCCTTGTTAGTAGAGGTGTGCCGGAAACGAGGTCGATGCGGTGTTCGATTTCGCGAAGTGGGGGAAGTCCTGGAGGTAGCTCATCGGGGAACACGTCCGCGAACTCCTGCAACAAATGAGACAAACACCGAAGGTAGATGTTGTGAAGTATTAGTTCTCACCGCTTCATCTTTGCACACAAGTACAAAGTGAAGAACACTCGACGGGCTCTCACTTACATCCCTCATGTCTCTTTTCGTGGCTAAAAGCACTAAGTTTTTCTTGTTGCTCATTGTGGAGTCACTCAATTTATGCTTGTGGCGCTCACTCTCTTTTTGGTGGTTCACTCACTCACTATTCTCTCCACGATGGGTTGAAGCTTGCTTGTCGGTGATGACTTGACTTGGCGACATGGGTCGAAGCACGTATTCCTTGCCCTTCATCTTGAAGCTATAGTGATTGGTTCGTCCGTTGTGGATGACGCCGCAGTCGAATTGACAAGGTCTTCCAAGGAGGAGGTGGCATACGGACATGGGAACCACATCACACTCCAATGTGTCTTCATATACACCAATCTTGAAGGAGACTTGAATGGTGTGCTCCACTTGAATGGTGCCGGAGTCACTTAGCCATTGGACCTTGTAGGGGCGAGGGTGCTTCTTCTTGACCAACTGTAGCTTGGAGCATAACTCGTCGCTTGCCAAATTGTGGCAACTTCCGCCGTCGATGATGACCTTGACGGAACGTCCATTGATGCCCGCTTTGGTGTGGAAGATATGGCAACGTTGGCCTTCATCTTGTTGGTGTTGAAGTGTCAAGACCTTGGAGACAACGAGAGCGGGGCTTGAATCATTGTCACAAAAGACTTGAGCGCCTTCATCTTCATTCACTTGACGGTGATGGCCACATGCTCAAGTGCTTCCATTTCTTCTTTGCTCATGGAGTTGTAGGTGCCATCATCATTGGCGATCATGGTGCGCCGTGTGGGACATTGTTATGTCTTGTGGCCACGGTCTTGGCAAGTGAAACATTGAATGAAACTTGTCTTGGCAGTAGCATCCATTGGAGTAGTTGATGATGAAGCTCTTGGCTTGTAGTTGCTTGTGGTAGGACGACTCGAAGAAGTCATTGGTTGCTTGGAACTTGACTTGTCGCATTGCTTGGTGAAGCTCGAGTATTAGTTGTTGGAGGTGCCGGGGTTGTGGAAGCTTGAGTATATGAACCGTAGGTCTTGGAAGAGTACTTGAAGTAATCTTGCACTTGTTGCTCCGCCTTGGTCGCTTGGTGCACTAGCTCGAGGAGGTTGGAGTACGGTTGGAAATCTGCAATTTTCTTGATTGGATGGTTGGGTCCATTCAAGAAACGCGCCATAGTTTGCTCGTCATCTTCCTTGACATTGTCTCGAATAATGGCAATCTGACTTTGTGCCTTGCTTGAGGAGTTGTAGCTTCTTGAAGAGATCACAACTATAATGGGTAGGCACAAAACGGGCTCTCATGACATCCTTCATTTGTGTCCAAGTTGTGATGGGTTGCTCGCCTTTCTCTTGGCATCGCTCGATGACTTGCTCCCACCAAATGAGAATATAATCTTGGAATTCAAGTGATGCCATGGCTACCTTCTCTTCCTCGTCGTAGTTATATGAAGACGGAATATCTTGTCCATTTTTAATGCCCAAGAGAGGTAGTCTTCGGGATCGGTGCCTCCGGAGAAGTTAGGCCTGTTGAACTTGCGCTTGGCGTAGCATTGCTCGTCATCATGTCGATGGTGTCGTCGCTCGTGTCTTGGAGGTGGGTCTTCAACCTCTTGCTCTTCTTGATTAGCGTGACGCTGAGAGCAAGGGATTCGTGCTCGGTTCCTCCTTTCGTGGCGTTCCTCAACGCGAGCGGCTTCATCTTGTTGCTCTTGCTGGAGCGCTTCCTCTTGCTCACACACTTGACGGTTGTTCTCTTCTACGACGCGGTTGGCTTCTCGGAGAGCAGTTGTGCCTCAAGTGCTCGTTCCTCACGGCGTTGTTGCTCTTGCTGTAGTGCGTCGCTGTCTTGGTTTTCTTGGCGTTGGCGTTGTCGAGCTTCCTCTTGGTCCATGGCATCTTGTTCTTGGCGACGATGTCGTTCGTGCTCTCGAAGGCAGTCGTGCAAACCATTGCCATGAAAGGGATTTTGTGGAGCTTGATGATCTTGATGGTCATCGCGACGATGAGAACGAACTCATGGAAGACTTGCGTTGGAAGATGAGTTCGAAGAGTGTCGACTCGAGTGGCGCCTCTTGAAGACGAAGATGTTGAAGACGCGCGATTGACCATCATGTGTCGAAATTCTTTCATTTGGGTGGATAGCTTGGCGTCAAGATAGTCCCGATTCCTTGCTTCCGAGTGGCGTAAGTCGGTGGCGAGTTGCTCGATGCAGTCGCCTAAAGCTTCACTCTCTTGATGTAGAGCTCGTTGAACGCCGAAAAGTTGTCCTTTAGTGACGTAGTCGTGCGCTTCGTCTTGCTCCTTGAAGAGCGGGTTCGATGTGCTTGGCCTATCCATGATGATCGAGTGGAGGTAAGTAAGAAATGAGAGAACAATACCGAAGTTATCTTTCCTCAAGATTGTAGATGTGTTGAGTATCACTCAATATAATGCTATAACAGGAGAATTGGTACCGGGTTTGTTTCTCACACCTACAAAAGTAAAGCTTATGAAGTAGCTTGGTGAGGATAAGTGGCACAAAATTTATGCAATTGTTAGCAAGATTCAATAATTGTGAGGCGCCGGATGTCCGGGGACGGCAATCCGTGGATGAATTTTGAAGATGAACTTGGTTAAAGAAAATTTTTGTGGATGTAAATGGGGAGAAATATGTGCAGAAGCTAGATCCACCTGCAACACTTCGAATTCATGGATCAAAATCATCAAACCAACAAATCACAATTTTTTTTGGTATGATTATTTTTGTGGGGATTTTCGAAATTGGGCAAAAACATACAAAATTAGGCTAGAAAGGGGGGGGGGTAGGGACACCAAGATGTCAATCAACCTATGCTCTGATTCAAGATGATGTAGGGTGGAACCCTAACTAATGATCTTTTCACACTTGGGGGGGGGGGGGGGGGGGGGGGAAGAAACAACGAGAACAACAAGAGGAATCACTCAAACAAAACCCAGGTCACACATCCACTAGAATAGCACATATGAGATCCACAAGCATAACATGAACAATCAAGGGAAAATAGCACAAGGGTAAAGTTCTTCCCACTCCAAAGGAGGTGAGGTCTTGATGATCTAGAGAGATCCTTCTTCCTTAGCAGGTCTTGATGATCCTATGATGGGGATCCTTCTCCCTTAGGAGGCCTTGATTCCCCAAGGAGGTACAAGGAGCAAAGCTCTCTCTAATGTCTAAATATACATTGCTAACCCTAGCTAGGAGGGGAGGCCTATTTATAGTCTTGGGCGAATAAGAGAGGAGGAGAGGGGTACATGGGCCTCATGCCCGGCTGTTCACGCGTAGGTGCCGGATGTCCGGGCTGGGGCCCAGATGTCTGGCGGTTCACGACGTGCCGTATATCCGGCCTGGGTCTGCCCAACTTTTGTTCCTCTCGGGTGTCCTTGGGCCGGATTTCCGGGCGGGGTCCGGATGTCCGGTCTGGTATGGCTGGATGTCCGGGGCGGGACTGGATGTCCGTCTCCTGGAGCTCTTCCAGCGCAGCCTTGCTGCTGTTGGTACTGGACTTGGGCGCCGAATATCCGGCTAGGGGCCGGATGTCCGGCTGCTGTAGCATTTCAGTGGTCTTCTTCGTCGTGCTTCTTCGTCCGTGTACTTGGGGACCTGGTCTTCATTCCGAGCGTCCCCGAGGTGGTCTTCTTCATACCTAAGCACACACAGCATTTCCGATTGAGGTAGTAGCCATGTCTCACGTGTTTTGTACGGAAGCTCGTAAAGAGAGATGTCACCTCGGTCTCGATAGCTCTTGCTCGTGCTCGTGTCATCGGTCCACTTGGCACTTGGGGAGACGAAGGTAGGTCCATGGGGATAACCAACCGTAGGATCCTCCGCATCACCTTCCCAATCAAAGCACCTAAGTCCACACATTCTGCAAAAAATGCTGCTGCCGTGTCCCACCGTCACACTCACCCCTGCATCCACATTCAATTTTGTGAATCTAGGGTCCGGCCTACTCCATTTATTTTCAGATATAACAGGCGTTGGGAATGAAACTCCTGAAAATTGCTTGCAATCGATAAAACTGAAAGTGGCCACCTCCATGCTGGTGGAACAGGTCCATTATGAGTAATTTGCCACGAATCCACCACAAGAACCAGCTGCCAACTTAAAAAGTTGCTTGAAGTTCAAAGTCGGATGCAACCTTAGCTGATTATCTGGCATAGTTAAATATGTTCCAAGTATAACCGAACCTGACCTCGGTCCTGGTCAACCATCTATATCATGACGAGATGTGTCCAGAGGTCCCTCGCATGCATGCATTGGAACAATAAATGCCGTATGTCCTCTGCTCCTGGTGGCAAACTGGACAAGCTCCATTGGACCCGACATGCCTGTTAGTTAGGATTTCTAAATGACATATGGGTGTAGGACATGTAGGTACATTTTCTAACGTTCTGGGTCAAACTTAATCATGTGACCCAGACAACAATGGGTTTGATATATATTTGTCAAAAGTGGGATTAAAATATATGTTATCCTGAACCTTCCAAATGACGGAACATATATGACATTTGGATGATACATTTTATATAACTTTTACCATCCTGGAGGTTGTTTTTTCAAATTTTGTGACATTCCAGATGCCGCAACCGGCAGATAGCACTCTCATTGTAGATTATCCGCTTTACATGCGATATGCCTACTGTTTTCTTTCTAGAAGTTTTTCTTACCTCATACACGTCTTGCATTGAAAAGCCCTTTTGACGTTATTGTCATAATTTGCAAATCTATTTTGATGGAGCGTATCTTTGAGTGAAGATCCTATGATTTGATTCAAGGAATTTCATCATGTCATCACATAAAATTATGGGTGTTGGTTTTCGGTGGCAACTGTTGGATTATGATATCTCTTGCGAGGGCTATATAACTACCTTATATGCACTTGAGGGTGACGAATCTTCAATAGATCCAATGGTAGCTTGAAAAGTTCCTGCCTCTGTAGGTGTGCCCACAAAATTTATTAAAATGCCATCTATGTTATCTAAAAGAACTGCCTTTGGCCTATAATTGTGCGACAACCGTGCCTGTCTGGAAGTTGCGCCGATGCACCATAACAGGTTTCTATAGTAGTTTTGCCTTAACTGCCCTTATCTGTTGCTAACCTTCTATGGTACTTAGCATCTTGCTGCCGTGCCCATCGATCCTGAACTGTTACATGCCCGTTGTTATTAAATATTTTTATTGAATTACATGCACCTAACCAGTTCACCCAAAAGTTTAAGCTAATGGGGGAAGGATGGCTAATATATTTCAACAATTCTGAGCTTGCATCTTGAACCTTTTAATTCCATCAAAATGCGATTTCTTGTAACATTGTACATGATTCTTCCATTAAGTCTAAGCAATTATAGTCATTTTCCAGTGGTTGAAGATCTATACAAACGGAGACAGCCATTGCCTTCACTGGATGCTATATATTTCATCCAACCAACTAAAGAAAAGTAAGTTCTTGTTTGTATGACTATTTGTTTAGCTTGAAGTAATTTTTGTTGGATACAATCTCTATATATATTCAAACTCTGCACCATATTGCTGTTATATTCAGAAATGCTGACAAGTTAGTATTAGGGTCTAATAAGGTGAGTTTATCATCTACTTCAGTCCGAGCATGTACTCTTTTATGGGTCTATGTTGGACATCGGTTGGAATCTTTATTTTCAGAAAGTTGACTTGTAATAGGGTATTCACATATTTGTTTTTTTGCGGGTGACATATTTGTTGCATCACCTACAATATCAGTGTTAGAGTTGTACTCCCTAACTGTATAAGCTACGTATGTAGTCCATATTGAAATCTCTAAAAGGACTTATATTTAGGAACGGAGGGAGTATATATTAGCCGTGTAACATCCTAACTGTATAAGCTTTTTTTTTTTGCATACTTATCACTCCTGCGTACATCACATCTATCGGCCTATGGCCTCATAGAAATACAAGTCAGCATATTTTCTCACATGTTGTTAGAGCCTAGTTCCTCCCCTCCCCCATAATAATCGATTTGCCATGAATCCCCCCCCCCCCCCCCCCCCCCCACCCCTCTCGATCTGTCAACAATTGGTTCCCTACACAGTCGAGATCGATTTCCCCGTGCAACAACTCAACCCCGACCTGATCGATCCCACAGCAGCACCTCCACGTCTGCAGCCTCTATCGAGGTCAGCACTGCAGGCTGCCTTGCCGCCCGCCGCTTTCGCCAGGGGCTGCTCTTCCAATTCTGTGCAGGCTGCTGCCGGCCGTCCCTGTCTGGAGCCACAGCTCTCTAACGGCTCCTCTCCTGGCCGCTAGCGCCCCCGGCTCTCCCCCGTGGCTCGGTGCCTTGTCTGACCCTCGTCTGCAGCCGGTTCGTTGGCTGCTGCTGCCTCTGCTCCCACTTTGGTTCAGTACGGTTACTTCCTTCTCGCTTTACGATATCTTTGTTGGACTCTCTCATTGTCTTTTCTTCCCCAAGTCAGTTTGTTATAGCTTCAGGCCTTTTTCGGATGCTACTTGGGCTAGCGATCCTTCGGACCGCTGGTCCCTTTCTGCTTACTGTGATTTTCTTGGTGGTTCTCTCATTGCCTGGAAGATGAAGAAACATCCAACAATATCCTGCTTGAGTGCAGAGGCTGAGCTTAGAGCTATGGCTCTTTTGACAATAGAGGTGACTTGGCTACGATGAATGCTTGAGGATTTTTGGTATTTCTGTCTTCACACCCACTCCCTTCTTCTCTGACAATACATGTGCTATGAGTATTGTGCGAGACCCCGTGAAGCATGAGCTCACCAAGCATATTGGTGTCGATACTTTCTTTGTGCGCTCCCATGTGCAGGATCAGGTGACTGCTCTTCAGTATGTGCCTTCAGAGTTGCAGTTGGTGGATTTCTTCACGGAGGCCCATATTATAGCACATTCTGGCTTGTACCTCTCCAAACTCAGTGTTGTTAATCCACCATGAGTCTGAGGGGTTGGGGGTTGTTTTTGGTGGTTGTTAGAGTTGTATATATTAGCCGTGCAGTATCCCAATTCTACAAGGGGTTTTCAGCATATTTACCACACCAGTACATATATATATTTCGGCCTATGGCCTCATGGAAATACAAGTTGCATATTTCCTCAGTCACAACCATAAGATGAATGTCAAATAAAAGGCAAACTATCAGATTTACAATCCATTCAGAGGGTTCTATATTCTTGATTAAACGTACATGTGGTTTATTGAAGTCATCTTCATAGCTCCACAGGGCTTCTTGTTAGACCCGAGCTACTGAAATAACTATCACTCCTCACATTCAGACAATCATCAGAACAACGAGGAAATTGGGGGAATTTTACTTAGGGTTTTGACACCAACAGAGGTGCGAGATAGAGCCAGTCGGGTCATGGCGGCTAGGGTTTAACCCTTTACAAAACGAGATACCTCCACTACCTACAAATCCTTGGCTTTATAGCCATTACAGCAGCTGTAAAGTAAAACAGAAAGGAGGGGAGCAGGTGAAGTTGTCGGATGGTAAACAGCGACAAGAAGACAGCTGGTCACCATCCGATTGAATTTTAACGTCGAATCTGAGCTCACTCTGGTGCGAAGTGGTAAGTGAGGTCTTGGACCGTTGGATGCAGATTGGGCGGATGAATTTGAACTTTAGGCGAAGCGGTAAGTTATGTGTTAACTGAAGAATCGTTCTGGTATTGATTTCTCCAGTTAGGGCCTGACACTTCAGTCCTCCTATTGGCGCACCTGCTAGCATAAAAAGAAACAAAATAGTACCTCAATTACCTGCTATGACAGTGTGGCACCCCCGAAGAGGAGCTTGGCAGTGTGATTTGGTGCTCCTGCTCTCCTGCCCCAGCAGCCACAGTGGATAGAACTTGAGAAACTCCAAGCTATTCCTTCATCTCACCGGAAAAGCTCCCAAGGAAAAAAACTCTTTTCATCTCCATCCCATTCTCTATTTCATCCAGAAAATGTCAAACCCGTTTACTCTTACAAATTTTGAACTCCTTCATATATGTACAAAGGCTGTACCTTTTTATGCCACTGCAAAATGATTTTGAACCCTTGTATACCTCTTGTCCATTAGACAGACCATTAGAGCTGTAAAAAGACAATTTTGCTCTTGGCCACTTAGACATTGCAAGTATCTCTCTGTTAGTTCTTCGTCATTCCTTCTCTGATTCTCTGCCTAGGGTTCTTATAGTAGATTGCCCCAAACATAAAATCATCTCTCCTTATCCTTGACGCACCTTAGATTTTCTCCACTTCTCCTTTTAAGATACTTAGATCAATAACACAATGAACCAATATAATATAGAAGTAAAAGAGAAAAATCTTTGCCTGATAGACACCCTCATCACGTAGGCCCCAGAACCGCAACGCCTATGGCCACACTCCTTCCCGGAACCCTCGTTTGCTGCTCCCACCACCCCCACCCCACCCCCTCACCGGCTCTTCTGCATGAAGGCTGCTGTTGTGCACCCTGCTCGGGACCATGCAAAGGGCCAAACCTCCGCATGGTGGCATGTGGAGTCGAATGCTGGACCTGGTTGCTCTTCAATACACGCCTTCCGAGTCAAAGTTGGCTGATTTCTTCATGAAGGCCCAGACTACAACGTATCACAGCTTTTATACTGGCCCATGGCCTCATGGGAATACAAGTTGCATATTCCTAACAAGTTTCACTCTGATATTTTTTCATGCATCATTGTCGATTTTGTTCATTAACCATCATATGGTGGTGATTGCAGCGTTGTTATGTTCCTCTCTGACATGTCAGGAAGAAGCCCGTTATACAAGAAGTACGCCTGAATAAACATGAACTACCACCCACATCTTTTATGCACAGTTGCTTTTGTGGTTAATTTATTGACACACTGTTGCTCGTGTTGTAGGGCGTATGTGTTTTTCAGTTCTCCCATACAGAAAGACTTAGTTGCTCAAATAAAAAGGGATTCAAGTATATTACCTCGTATTGGTGCACTTAGTGAGGTTACCTTAGCTTTTTCGTTCCTTTCTATTTTATACTTGAGTATTGTTAAAATGAAAAAGTGTTCTGTTGGCTATTCACTATTTGTTCTCCATGTCATTTCCAGATGAATTTGGAGTACTTCCCTATTGATTCCCAGGTATCCTAGTTCTTTGAAAGATTATTTGTTCAGATACAGTATGTTGCTTGATACATGTTCCGTAATTGTTATTTTTGACACATGTTTCCCAATAAATATTATTTCACACATGATTTAACGGCAGATGCTAATTTGACTTGACGCCTCACGTTGGCTCAGTCATGAGATTCTCACAAATAAAAGGGGGAAGATATTGCTGTTTAGATTACAGTGAAATTCAATTAGCAGTATAGGATTCTTCGTGCCTTTTCCTTTTGATTTTTTGGTCCTGCTTTGTCATTTTATAGAGCATGTAACTGATGCTCCATTGTGAAAAGATCCATAAGCATATCTCTAGACGGGTTTATGTGTTTTCTGTATTTGTCCTAGCACTAGATGTTGCTACGGTAAGGTTATCACTCGTCAGTTTTGATATTTTGAATTAAATTGGAGATGCTCCGATAGAATCACTAGCATCAAACCACAGAATCTAGTGGTCCTACTTGATTCTACCAACGATAAACTTTCTATAGTTTTCCATGTACTTAGAAAATGATACTCCCTCCGTTCCTAAATATTTGTCTTTTTAGAGATTTCAAATGGAATACCACATACGGATGACATATTTTAGAGTGTAGATTCACTCATTTTGCTCCGTATGTAGTCATTTGTTGAAATCTCTAGAAAGACAAATATTTAGGAACGGAGGGAGTACAATTTAATGTGTACTCCAAAAGCCTTGATTTGAAAACTATAATCCAATGAAATCGTTGTTTATGCAAATTTATGAATAAGTTTAGACTTAACCTAAATAGATGGAAGGTGATTTTGAACATAAAAAGACATATGCATTAATTATTTATATTTTAAAAACTAAGATCATAGCAAATTACATAAGTAATCTTACAATTTTTTGCTAGAATTGTAAGTGTTGCCGCCAGGTATTGGAGGCAGCACTGTAACCGCAAGCCCAAACATGCAGCGCAGTCCGTAACCACAATACCAACAGTTGGGCCTTAGGTAGGCACATGGCTAATCCTTGGCGGCCAATAAGTCCAAGTTTAACCCTAGGGAAATATATCTCTATTAGGAAGTTATCTTTACTTTCCAAACTGTTAAGATTTGGTTTGCTTTCCAAGTTATGTGATCTCTCTAATCTATATAAAAAAAGTAAAAAAAAAGGTACGATGCTTTTGTCGGATACGCATCTCCCTTGTTGCCCGCTGACTCTTGACGGTGTTCCCTACATTGATCCCGTCTTGCACATGCGCCGTCTCTCGGTGCTTGGTGCTCGTCCGCCTGTGATGTCGTCACCTCCGACGTCTTCTGCATGCTGTGTTGTACCCTCTGTAGTGACTTTTCTCATGACTTCCACCGGTGGTGATGCTCGCTAACACCGACTTCTACAGATGGTCGCTCTTCTGCGACTTCTTGCATGGCCTCTCACATGGCCGTAGTGGTCGCTCTTCAGCCACTCCTCTCGTGATCTCCGCCCATGGTGATTCTACACTGACTCGTCTCGTGACTTTCACTGGCCATGCTGGTGCATCTGACTCCATTGACTGCGCTTTGCACACACATCTTCCCTTGGCGCTTGGTGCTTGTCTGCATGCGGCCTCGTCTCCCCCATTGGCCTCTGCAGACGATACTGGTCATGGTACACTGCCTCCCCTAGCGGCATCCACAGGCAGTGGTGGCCGCTCCTCTTTCGGTGTTACTACATTGACTACTTCAGCCGTGTCCTTCACCGAGCAGGAGATTGTGCGACTTCGTGACCTGCTTATTGCCTTCGATTCTTCCTTGCCAGGCGCACCTACGTCGACCTCTTCAATTGACTGAGTAGGAGATTAAGCACTTCGGGCTGCTAGCTGCATCCTCTAGTTCTCCACTGACAGATTCTGTTGCTTCTGCTACCGCCTCTTTTGGCATTTTGAGACCACCTTCTACACAAGCAGGTATATCTCCGTGGATTCTTGATGCTGGAGCATCTTATCATATTACTCATGATTCATCCACTCTGTCTTCTTTTTGACCTCTCAATTGTTCTGTTCATATTCTTACTGTTGATGGTAACTCCCCCCGGTTAATGTCCGAGGCATACTCAGCACTTCATCTTTTCATGGATGTTGCTCATGTTCCTCGACTTACCATGCAACTCATGTTCTGTTCCGAACCACCACATTGGTGCTCTCCTTGGTGCTAGCCGCCAGCGCCGTGACTCCGAGGGTCTCTCGGAGCTTGACTAGCTTCACGTTCCCACCGGTGCCAGTACCTCCAGTTTGTCCACCTCTGTTGCCTTGTCTACTAGCTCTTTTTAGTAGTGGTATCATCGCCTTGGTCACTTGTGTGGCCAGGGGCGGAGCCAGGATTTGACCATAGGGGGGCCAAGAGACGACACTCGCTATAATGCTACATGTTTATATTTTGTCTTGCACATATAAGCACACGAATATATATGTGCTTTGGCAATTATTGATTTAAATTTAGCTATCTACAAGAAGAGTAGGATTTAGCAATCTCATCAGAGTTGAATCCAAATTTTCAACGCCGTGGTTAAGGATTATATTGAAACAAGTGGTTTAGTAAGAAATTTATTCTATCCTTCTCTTCATTTTTTCAATAGGAAAGTATAGCTAATATAAAAATATATAAGATATGTTTTTCTCATCTGCTCACAGTTACTAAGGCATGAACACATCAAAAGAAGTAGATTACCAGAATAGAATATACCTTGAAAAATTGGTTGGTGGCAAGTTCACTGGATTATGAACGTGATTGCCCTAGTTGATCAACAATGTGAGTGCCCAAGTTGATCAGCAGCGTGAGTGCTTGATTAGCCACCAACCACAATCAGCAGCGGCTGTCCAAGCATCTCTGTGAGCCCTAGTTGAAACGAGTAGCAAAGGAACCACCAACTTCTTTGATCTAGATCTAGGAGAAATGAAGGCTGGAGGCAGGAGGACGGCCGTCTGAATCTTTTAGGGTAAGATGGAAGCGGCAAGTTTTTTTGCATCACTATAATCATGGAGATGACAATTAACGCCAAAAGCTGGGAGCGAGTGAGGCCTTGGCTGGGCTTTCTTTATTTTGGCAGAGTTTACGCATCACTCAGGGAGCCTAAAACAACACATGTCAGGGGGCCATCACGTAAGTGCCATTGCTAATACGGAGTACTTATTGTTGTCAACAAGATCGATTGGGAGGGGGGGTTGGGGGGGGGGGGGGCGACCCCTGCTCGCCCCCCTTGTCTACCCCATTGTGTGGCTCTCGTTTCTCATCCTTAGTTTGACGTGGTCTTCTTGAATCCGTCTCCGGTGGTGTGTTTTTATACTGTTAAGGTTGTCAGCTTGGTAAACAGGTCCGGTTGCCTTATCCTCAAAGCAGTGGAGGCCATCGCTACTATATTATCTTTATAGATGATTTCTCTCAACACACATGAATATATTTTATGTCTTCTCGTAGTGAGGTCTTATCTATCTATAAGCGTTTTGCTGCCATGGTTCACACTCAGTTCTCTACGCCTATTCATGTGTTCTGTGTTGACTCCGCCGGAGAGTATATCTCCAACATGTTGCATGGAGTCCTTGCTGAGCAGGGTAACCTTGCTCATTTCTCTTGTCCTGGTGCTCATGCTCAGAATGGCGTGGCTGAGCGCAAGCATCGTCACCTTGAGACGACTCGTGCATTGACGATCGCCACTTCTCTTCTGCCTCACTTTTGGGCTGAAGCTGTCTCCACTTCCACCATCTCATCAACCTTCAGCCATCCACTGCTTTGTAGGTTGGCGTTCCTTTTGATGTCTCTTTGATCTTCCTCCTGATTATTTGGCGATTCATTTGTTTGGTTGTGTTTGCTATGTCCTTTCAGCCCCCCCCCCGTGAATGCACCAAACCGACCGCCCAATCTGTTGAATGTGTCTTCTTAGGATAGAGTGACGAGCATAAGGGATATTGTTGTTGGGATCCTGTCGGTCATCGAATGCGTATTTCTTGGGATGTAACTTTTGACGAGTCTTGTTTATTCTACCCTTGTCCATCTTCCTTGACCTTTTTCCTGGAGGATATCTCTTTTCATTTTTCCCAACACTCCTATCACTGCTGTCGAGCCCTTGTCCATCCGTCCTACTGCTCCTGCTTTTTTGACTATTGCAGATCCGCCGCCGCCATCTCCTATGGTTTCCTTACCTCGTTTACCATAGAATTCCACACCTTCATCCCCGGTGGCTTTCCCGGCTCCATCACCCGAATCTATCCCGGTGATTCCTCGTATTCTCCCATCTTTTTCTCACTTTTATACTCGTCGTTCACGTGTTGTGGATGCGTCTACTGATGCGCCATCTACTTCTGATGTGTCATCTTCCTCGTCTCAGCCTAGTTATGGCTTACGTCCTCGTCCACTTCCGCTTGTTCATTGCCTTGGTTTTCCATGCGTTGGTGCTACTGTTTCTTGAGCTGACCTCTTATCGTGATGCTGTTGTTCATCCCGAGTGGCAGCTTGCGATGGAAGAGGAGATTGCTGCTCTTGAGCACATTGACACGTGGGATCTTATTTATCTTCCTCCCGTGTTCGTCCCAACACTTGTAAGTGGGTCTACAAGGTTAAGACTTGCTCCGATGGTTCTCTTGAGCACTACAAAGCTCGTCTTGTGCCTCGTGTCTTTCAGCAGGAGCATGGTCATGGTTACGATGGAACTTTTCTCACGTGGCCCTATGACCATTGTTCGCACACTTGTTGTGGACTCTGTCCGCCATTGTTTTGTATCTCAGCTTGATGGTAAGAACGCCTTTCTTAATGTGAGTTGCGTGAGGAGGTTTACATGCATCTACCACCTGGGTATTCTATTTCAGATGGCATGGTCTGTCATCTTCGTCGCTCTATCTATGGCCTTAAGAAAGCTCGTCGTGCTTGGTTTGAGTGTTTTGCCTATGTGGTGACTGCCATTGGTTTTCCGGCGAGCACTCATGATCTTGCATTGTTTGTTCACCTTTCACCTTGTGGTCAGACTCTTCTTCTCTATGTTGATGACATGATCATCATTGGCGACGACCCTGAGTACATTGCCTTCGGTAAGGCACGTCTTAGTGAGCAGTTTAGTTTCTAGCCGTGTACTCCTTTGTATTTTTGCATATTGTACCATACCAGCACGTGTATATATACTTGCCTATGACCACCTGGGAAACAAGTTGCATATTTCCTAATATATGGTAGCTTGGCGATGGCTGGCGTGGTGGCAGTGGTGGTTGTTGGCGGCGGCAATGGCATGTGGCGCAGCGTGCGCCTTTGATGGTGACGGTGCGGGTGTGCCAGAACCTGGGTGGAAACACAACTCACCTGGTTGCCACTGCTGATGCGGCGCCCGTGGGCCTCGTTCCCCTCATTGGAGGCGTCACTGTGGGTGCTCCAATCCATTTCCCGCAGTCAAAGGGTGTTTGTTGCTCTCCGCGATGCGCGAGCTCCCTGTCACTTGCTCCTTCGAGGCATCATCTCAGGAGGCCATGGCCTACCCATATGAGCTTCTGTCGTGTGGAGAGTTGCCATGTCAGCGCCGGTCGCGTGGGTGACGAGCCATCGACTTAGGTGGTGCGTGCCTTGGAGCAGGTGTGGAAGTCAGATCGATGGCTTCGGATATCGTCATCTTGTTTAGAGTGTCGGCTCTGGTCGCTTGGGTGGCAGAGCTATCGGCTGGCTTGGTTCGTGGCCTCGGGGCCGTTGTGGAAGTTGGAGTGGCGGCACTGAATATGGTTGTAGGGTGTCTACTCTAGCCACACCGCAAGTGACTCACTTGGGGCGCTACCTCGGGGCTAGTGTGGATGCAGGCGTGCGGCTCCGAGATCCACCATTACATTGTAGGGTGTCGTCTCCTCCGAAATCCATCGTTGCATTGTAGGGTGTCGTCTCTGGCCACTTGGGTGGTGGAGTCGCCCGCTTGGCTGGTACGCAACCTTGGGGTTGGTGTGCGCGCGTCACAACTATATCATTTCTAGCCAATTTTTCTCATTAATTGGTCAATTCTCTTGATGAAAAGGCAGAGCTCCGGTCAATTGCTTGATTTTTTGAGTATATACTAGTGTAAAGCTTGCGATTTGATGTGGGTAAACCCGTGCATGGGTGGCCCGGCCCGGCAGGCTTGGCCCAAAGCCCAGCATCCAGGCCGGGCTCGGGCCTCTCTCACCCATGGCCCGGCCTGAAGCCTGGGAAAACATGATTTTTGGGATATTACAGGAAAAACAGGTATAATCCCAGAAAACATGAATTTTTATATTGGGATGTTATAAACTGAATTTCGCATCGTGTTAGTCTAACAATTATTGTGCTTCTTGTCTAATGTCTTTCCACGAAGAGACATCATTTCACCAAGGGCATGTCTTTTCACGAAGCAATATCATTGACCAAGGGACCTATCTTTCCATGAAGAGACATCATTTCACGAAAGGATGTGTATTTTAACCAAAGGACATGACTGTTCGTAAGCCCCAAGTGCCAAGACCTAACGGACTTGATTTATCCTTCATGTAACACTTTTTTTATGGCGATGTGGTTTAACGTGGATGCTGCATTAGGAATCAGTTTAAAAATAAAGAGGACTTATATTCTTACTGGGAGAGCATGGATGTACCTAAGCTGGCAGCAATTTTATAGTAATTCCTTTTGTCTGGCATAGTGTACTCATGGTGATTGTGTGCAGGGTTTCATAACTGACCATGAAAGGGCATTGGAAGAGCTTTTCTGTGAGAGTGCAGAAGGCTTCAACAAATACAATGCTTGTTTGAATGCAATGGCTACTCGTATATCTACAGTATTTGCATCAATGAGGGTATGTATGTTCATTCCCCTTCAAGTCCTACCCGAATTAGGATTGTTGGTACAGCAGCAAAAAAGTGCCTTATCTCTGTTAGGAAGTATTAGTACTGGTCTAGGAGTCCTTATTGGTCTATGTTTACTTTCCTTGCATCTCCAGTATTGTGTAATATATATATGCCCCTTGGGCCTTCAATGAAGATAAGTTGCTTTCCTAACATGGTATTAGATCTTAGGTTATTTTTTTTCAGGCGCCGCAACTCGCCCTCCCGATCCAATCTCTCGCGTCGCTGATGCTTTTTTCCTGCTAAACATCGCTGCCGCCCTGGTCAACGTCGCCCCGCCCGATCCGCTTGTGCAGGTCTTCCGAGCCCACCTATGCTCCCGCTGGCTGCTTTCCAAGTGTGTACGCAGCCATGCAGGCGTGCTGCTCTCCTACTACTGCCCCCCCCCCCCCCCCCCCCCCCACGCGCATGTGCTGGCTCTCACTGCTGCTTCTGCTTAGCAGCGTGGCTTTGTCTGCTGCCCTCCATCCAGATCGAGCGCCTCTTCCTTCAATTCGCAACGTACACATCTGCCTACTGCGTGCGCCCGCCGCTGCCTCTGCTCCGCACATGCTACTTACTGCTTGCTGATGTGTGTTACCTTGGTTGCAGCTTGTGCTGCTCTGCTTCCGATTGCATGCTCTGCTCCCGCATGTCCATCTGCGTGCTACTCCAGCGTCTTTCGCAGGCTCTGTTGGTCGCCCTATTGTGGCTCCTCTTGTGACCTTCACACATGATGATTGCCGTTCTACACCGATTCCTGTCATTGTCCGGTGATTTTCGACGGTGGTCATTTCGTCGACTTGGTCTCGCACATGCACCTTCCTTCGGTGTTGCGTGCTCTTTCACCGTCATTGCATTTGGTCTAGTATGTGATTTTTAGTTTTCTATATTTTCCGCCGCGTCCACCAAATCCATTGATATTTTGTGTTTCTCATGCCATGCGAGTCCACCATACCTTTGTCCGTCAGCCTTTCTTTCGTCCTGATCCTTTCTATACAACTTTTCTGGCCTAATTACCCTTGTTGTTTCTATATGATTTTCGTGGACTGTTTGTGCATTGTCGATCTACGCCCATTGTGCCTTAACTGTCGAGCTTCTTTCGATGTCGGTTGTCGTGGGTTATGATTTTCTACACAACGTTTTATTCTCTTGATGTGCCATCTTCTTTTGACAACTCATCTTCTCCTGATACTTCTCTTGTATCTTCTATTGATGCGGTGTCTTCCTCTGATGTGCCATCTCTTCGTTATCCCCTTTGGCGACTTGACAGGTTTTGAAGACTCTTCATGCTACTACGACGACACTCTCAAGACATGGATTTGGATTATCATTTCTTCTTCTAGTATTACACTTCAAATGCAATGCTATCGCATATGCTTTTGCATTTGAGGGGGGGTGGGGGGGGGGGGGCGTGTTAGGAAGTATTAGTATTGGTCTAGGAGTCCTTATTAGTCTATGTTTACTTTCCTCGCACCTCAAGTCTTGTGTAATATATATATGCCCCTTGGTCCTTCCATGAAGATAAGTTGCTTCCTTAACAATCTCATCTAAGTTGGTGGCGTAAAATTAGGAATGCTATGTGTCAGGGAGCTCAATGAAGACCCTGCCTTGCCCACATGGCCCCCCTCTCACGTGTGGCACGATAGGGCCTAAATGTGGATAGAAAGAGGGCAAGAAATGCTTCTTATTTAAAGGGCGAAAGCCAACACTTGAACCCAATACCTCTTTGCTCTACCATATTAAATTTCATGCACCAACCAGTAGAACCAAAAGTCCGAACTTATGGAGAAGGTTGGCCAATCCACATACTTCAAGAGGAATAGGCAACTTTTGGTTCATGGAAAAATAATGTGGTGAAAATAAAAACAGACAATCTTGGTCGCAATTAATGTACTGAAACTAAGAGAAAGCGACAAGATGATGTGGATGTTCAAGTTCAACTGATGATTTGAACTTTGTTACTGCAATTTCTTTGTTATTAGTGCTAGGTTTAGATTATTTCATATAGTTGAGTCAGCCAGCGGAAGTTGCGGCAGTGTGTGCACATGTAGAGATGTGATCACTAGTGTACATGCAAGCTTATGGTTGGTTTAGCTAGAAATAAGTGCACGTAGTCAGCTTAGTTAGTTGAGTTAGACATGCATGAGTTAGTTAGCCTGCTTGGCCGGGTCGTGTGGCCATTCAAAAGGAGCTACAAGGGCAGTGTACGTGGGCGTGGATGTAGTGCATGTAGGTGATTAGTTAGTGCATGGAATTAGTTGAGTGAGTGGCCGTGCGTGGTGGCCGGTTTAGTAGGTGCGTCTAAGTCTTCTTTGTACAGGCTATTTAAGTCAGAATAGATGAATGAGAAAGTGGCCATGAGGGCTGTAGAAAGATGTAGCACTTGTGTCACTAAGGAGGATAGCCTCTCGGCAAAGCTAGCTGGCTTTCTTCCTTGGTACATGTGTGTGTGTGTGTGTGTGTGTGTTTCTCGGTTTCTTCCATGGTGTGTGTTCTGGAGATAAATTCCAAGAGAGTTGCGAGAGGAAGAAGCGGCGCCGCGAGGAGAGGCGGCGCCAACATTATCCTCATTTCTTTACATGTTCGTTTTCTTTCAACTTCAACAAGAGCTCTAATGCTTGACATGTTGCAACTTGGTACACAGCAACTGTTTGCTTTTTTTTTTCTTGAAAGAAATGTGGTAGGGAAGGCCCTTACATCGATTTTATTTTGAAAGAATAAGAACCCAAAATTCACACCTGTGAGGACTGGAACCTGGGTGGCTGGGTTGTGAATCCTCTCAACTAACCAAGTGAGCTAAGGTCACTTTTTACTATTAGCTTATTGTTGACATGTATTGTTCTATAAACTATAGGAATTTCCCCGTGTGCACTACCGCATTGCCAAGACCATTGATGCTTCTACAATGACAACACTAAGGGACATGGTGCCCACAAAGATTGCTGCTGGTGTATGGAATTACCTCTCCAAATATAAAACGTCAATTCCTGAATTCCCGCAGACAGAAACTTGTGAACTTCTCATAGTAGACCGTTCAGTAGATCAGGTACGTGGTGAACATACCTGTATATCTGGGTTCAACTTCTATACTGGTGCTATTTATTCTGCTGGTTCACTTTTCTAGTATACTTCAGATCGCACCAATAATTCATGAATGGACTTATGATGCCATGTGCCATGATCTGCTATGCATGGATGGTAACAAGTACGTACATGAGGTGAGCATGCCATTGGTCTTTTTTCTTAATGGTGGAATTATGGTCTGTTGTTTCCCTGGATGGTTACGGATCCTTTTATGTGATTGAATAAAAGGTTTCAAGTAAAAATGGTTCAGCCTCAGAAAAAAAGGAGGTCCTGTTAGAGGACCATGATCCAGTTTGGCTTGAACTTCGACATTCCCATATAGCAGATGTGAGAGCATTTCTCAGTCCATCTTTCTATGTGGTTCACACTTTCAGCAGCTATACAATTAACCATTATATATTTCAGGCAAGTGAAAGACTTCATGATAAGATGACACATTTTGTCTCGAAGAACAAAGCTGCCCAACTACAGCAAGCAAGGTTCGTTCACTGTTTCAAACCAAGTACATAGTTAGGTGTGGTGGCTCATTGTTACATTAAAGATGTTCATATTCGTGTTGTTCTTCGCATGTCTTTTTGTGACTATTTCATTTCTGTCTCGTGAACAAAATAGCAATTTAAATGAAATGCACCTGTATTGCATTCTGAGAAAGCGTGACTTCGACTAAATTCGGTTGAATAGCAGCAACTCATAACTACATGTACTGTTCTCATAACTGAAAAATAAGCAAGCACAATAGTTGCAATATGATGTGCCTAGCTACATAGTGGAGGACTCAGAGTTAGTTTTTTAGTTAATTTAACTACCTAAGTCCAAGTGAAAACTCAACTTCCAAAACAAACTTAAATCTGTCCTTGTCAACCTAATTCTAATTATCGATTCACTTCTATTTTCTTATGCTTAGTTGAATGAATCATTATTTGTTTGTTATGTTTTGGGCTTCTTTTACTAGTGCTCTTTGCCTCTTGTTTAATTTTTTAGAGCTGGAGGAGAGCTATCAACTAGAGACCTACAAAAAATGGTTCAAGCTCTTCCACAGTACACTGATCAAATTGACAAGCTTTCGCTGCATGTCGAGGTTGGTTGTTATGTTGTCTGTGATATGGTTCAAAGTTTTAAGATCGGTACTTGCCCTGTTGCATTTCTTTTCTATACACAGAACTATACATGTGGACGTATTAACTCTAGATATTCCAACGTAAGTGGTATTTTGTGGACCTACTTGAAAATGGTGTAAGGTGGAACTTGCTCCTAATTTTATAAATTCCATCTAAATATGGTATCTTTAAACCCAACATTCTCAACTCCCTTATTCACTAACTGGTTAGCACAAAAGAAGGATGCTACCTGGCGAGGCACATTATTCTGTGTGGGCCTGTGGGGGGTCATTGGAGCACTACTTTTCATAAATCCCTTGAATAAGATAAGTTAACAAGGCCACTTAAAAAACCCACGAAGGCTGAATTGAGCAGTAACAAAGAAAGAATGTTCCTCCCCAATCCTAAGATATGGAGGTCTTGATATTCCAAGAGGAATCATCTCCACTAGGAAGTTCTTGTAGTCCTCAAGAGTCTTCACCTCCCAAGGTGGCCTTCTCCACAAGGGACATCCCACAAGGGAAGAGGTGGTGAGAAAGCTCTATGGTTTTAGTTCTACTTTGCTAACCCTAGAGTGGAAGAGGGGGGGGGGGGGGGGGGGAGTATAGGTAAGTGGGGGAAGGAGGATACGTGGGCTCTGCCCAACTCTGCATCCAGGCAACACGTCTAGATAGTTCGTGAGTTGGGGCCAGGTGATGTTGACATAGCTCCCATGTATAGTCAGGTAGGCTGAATCTGACCCAATAGCCGCAGGGTGGGCCTGGCTGGTGACTAGGAGTCGTCCTGCAATTCGGGGCGCACCATCACCTTGGAATACAAGACATGTATAGTAGGTAGATCAAATTGTAAATCAATGGGATCTCTACCGTGTAAACCTACTTCGGCCCGTGTAACCATACTGCTCACCCAACTCTATGCTTACGCATACACACCATACGTGCAAACACACAAACCCTAGCTCTCATACAAGGCGGCCATCAATACAATTCACAAAGGTAGAAAGTAGGGTGTTGCCTCTCTCTGAGGGCCTAAAATGGGGAAAATCATGTCTCATGTGCACCCTCTAGATTCTCTATACATACACCGCCCTATGTATATTATTTTTGGATCTTCACACTGACGTTTGGCGCGCCATGTAGGGGATGTGCGCATAGATTTGTCAGATTGGATCCAGATGGGTTCCTTCATCGGTTCCGGCGTCTTCACTTTGGGCTAAGGCATCCGCCTCGGCTCCCTAGACTTCGCCGCCGATCCGGTGGGGCGTCTGACCCCCGCTACTGCCTTCACTGAAGGAAAGACTCTTCGCTTCAGCAGCCTGGACTTCATCGCCGAAAAGATCGATAAGCTTCACTTCCGTGTTTGGGCGCCCAACCGGTCGGCGGAAACTTTAGTCAGGCGATCCCTCGAGTCTATATCCACCATGGGTATTGACTACGACGAGTCGTCCTTTTACCCATCGTACTCGACTCACAGTTTGATCTCCTACGCTTGCTTTCATGTCCCCATACAAGCAGCCTGGAATCAATGAAGGAGTTCATTCAGCACCGAGCCGAGCGAGCATAGATTCACTATGTTGATTGTATCGAACGAAGGATTTGGCTTATCACCAAAACCACATTCGCCTTTGAGTCAGCACGTCGATAGCTTCAAAACAAGCCCAAGAACACCCAAATCGAGGTTCGGATGCGGAAGTTATGGCCAAATGGCAAAGGGTGTTGGTCAGTTTTATTGGTATGGCCGGACAGTCCGGGGGATTCGTCCGGACCCTCTAGGGAATAGTCTGAATAGTCTAGGAAATTGTCTGGGACTACTTGGGTTTGGTTCGGACAAATAAGGGGAAACAGCGGCAAAATACAGATGTGTTATGGAAACTCGGATTTTCCAGGAAGAAAAAAAATGATTTCTAGCTTGAAATTTGATGGGGAAAAAGAAAAATTGTGCCCAAGGGATGGAAAGGAAGGTAGATCAACTAGTTTTGCAAGAGATTCATGGATCAAAACCTACCAAATCCCATGAAATCGAACAATTCACTCGAAACTGACTTTGGGCTATTTGTTTTGGAATTTTTCGAGTTAGGCAAGAAAACCATAAAAAGAGGCTAGAAACGGAGGGGGTAGGGGACCCAATTTGTGACAATGCCATGGATGCATCGTCACGGGTGTCGACCCGCTGGCTTTGCCGTACTTGCCGAGGAGGGGAATGCACCATTGGCGCAGCACCCGCGGTTCGCTCACCAGGCCCTTGTACTGGCGCCGTTGGCTGCCACTGAGGGCCACGCAGGCCGTGCCGCATCGTTGTTGGCGTAGCCCATGAGGCTCTGGATGGCGGCACCCCACTCATCCATCTTCTCTGGAGCCGGAGGAAAGTTCAGCAACAACTCCACCTGCGCCAGCGCTTCCGCTGGTGACTTGGGCATGACTGGGCGCAAGGACTGAGATGTGGCTCGACTTCTGTGCGAGCCAGAAGGAGCTACATCTCTGTCCTGCTGCCGCGGTCGATGCTCGCCAGCAATTTGACGTGGCGGCAGGCCCTGCGCACCATGAGAACGGTGCACATGCTCCTTGCCTGGCGTCTCCTAGATTGGTTATGTGTCAGGAGCCTCCAAGATCATCTGGAGTTGAATCATGGAATTTGTAAGGGCAAGGAGATCGCCTACTTCGTGAAGATCTACCCGAGTGAGGCTAGTCCTTCGTGGACGAAAGCCATGGTGGAGTAGACAAGGTTGCTTCTTCATGGACCCTTCGTGGGTGGAGCCCTCCGTGGACTCGCGCAACCGTTACCCTCTGTGGGTTGAAGTCTCCATCAACGTGGACGTATGATAGCACCACCTATCGGAACCATGCCAAAAATCATCGTGTCTTCATTGCGTTTGAAATCTCCAAACCCTTCCTTTACTTACATGATGTTTTACTTTCCACTGCTACATTCTTAGATTTGCATATGTAGGGTGATACTTGACTTGCTAGAATTGCTAAAATCTGCCTACAACTAAAATTGGGAAAAGGTTAGGTTTTATTTGGTCTAGTCTAATCACCCCCCTCTAGACATACTTTCGATCCTACACCCGTGCATCGCTACTCAAGAGGCGGTGCTACGGCCCATGGGGTCGCGCGGCTACGTCCAAGGACGACACCACGGGATCCAAGACCAACGGAGCTGCGGGGCGCGTGCCGAGGCCATCGCAAGATGGGCACGAGACGCTTCCCCGCAACGACATCGACCCTGGCCAACGACCACTCTCCAAAAGGTAATAGATGTTGTGTTGGTGATGAACTCCTTTCTTTTGGGCTTCAAATGATAGTCTCCTCAACACTCAACCTCTCTCACACAGATTTGGCTTGGGTAGGAGAAGGATTGGAGTGGAAAGCAACTTGAAGAGGCTAGAAATCAAGGTTCAAATGGTAGGAATGGAATGTTCACCCAACTCGGTGGCACCGATATGAAAATCTCGGTAAGACCGAATAGTGCAAAAGACTTGACCGTTAGTGTTTTTGGTGAGACCGATTATACCACCTCGGTGAGACTGAAGTGCAATGGCTAGGGCAGAGCTGCGTTTTGGTAATTCCTATCGTTTCGTCTCGCTGATTCCGAAACGAAGCGATTTCATCACAAAAACTTGGCAAGGCCTTCTCGGTGGGACCGAGAACCAATTCGGTCAGACCAAAATGTTAAGGTTTTGGCTGTGGCAGTAGAATAATCATCTTGGTGGGTCCGGGGTAGACAGTATCGGTGGGACCGAAATGATGATTTAGGGTTTGGACAAATGTGATTGTGGGAAATTGATCGAGGATTTTTGGAGCAATATCACTGAGCACTTTGAGCAAACAACCTCATCAACAATACGTCATCCCCTTTTAATAGTATTGGCTTTCCTAAGGGACTCAATGTGATCTTGAATCACTAAACCAAAAATGTAGTCTTGGGGTAGCCAAATTTGTTCTTCACATTTTGAGGGGTCCACACTCCATTAGTCCATGCCATGCCAATCGTTGATCTTTTCTGAAATCTATCATCAATGTTCATTAGATCAATGACATATATGTTATTAATTACCAAAACCACCCGGGGATTAGTTGCACTTTCAGCGGGTCTTGGCTTCCGGCAGAGCGAGTACAACTCTTGTCGCTGGAAGGGTGTGGAGAGCACTCGTTGCCGGCCCCTCCCGCCGGAGTCGTCTGGGTCGGCAGCTTAGAGGCAGACGGTGCACCCACTGCCGCGCTCTTCTTGGGCACCATGGATGAAGAAGATAGCGAAACTTGCACGAGAACTGCTGGAGTAGATCCGCACAAGCGATCCCCTACCCGGCGCGCTAAAGATGTCGGGGTACGACAATCTATGGGGCCAGCATGGTCCCTTTGCAGTTCGGTTTGGGAGATCGATGAGCATGAAGAGCAAATCCAAGAGTTCACACGCGAGGTTTTCTCAGGTCGGGCCGCCGTGGAGGCGTAAAACCCTACTCCTGCTTGTTTGGTGGATTGACTTGGGGCTCAAGTTACAAGCTCAGCTTGCCGGAAAAACGTGAGCAAGGTGCAGCTACTGTGTAAGCGTGAGCAAAGTGTCGACCCGTGCCCAGGTAGCCATGGGCCTCCTTTTATAGACAAAAAGGGGTCACCACGGTGGCAACATGGTCATTACATCTTGTGAATAGTGGCCTCGATGCTATCCAACCTAATCTTGCCGGACTAGGACAAGGGCGTTTAATGCACCGTGAACTGATAGCAATCCTTTGGCAAAAGGCGTCTCCTTCTGTGCCTTCGGCCTGGATGAGCCTATCTTGTTGACACGTCCATAAGAGGGTGTCAATAAAGTTGATCTGCACGCGACGTGCTGACGCGCGTCCTGATGATCCTCCCCAAGTCGCTCGCCCGCTCGACACCTAATCTTGACAAGCCATCAGCTGGTCGATGTGGTGGAGGGATCGAGAAGCAGGAAGGGGGAAACTTCCCGAGAAGGAGCTTGCCGGGTCTTGGCTTGCCGCTATGGAGCTTGCCGGCAACTGGAATCTTGACCTTCGGTACTAACTTGGTACTTCTCGATGACCTGCTGGGAGGTCTTCTTCACGGTCTTGTATGTTGAATCTTGAGTCTTGGGTTGAGTTGTCCTCCGGCAAGCCCTTGTCGTCTGAAGGGCTGCAACTACCTGTGCACAAGTCTGGGGTACTAAGGGACCCCTAATTTAGTACACCGACAGGAGATGTCGGTGGTGTGGCGCCAATTGAACTCTCTGGGAGGTGATCTTTGTCGCACATGTCAGTGTTGTGTGCAGCGACAAGCTAAGCTGGAGGTTCATTGCCTCTACGACTTCCTCACTTGCCTCCAACTGGAGTTTGAGCATAGTCGTGCTTAGCTGTCGGCTCTCCATCCTCGACTCTCTACTCTGGAGGCCCATGCTGAGGTGCACTCTGAGGAGTTGCGTCTACGCATCACGGCCTTGTTGCCGTCCTCTTCAGCAGTTCGGGCTGCCCGCACTTCACCACCACTACAAGGTGTGCCTTCTCCTACACCGGTGGTAGTAGCCTCCACTAGAGCTTTCTACACCTACTTCTCGAAATAGGCATTCACCCCGCTTTATAAATAAAGCAATGATCCGTATAACCAGCATCCAAATCCGCGACGGAACAACGGCTGGGCAACAACACAATCATGCCCAAAAAACATAAGAGAAATAAAAAAAAGCTACCTAATGGCCACCGACAAGCGGCCCTACAATGACGATATTCGGCGTGCTGTAGCCAGGAGCGCATCCAACATGAGGCCAAGACAATCGCGGTCACGCTGCCTAGAAAGCGTTGCCTAGAAAGCAGGTGCCAGTGCTGCAGAAAAGCAAGGAGTTTGAAGGAGTCAGATGGTCGCGTCGGAAACACCCGCTCAATCACTATTTTATCACGAGTTGTCCAAAGAGTCCACGACATGGCCGCAAAATAAGCCAAAATAAGCGGCGATGCCGCCCAGGTTGGGTAGCCCTGGTTTGGAGGAACTCCGCGAGGTCTAGGGCCACCCAGTCGGGCCCTAGTGCCTCATGGATGAACGTCCTCAAGACCCGAGCCGCGGTACATGAGAATAGGATGCGAGTCCCATTCTTAGGCACCGTGCATAAGGTGCACAAGCCATCACCCGGGCCTTGCCGCTTAAGCACCTCGGTCCCCGAAGGGAGACGATCTCTAAGGAGTTGCCAAACAAAGATCTTGATCTTCAAGGGTAAAGGGGCCTCCACAAGGGAGAAAGCCAAGGAATGGTAGGGGACCAACATAATGCCTGGTATGCGGAGTTGACGGAGAACTCTCCTGACGGTGAGAGCCGCCAGGACACGGTGTCCGGATAATCCAACAATACTGGCGATAGGGCTGCCCACAACCTAGACCACTCGATATTCTCCGCCTGCCCAAACATCCGGCGAAACCGTATATCCCAGTGCCCAGAGCATGCAGCCGCGGAGATGAGGAGTAACGCCTCCGCGCAGATAGAAAACAGGACGAGGAATCCTACCCTGAGGGGCTCGGTACCCATCCATGGGTCCAGCCAAAATTGCGTCCCATCCCCATTACCTATAGAGAAGGAGATTCGTAGACGAATGCCCTCCTTGATCCTTTGGATGGATCGCCAAAACTGGGATCCTCCTGAGCGGGAACATGCCAACAGGGGTGTTAGGTATTTTGCTTGGACCAAAGCCCCCATCGCCTCGCATGATCCACCAAACCCATCACAACATGAGCGCGACATTCATGTGACGGGAGGCCATAATACCTAGGCCTCCCCAGTCCTTGGGCATGCAAATGTCCGCCCACTTGACCATGTGATACTTCTGGCGGCCATTGGCTGCCTGCCAGAAGAACTAGCGAGCTCCTTATCGATCGAGCAGTGTACGCCCTTCAGTAAGATATACATCCCCATCATATACATGGGGAGGCTCGCAAGGTTAGAGCTAATAAGGACAGATTTACTCCACTTAGAGGTAAACCGTCCGCTCCACGGCTCAGCCCGTCACGCCACACGCCCTACCATCGGGTCAAATGCACTCATCAAAATCTTCGTATCAGCTATTGGCATCCCCAAGTATGTGGTGGGGAACGTGGCCAGTCTACAGTTTAGGTTATCCGCAATGCGTTGTTGCTCTTCGCGGAGAATCCTAGGACTACGACCTCGCTCTTATCAAAATTGATCTTCAGTCCCGACATAGCCTCGAAATAAAGGAGGAGGAACTTGAGATTCACGATGTCAAGGTCCGTCCCTTCCACCATGATCATGGTGTCATCCGCATATTGGAGGTGGGTGACCCCTCCCCACGGGATCAGGTGGCCAACTACCTCCAATAGGTGGCCAGACACCCTAGCTTTATCTAGGTTGCCAGCAAAGCATCAACGGCGAGGTTGAAGTGAAGGGGGGAGATCGGGTCCCTTTGCTTCACTCCTGCAGAGGACGTAAAGAATGGTCCCACGTCGCCATTAATATTAATCGCCGTCCTTCCGGACCGAACGAACTGCATGATCCATGAACACCATCTGTCATCAAAGCCCCTTTGCTGAAGCGCCAACCGCAAGAATGACCAATCCAGGCGGTCGTATGCCTTTTGGAAGTCCAACTTGAGGAAGACGCCCTTATGGCCACACGTCTTTACCTCATGGACAATCTCGTGAAGGGCTAGGATCCCATCAGGCCCCGGAGCCGACCCTGCCTTCATAGAGGCGATAGCCCTACCCACCTCTTCCGGCAAGAATGGGCGAGTCAGTTCCGCATTCTCAAGGTCAGAGACTCTGTCCTCGGCTGGCCAGAAGTCCTCCGCCAAGGACACCCCGCCATGGGGTTCCGCCGTAAAGAGCTCCTTGAAGGAGTAAATGTGGGACCTTAATCTCTTCCGGGTGTTCCAGGAGGGTGTCCCCCTCCCAGAGGCACGTGATAGAGCATTTCAGCGGTGCCCATTAGCAATCGCCTGAAAGTATGCGGTATTGGCATCCCCTTCGAGGGGCCACTTCTGGCCCCCGCGGCGTTGCCAGAATAGTTCTTCACACTTGAATATCTCCATCAACGAGGATTCAAGGGCGTACTGTTGGAGCCAATCGTCGGCTGACAGACCGGCCGCATCAGCCTCCTCATCGAAGGCCTTAATCTGGTCCCCTTTACGGGCCCGGAGTTCCGCGCCAAGGTTAGCTCCCCACCCCCGCATGAATTGGCGGGCGACCTTAGTGTAGTGGTGCCATATGTCCGTGTCGCAAAAATACCGTGGTGGGGAGGCTGCGGCTTCGACCCAACGATCTCGCACCATCTCGAAGAACCTCGGCTGCAACAACCAGGATGGTTCGAAGTGGAAGCGTCTCGCTGGCGGTGGTGACCCTTCCCCTGAGGAGAACAGCAGGAGCCTCCTGAGCCCCTTCGCTGCACCTACTTACAAGCAGGATGGGCACATTATCATGAGAGTGCATCAAGAGGAAGAGACAGAGTCGCCATGGTGGCCATTCTCATAAGGACTTAGGAGGCTCCTTTGATTCTCGTGAGGGCTCCCTTGAGAAGGTTCACCAGGAGATGTTCACCTTGCTGCTTCTGCCCCATCCTTACCGAAAAAGGCTGTCGCCCCGCTTTATAAATAAAGCAAACCGCCAAGAGCACATACAAGGACTAGTTCAGAACACACACACCCAAGTCGCACAACAATAAATCCAGAGGTACTGCTGAGGGCACAGCTCAACAAGCCCAAAACACACACGAAATAAGAGACAGGCTCAGCCGGGGCCAAGGTCGGAGAGCAAACAGACGACTAATCAGGCTCAAGCGGAGGCGGCGGTGGTGGCGGCGACAGGCGGACAGCCATCGAGCGGAGGTCGGCGATGAAGGCGGAGATGGCGTCCCGGTCCCGAGGGCGGCTAAGCGGCCGCCAGAGCTGCAAGTAGATCGTCGAAGAGGGGAGCGCTGAATCACAAGCTTATTGCGAATAGTCCAGAGCGTCCACGCGAGGGCCCCAATCTCAAGCCACCTAATGTGGCGAGAGGACAGCGGGGAGGCCTGTAGCTCGGTGAAGAGGTCAGGGAAGTTGGAGTGGCACCAATCCCCACCAACCGCCTCTCTAAAGCAGCTCCACACGAACTGAGCAGACACGCAGGAGAAGAATATGTGGTTCGAGTCTTCGGGGGTATCACATAGGGGGCAGAGGCCAGAGCCCGGGCCATTGCGCTTGCGGACCTCAACTCCAGACGGCAGCCGGCCACGGATCCATTGCCACATGAAGATCCGGATTTTAAGGGGCAGGCGAATGGACCATACCGCCTGGAGGGGCGGCGGGGCGGAGGATGGGGCGGTAGCCGCGTAAAGGGACTTGGTGGAGAATTGACCCGAAGGCTCAAGGCGCCACCGAACCTCATCCGGGCCAGCATCGACAGCCGGCTCAGGGAGAGCAATACAATCAAGAAGCTCATGCCAGGCGGCCACTTCCGGGGGCCCAAATGGCCTCCGGAACGCGAGACGCCCTAAGTCAATAAGGGCCTGTTGAACTGAGATTGTAGGGACTACAGCGATGGAGAAGAGGTCGGGGAAGCGGGCCGCGAATGGAGGGTCACCCGCCCATCGGTCAAACCAGAACAAGGTCGCTGCTCCCGATCCGACCGAGATGGAAGTCCCAATGCGGAGGACGGGGAGCAGTTGGATGACCGACTGCCAGAACTGGGATCCACCCGAACGTTGGCAGAAGGCCAGAGGTTGGCCACACAAGTATTTATTCCGGATGTTGTCTAACCACAGACCGCCATGCCCTTGTGAGATGCGCCAGAGCCAGCGGGAGAGGAGGGCAATGTTCATGCGCTTCGAGCACATGATGCCAAGGCCTCCCTGCTCCCGGGGCTTGCAGATGTCGGGCCAACTAACCATATGATACTTTTGCTTGTTATTGTCCCCAGCCCCAATAGAAGCGCGATTGGATTTTAGCGATCTCGTGATGGAGGGTCTCGTGGAGGCTGTAGAAGCTCATAAGGAATAAGAGGAGACTAGAGAGCGAGGAGTTGATGAGAATCGTCCGGGCCGCCTTTGAGAGCCACCGACCCTGCCAAGGCTCAATGCGCGTTTGCAACTTGGTGACCGTAGGACGAAGGTCCGCCACAGTGAGCCGAGAGTCACTAATGGGCGTTCCCAGTAGGTCGTTGGGAAGGAACCCAGGCGGCAATTGAGGCGGTTGGCAATGTCAAGGGCCTCAGCCGGAGTAGCCCATCACCATCACATCGCTCTTGTCGAAGTTGATCTTAAGACCAGACATTTGTTGGAAGCAGAGGAGGAGGAATTTAAGGCTCTTGTATCCGAGCCTGCGACCATGATGATGGTGTCGTCAGCGTACTGGAGCAGGGAGATGCCAACGCCCCCAGTTAAGTGGGGGGTGATCCCACTAATATGGCCCGCGGTCTTAGCCTTGTCCAGAATGGCCGCAAGAGCATCGACCACCATATTAAACAGGAACGGGGAGAATGGATCACCCTGCCTCACCCCGCAGAAAGTGGGGAAGTAGGGGCCGATCTCCCCATTGATGTTGACGGCAGTGCGACCACACAAGACCATCTGCATAACCCGCGTCACCCAACGGTCATCGAAGCCTTTCCGCAGGAGAACTTCCCGAAGGAAGGGCCAGCTAACAGTGTCATAGGCCTTAAGGAAATCGATCTTCAAGAAGACCGCCTTGAGGTGTTTGGAGCGGACCTCATGGAGGACTTCGTGAAGGACCAGCACCCCATCCAGAATATAACGGCCTTGGATGAAAGCCGATTGGTTGGGGTGAGTAATCTGGTCCGCGAGCAGGGTCACCCTATTGGCGTACCCTTTCGCCAGAATCCGGAAGATCACGTTAATCACCGTGATTGGGCGGAACTGACGGATGTCAGAAGCACCAGGAACCTTGGGGATGAGCGAGATCGTCCCGTAGTTAAGGCGCCCGAGATCGATGGACCCAACGTAGAACTCGTCGAAGATGGCCATGACCTCCGGCTTGATCACATTCCAGAAGCTTTGGAAGAACTAGACTGGAAGGCCATCCGGGCCAGGGGCCGAGGCAGGGTTCATGCCCTTGATGGCGGCCCAGACCTCGCCCTCTGAGAAGGGGGCCATAAGAGCCGCGTTCTCAGGCTCGGAAACAAGCTGGCGACCGGACCAGCAGTCAGGGGCCAAAGATAAGCCGCTCCGAGGAGCGGCTGTGAACAGGGCCCTATACAAGCCGTCGACGTGGGACCTAATGTCCCGCGGGGACTGCAGGAGGGTCGAGCCATCCCAAAGGAGAGGAATGGTGTTGCGCCTACGTCGGCCATTAGCAATGGCTTGGAAATATGCCGTATTCGCGTCGCCCTTCAAGACCCATTTCTGAGCACCACGCAAACGCCAGTAGGCCTCTTCATCAGTGTAGATGATAGAGAGCTGATCTTCCAAGTCGTAGCGGGAGAGCCACTCCTCGGGAGAGAGGCCGGTAGCATCGGCGCGCAGGTCCGGGGCTTGGATCGCAGACAGCAGAGCCTTCTTACGCTCGCAGAGGTCACGCCCCAGGTTGGCGCCCCATCCCTTCATGAACTGTCGGCCTCGCTTGGCGCAGACGTGCCAAGAGTCAACAGTGGAGGAAGGGTGAGAAAGAGACTGCGAGAGGGCGCGAGTCTCCAACCAACGGGCACCGACCGCGTCGGCGAAGCCAGCTTGGGACAACCAAAATGTCTCAAACCGGAATCGGGGGGGAAGCGGGGGGCGTTCATCAGCGGAAGACAGAAGGAGGGGGACGTGGTCGGAGCCAATCCGAGTGATGGCCCGAAGGGAGGCAAGGGAGCAATGGAGGTCCCATTCCGGAGAAACTAGGACCCGGTCCAGGACGGACTGGGTCGGGGCAGCCTGACGGTTGGTCCAGGTGAACCTGGCACCAACCCGGTCAATCTCACGGAGGCCAAGATCAGCAATGCAATCGTTGAACATTTGCATAAGAGCAAAGTTGACGTTGGCATTGCTCTTGTCCTCCGCGAACATAAGGAGATTAAAGTCACCCCCCACAACAACCGGCAGTGACGCAGCCGACACCTTCCGGTGGAGCTCCTCGAGGAAGGAGGCGGATCGGGTGTGGTCAGCGGGGCCGTAGACAATAATGACCTCCCACTTGAAGTTAAGGGAGCGTTCAAAAATCTCCATGCTGACAAAGAACTGACCCCGGTCCATAGTGCCCACCTCAAAGGTGGCATCCTTCACACCTAACAGGATGCCACTGGAATGGCCCGCGGTCCCACTAGAAGGGAGCCAATGCCAGGCGAAAAGGTGGGAGCTCAGGCAGTCAAGCTCCGGGAGGGAGAAATGAAGCAGCACAAAGTTTGTGGAGGAGCAACTCCACCTTGCTGCTACAATGTGTACAGCACAAGTGTTGAAGGAACAGCTTCAACGTGCTGCGCTAGATATCGCTCTAGAGGCGAATGTAGGTTGATAGGGCAGCAAGAGTTCAATCCAGAACTCCTAGGGCACAAGATCTACTCCAATATCTTAGATAAGAACAACAAGTTCTATTATAGGTAGGGGTACATAGTCTGCCTCCAAAGTAGAGGCGAGGACCTCTATTTATAGGGCTTTGGGAAGCCTTCACATACTTCTACTTATAGCTGGAATACTCTAGAAAACATTATGTAAGTTTCACCATTCTACTCATAGCTACTCACAACTAGAAGACTCTAGAAAACAGTAGTAGGATAGAAAAGAAAAGGAAAGAAATACTACACTAGAGTGGAAGCATCTAGAAGCAACCAAACAGATCTGGCATGTGTTTTCTTTCTTCTCATCTAGTGTTCCTCATCATTCTCCCCTGGTTGTTTGGAACTCGCCCTCGAGTTATCTTCATAGAGCGCTTCTTCTGGATGGTAGAGAGTCAAGTCCGCAACATTGGAAGTGTTGGAGATACCCATGTCACTTGGAAGATCTATCACATAAGCATTATCATTTATCTTCCTCATGATAGAGAAGGGCCCATACCTTCGCTGCCTAAGTTTCCCTTTAACACCTAAAGGCAGCCTCTCTTTTCGGAGGTAGACCATCACCTTATCACCGACTTGGAATGATTTTGGCCTCTTTTTGCAATCAGCAAGTTGTTTATATTTCTGATTTTGTGCTTTCAAAGCGCCGCGAATCTCTTCAAATAACTCGGTGTAATTATCAGCAAAGGACAATGCTGATTTTGAGTTTCCCCTTGATGGCAGCTTCACCAGGTCCACCACATGTGTTGGAACTTTAGTGTAGACAATGGAAAAAGGGCTCCTTCCTGTGGATCTATGCTTGAAGTTATTATAGGAGAGCTCTGCAAGAGATAAAGCCAAATCCCATTGCCCCTTTCTTTCTCCACAAATGCAACGGATCAGATTACCCAAAAACTTGTTCACCACTTCCGTTTGTCCATCTGTTTGTGGATGAGCAGTGCTAGAAAATTTCAATTCAGTGTTGAATTGCTTCCACAAAGTGAGCCAAAATGCAGCAAGAAACTTGCTATCACGGTCTAAGACAATGGACCTTGGAACTCCATGAAGTCTGAGCACTTCCCGAAAGAATAGGTTTGCCACATGATGAGCATCCGTTGTCTTGCGGCATGGGATGAAATGAGCCATCTTAGAGAATCTATCCACGACCACAAATACAACATCACTTCCTCGTCTTGTTCTTGGCAAGCCCAAGACGAAGTCCATAGAAATGTCCTCCCATGGAGCAACAGGAACAGGCAAAGGCATGTATAACCCTGTGTTCTGGACTTGGCCTTTGCAGGTCTGACATACGGGGCACCGTTGAACGAACTTTCCAGCATCTCTCTTTAGTTGTGGCCAAAAGTAGCGAGCTTCCAGGTTAGCGATAGTCTTGTCCCGTCCAACATGGCCACTAAGATCACTTGAATGGAGCTCTCTAACCAGCTTGTCACGTAGAGAACTTCTTGGAATGCACAAACGATCATTTTTGAAGAGATATCCATCTTGCATTAAATAGTCATCACCTAATGGTTGGCCCCTTGCATGCTTTACCCAAACATGGCCAAAGTCTTCGTCACCCTCATACAACTCCTTTATTTGACCCATGCCCGGAAGTTCAGCTTCAAAAGAAGTCAAGAGGCATGCACGACGACTCAAAGCATCGGCCACTCTGTTAGTTATTCTAGAGTTATTCTGGATGAGATAGTTAAACCTCTCAAGATATGCTGCCCATCTTGCTAGCATGCGGTCAACATGCTTTTGATTTCTAAAATGCTTAAAGGATTGATGGTCGCTATAAACAATGAACTCTTTAGGCAGCAAATAGACTTCCCAAGTTTTCAACGCTCTGAAAACGGCGTATAATTCTTGCTGATAGGTACTCCATTTCTGTCTAGCTTCACTTAACTTCTCACTAAAGAAAGCAATGGGCTTCCTTTCTTGAGATAGGACAGCTCCAATGCCTACTCCACTTGCATCACACTCCAACTCAAAAGTCTTGTTGAAATCAGGTAGTACCAAGACAGGAGCTTGTGATAGCTTTTGTTTAATCTCTTTGAAGCTAGCTTCAGCTGCTTCTGCCCATTGGAACTTTCCTTTCTTCAAACACTCGGTAATTGGTGCTATGATAGTGCTGAAATTTTTAACAAATCGCCTATAGGAAGTTGCAAGGCCATGAAAGCTTCTTACCTCAGAAATGGTCTTTGGAGTTGGCCATTCTCGGATTGCTTCAACCTTAGAATCATCAACACGAATGCCGTCACATGTTATGACGAATCCTAGGAAAAGAAGTTGTGTTTGCAGGAAAACACATTTCTTCAAGTTGACGTAGAGCTCATTTTCCCTTAGTACTTCTAGCACCTTCCGAATGTGATCAAAGTGTTCATCCTCATCCTTGCTATAGATCAAGATGTCATCGAAATAGACCACAACAAAGTGGGATAAGAAGGGTCGAAGGACTTGATTCATTAAGTGCATAAAGGTACTTGGTGCATTTGAGAGTCCAAATGGCATGACTAGCATTCAAACAACCCTTCCTTTGTATTGAAGGCGGTCTTCCATTCATCTCCGGGTCTTATACGGATTTGATGATATCCACTTCTTAAATCTAGCTTTGTGAACACTCTTGCTCCACTAAGCTGATCCAACATATCATCCAGACGGGGAATAGGGAATCTATACCTTACGGTGATCTTGTTAACGGCTCTACTGTCCGTACACATGCGCCAAGATCCATCTTTCTTAGGCACGAGCAGGGCTGGTACAGCACATGGGCTAATACTTTCTCGCATATGCCCCTTTTGCAGCAATTCCTCCACTTTCTCCTTCAATATATCATGCTCCTTTGGGCTCATTCAATAGTGTGGAAGATTAGGAAGACTTGCTCCCGGAATTAAGTCAATTCTATGTTGAATTCCTCTCATCGGTGGCAAGCCATGTGGCTCCACAAGTATGTTCTGAAATTCTGCCAATAAACCACGTACCTTTGCTGGAATTTCAACAGTCAGGTGCTCTTCTCCCTTTACAACAAGTGCAGCACACAAATCTGCCTCCTTCAAGTCTTCCATAAACTCATGAGAGGTATGGGAGATAGTTAACATAGTTTTCCCCTCCTCCTTAGAGGTATTACCTTCGGTTTTGTTTGGTAAGATAATGATCTTTCTCTTGTTCCAAATGAAAGAGTAAGAATTTTCCTTGCCCTTGTGTGTAGTATCCACATCAAATTGCCAAGGCCTCCCAAGAAGAACATGGCTGGCATCCATGTCAACCACATCACACAACACATTTGAGCGGTAATGCTTACCCAAAGAAAGCGGCAGGTTGCATTGTTTGGTGATCCTCATATTCACTCCTTTCTTGGTCCATCCAATAGTGTAGGGATTTGGATGATCATGGGTTTCAAGCTTTAAATGGTCCACCAACTTCTGGGAGATAAGATTCTCGCAGCTGCAACTATCAATCACTAGTTTGCATACCTTGCCATTCACCGTGCATTTGCTCTCAAATATTTTCTTCCGTTGTGTGTCATCGGGTTGTGGTGTGGAACATAGGAGACGCTGGATCACACATACCACCACTTCACCTTCTTCTTGACAAACCACTTGTCCGTCTACATCTTCAAATTCGTATTCTTCCTCATCGCCTTCACCATCATGGATAGTCGTGTTAACAAATTTCCTTAGTGGGCAACCGCTGGATATGTGTCCCTCTTTACCACATTTATAGCACTTTGGGCCTTCATTTGCCTTACCCTTGCCTCTAGTTTGCTTCGGGATGGGCTGTTTTGTCTTGGGTGGAGTGGTCTTTTCTTCCACTCTATTAGGTTGGCTCCTAGATGAGCCTTCGGTATGAGGATATGGAGGATATGGAGCCTTAGTTGTCTTTCTGATCCTCACAAACCTCTCGGCCTTTAAAGCTAGAGCTTGTGCTTGATCAACGGACCAGATTTGTTGCATCATCAATCGATCTTGAATAGCATCATTGAGACCATTGATGTACCTTGCAACTTGTTGCTCTTCAGTTTCAGCAAGGTTGCACCTCACTTGTAACCTTAGAAACTCCTCCGTGTAATCTGAAACAGTCCTATTTCCTTGAGCACAATTTTGAAATTTGATAAATAGGATCTGGTCATAATCAGCGGGCAAAAATCTCCCTTTCAAGAGGCCTTTCATTTGTCGCCAAGTTCTAACACGAGGTTCTCCTCTCAGCCTGCGCTCCTCTTGAACGCGATGCTACCATGCACCGGCTCCTCCTTTCAACTTGTATGCGACCAAAGGAACTCTACGATCTTCCGGAACCTCCATGACCTCAAAGAAAGTCTCCACTTCATATAACCAATCCAGGCACCCTTCAATGTCAACATTTTTCCATTAAAACTTGGGATCTCAGCTTTCACCTTGTATGTATCTCTTGCATATGTAGGGTTGGGTGCTCTCCGATATGCGTAGAGATTTGGTTCTTCAAGGGCATCATCATATTCTTCACCTTCAGAAGCTTCAACATAAATTGGCCTTCTTGAAGCACGTTGAACAACATGTTGTCGTGGCGGTCTTGCTCCAAGATTACCTCTCCTTCTTCCTTGATGAACATCTTCCTCTTCTTTAGATGAATCTCCTTCATTGGTAGCAGGGGGACACCCTTTCTTATCATCTCAACCAGCTGGTCAAATCTCCTATTAAGATCTTCACGCAGCTCTTTGATTTGTTGTTCAGCAGCATCCATCCTCTTCTCCAATTGCTCCATTGCTTGCTGCAACTTGCTCTCAAAGAGGACAGCAAGAACGATTATGGGTCAACGAGGCCCTGATACCACCTGAAGCAGCACAAAGGTTGTGGAGGAGCAACTCCACCTTGCTGCTACAATGTGTTCAGTGAAGGAACAGCTTCAACGTGCTGTGCTAGATATCGCTCTAGAGGCGAACGTAGGCTGATAGGGCAGCAAGAGTTCAATCTAGAACTCCTAGGGCACAAGATCTACTCCAAGATCTTAGATAAGAACAACAAGTTCTATTATAGGTAGTGGGTACATAGACTTCGTACAAAGTAGAGGTGAGGACCTCTATTTATAGGGCTTTAGGAAGCCTTCACATACTTCTACTTATAGCTGGAATACTCTAGAAAACATTATGTAAGTTTCACCATTCTACTAATAGCTACTCACAACTAGAAGACTCTAGAAAACAGTAGGTAGGATAGAAAAGAAAAGGAAAAAAATACTACACTAGAGTGGAAGCATCTAGAAGTAGCCAAACAGATCTGGCATGTGTTTTCTTTCTTCTCATCTAGTGTTCCTCATCAGAAACCCTAGCTAAACTTTCCTCTGAAATCAAGCTTTGCTAGTGATATTCTCTGAATTCTGAGTGCGTTTTCTGAATTTAGTCCGTCAGACAACTCGGGTCTGACAGTTGTTAAACTTAATGCACTAGCCAACGCAACCAAAAGTCCAAACTGATGGAAAGGGCTAGGCAATCTACATCACTTCAACACCCCATCTCACGTGTGACGCGGGAAGTCAACACGTGAATACTCAGAGGTATGGCTCAAGAGGCCTATACATGGACACGGAGGGGGGCGCAGCAATTTTTTCATAAATAGTGAAAGCCAGAACTTGAACTCGAGAGCTTAGGCCTTGATACCATGTTAAGCTTCTTGAGCCATAACTCTGAGTCTATTCACGTGTACAGTTCCTGATCGGCTGCTACTACCTAGTACTATATTTTGTAATATCAATCCATGAAAAAAAGCTTCATGTTCCCTCTGCTGCCACCGCCGCTAGTCTAGTCTAGTGTGTGCTTCCTAGCTTCTAGTTCTATGTTTTCCACTGTGTCCACCAAGTCCATTGCTCTTTTTTTCGTGTTTCTCATGCCATGCGAGTCTACCATACCTTTGTCTGTCATCCTTTCTCTGGTCCTGATCCTTTATATACAACTTTTGTTGCCTACTTGTCCTTGTTGTTTTCTATACGATTTTCGTGGACTCCTTTTGCATTGTCGATCTATGCCCATTGTCTTAGCCGTTGAGCTTTTTTCCCCGTCGGTTGTCGTGGCCTATGATTTTCTGCGCAATGTTTAATTCTCTTGATGTGCCATCTTCCTTTGACAATCCATCTTCTCTTAATACTTATCTTGTATCTTCTATTGATGTGGTGTGTTTCTCTGATGTACCATCTCGTTACCCCCTTTGGCTTGACTCTGAAGACTATCATAACGGCCAGGAGCACACGCGAATGGAGCAGCGACATACGTCCTGGCCAGGGAGGTGGAGGTAGCATCGGCCCTGAGCTAAACGAGGCAACCTCGATTTGGTCTGCCTGGTGGGGTAGACGACGGTGGGAAGCGCAAGACCCGCAGGCAGACAAGAGGCAGCAGTCCAGCGGAATCCAGCAGCCGTGGACCTGCAGGGCCGGCAGGCGAGCTGGGTAGGGGCGAACGTGCGAAGCATCGCGCCCAGGAGCAGCAGCCAGCAGAAGTCAACGGGGTGGCCTGATCTAGATTTTAGTGAAGCGTCCCGATCTCGGACTTGGAGTTGTGCGACTTTTATCTTAATGGTCGCAGATATACATGGTCTAACGAATGTCGCCAGCCAACCTTGGAGAAGCTGGATCGATGCCTCGCCTCTGGGAGTGGGAGCCATTATACCCATCATCTTTCCCCACGGCGTTGAGCACTAGTGTCTCTGACCATTGCCCTTTGCTCCTCAGCTTGGACCCAGATCACAGAAGGCGGACACGGTTTCATATTGAGAGTTTCTGGACGAGAATTGATGGCTTCCATGAGGTGGTCCAGCAAGCATGGAACCCAGTCACTCCGGAGCAAAACCCTTTCAAGAGGCTGGCGGCTAAGCTCAAGGCTACAGTTGCAAGCTGGCAAGCTGGAGTGATCATTTTGTCGGCAACATTAAGCTACAAATCCTCATTGCCAACGAGGTTATCCAGAGATTGGACGTGGCTATGGAATCCAGAGAGCTATCGGTAGAGGAACAAGCGCTTAGGCGGCTGCTCAAGAAGAAACTACTCGGGTTGGCCTCACTTGAGAGGACGATGGTGAGGCAAAGATCAAGGATCACGTGGCTCAAGGAAGGTGACGCATGCACACAATTTTTCCATGCCCAAGCGAGTCATAGGAGGAGGAGGTCCATCACATCGTTAAATGTGGAGGGCACTCTGGTCTCGGATCATGAGGATAAGGCAGATGCGATGGACGAGTTCTTCAACTTGTTGGGTTCCAGCCCGGATAGGCGTGGAGAGGCCGTGGAGATCAGAGACTACCGGCCGATAAGTCTCATACATAGTTTCCCGGAGCTAGTGGCCAAGGTGCTTGCCACTAGGATGGCTCCAAGATGACCACACTTGTTGGATCACATCAAAGTGCATTCATCGTGGCAGATGCTTACATGATAATTACAAGATGGTGCAAGGGATGGCCCCAAAACTGCACAGCTCCAAGAAAGCAGTAGTGATGCTAAAGCTGGACATTACGATGGCTTTCGATACTCTGGATTGGGCCTTCTTACTTGAGGTTCTGCACAAGCTTGGTTTTGGCCATCGTTGGCGAGCTTGGATCCTGGGCTGCTATCCACCTCATCTACTCGCGCGCTGGTGAATGGCATACCCGGCGAGGTGATCTACAACCGGAAGGGGTTGCGGCAGGGGGATCTCCTATCCCCGCCGCTATTTGTCCTACTGATGGACGGGTTACACTTCATGCTGCGGGCTGCTGCTGAGCAGGGTATTCTGCCTCCCCTAGCCACTGTGGGACTTCACCACCGTATGTCCATATATGCGGACGACGTCATGACATTGTGGTGCCAGACACAGAGGGGCTGAGAGCCTGTGTCAGAATGATAGACGACTTTGGGAAGGCATCCGGCTTTTGCACAAACCTAGCGAAGTGCTCTGCACATCTCATCAGATGCAGTCCGAAGCAGATGGATATAGTTCCGGAGGAGCTCAAATGCCAAACCCTCCCATTCCCATGCACATACCTTGGCCTGCCACTTGGGCTACCCAAACCGTCCCCAGCTCAACTGCAGCATTTGGTGGATAGGGTGGCCGACAAGTTACCAAGTTGGCGAGCCTCTCTACTACACCGGAGTGGCAGATTGGTGTTGGCAAAAACCACCTTGACAGCAATGCCGGTGCACGCAATGCCGGCACTTGACCTGCCTGCCAAAACAAAGTCCCAACAAAGTCCCTACTATAAAATACCGCGGAATGGCATGTGGTGGGGCTTGAAGAAACACAAAGTCCCAACAAAGTACATTACCCTCATCAAGGACATGTACGATAATGTTGTGACAAGTGTTCGAACAAATGATGGCGAAACTGACGACTTCCCGATTAAAATAGGACTGCACCAAGGATCCGCTTTGAGCCCTTAACCTTTTGCTTTGGTGAGGGATGAGGTCACAAGGGATATACAAGGAGATATCCCGTGGTGTATGCTCTTTGCGGATGATGTGGTGCTAGTCGATGATAGTTGGGCGGGGGTTAATAGAAAGTTAAGAGCTATGGAGACAAACCATGGAATCAAAAGGTTTTAGACTTGATAAAACTAAAACGGAGTACATGAGGTGCGGTTTCAGTACTACTAAGCATGAGGAGGTTAGCCTTGATGGGCAGGTGATACCTCAGCAGGACACCTTTCGACATTTGAGGTCAATGTTGCAGAAGGATGGTGATATCGATGAGGATGTGAGCCATTGTATCAAAACCAGATGGATGAAGTGGCGTCAAGCTTCTGGCGTTCTCCGTGACAAGAGAGTGCCACAAAAGCTAAAAGGTAGGTTCTACCGGACGACGATTTGACCCGCAATATTGTATGGCTGAGCGTTGGCCGATGAAAAGGCGACATATTCACCGGTTAGGTGTAGCGGAGATGCGCATGTTGAGATGGATGTGCGGCCACAAAAGAAAGAATCGGGTCCGAAATGATGATATATGTGATAGAGTTGGGGTAGCACCGATTGAAGAGAAACTTGTCCAACATCGTCTGAGATGGTTCGGCCATATTCAGCGCAGGCCTCCAGAAGCTCCAGTGCATAGCGGACTGCTAATGCATGCTGATAATGTCAAGAGAGGGCAAGGTAGACCAAACTTACATGGGAGGAGTCCATAAAGAAAGATCTGAAGGTCTGGAATATCACTAAAGAACTAGCCATGGACAGGGGTGCATGGAAGTTAGCTATCCACATGCCAGAACCATGAGTCAGTTTCGAGATCTTACGAGTTTCAGCTCTAGCCTACCCCAACTTGTTTGCGACTAAAGTTGTTGTTGCTGTTCTGCAGTTGTCAGAGATAGCTTAGCAGATTGGGGTGAAACCAGCTGTCACGTGTGGGCTTAGCTGGTGCAACCGGTAGCAGATCACATTAGGAAACAAATCTGCATCTTGAAGTTTGGTAGGGTCTTATCTCTAGAAATTGTTTCCTAGTTTGTATAGTCCTTTCCACGTTTGCTAGGATCCTAGCCTTAGGCCTCAAGTCTTCTGTATGCACTTTATAGTGCCCACCTCCTAGTCAGATCAGGCTAGCAACAAAGAATCAAATTATCTCCCATCTGATAATTCTTCCCTTGCCTATGCTGTGCGACAACCCCTCCCTGGCTGGAGCCGCACCGCAGGGGTCCAAGGCTTCGGCGTAATACCCACACTACATGAAACCAGCACTAGAGGTAAGGAAGTGCATAAACAAGAACTTCTACATGAAGGGAAAAATACATAAAAGACCATGCAAAGAATCATAATGGACATGGTTGGGCAGATACATAGATGTAATTTCAAGTAGATACCTCCAGAACCGGATAAAATCGGGACAGTGCCCATGCTGATTGTTCCGTCGTTCGCTCTTTTCTATGTGCATGTTTTTTCTGTTTTCAATACGAACAAATGAGCAAACTCTGACATTCAAATTTTGTATACATACAAGCTAAGCTGGAACCTATAACTTTTACCTTCTGAACATCAAATTTCAGTGTAAAACCTCCTCCTGAGGACTTTTTTGTGTCAGTGCATAAGCAGCGCATATTATTCACAGCGATCATGTCATCAGCAGATAATCCTGCCAACTGTCAACAAACATAAATCTTAAAGTTTCGCGCCAAATGATCACAGATAGAATCAGCATGGGATCACTTGAGGACTACAGGCTTGTACAGAAGAATAAATGCAAGTTATAGACCTCTCATGCAGCAAGTTGATACTTGATACCACTTCATTGTCACTTATAGGTGCTACCAGCAATGTGGTTCTGAAATAGTTTTGCTTGACAGTAAGATTTAAAGGGGGACCCAAGGAATACAACAATGATAACAAAACCTTTTTCAATTATGTGCAATCAAATAACATTGGAACATGCTCATTCACAGTTCCTTACTATTTATCCGTAATCCACAAATACATGGTACCAGGATAGTCATGCGTTCCAGTATGAAAACTGTATGTGTCTGCATGCTAGTGTCATATATTCAAGTGTTATCAATTTAGTGGTATTATGGGAGGCAGATTGCTAGCAATATTTCATTTCTTATAAAACCTTCCCTGGTCAAGAATTCTGTCAAATGTCACCACTGGCAGGTATTAAAGTACAATATGCATTGCAATATCCCTATATGCGGACGACGTGGTGCTCTTCTGCCACTGTACGTCGAGCGACATCATGGCTGTGCGGGAGATCTTGGAGCTCTTCGGCCACGCCTCTGGCCTACGTGTGAACTACACTAAGAGCTCTGCCTCGCTGCTGCACTGTGACATGGATGAGGCAACGGACGTGCTCGCACACCTCGGCTGCCCCATTGTTGAGCTACCGATCACCTATCTTGGGATCCCCCTCACGATACGACGGCCTACTGCTGCCCAGCTGCAGCCGCTAGTTGATGGGATCGCTGGACGGCTCCCTGCCTGGAAGGCTGGTCTGATGTCCAAACCTGGGCGCCTCGCACTAGTGAAATCTGTCCTGGGAGCCATTCCAGTGCACCAGCTCCTCGCCTTTGCACCGCCAAAAAAGACTCTGCGCCAAATTGAGAAGATCCAGCGTGGCTTCCTATGGGCCGGCCGCGCTACGGCAAACAGCGGTCACTGTCATGTCAACTGGCAACGCATCTGCCGGCCCATCTCGCTTGGTGGTCTTAGAGTCCAGGACCTCGAGCGCACTGGCCTCGCCCTGAGACTACGATGGCTTTGGTACTCTCGCACTGATCATGAGCGCGCATGGCATGGCCTGGACCTGCAGTTCTCTGCCGAGGAGAGGGCACTCTTGTTTGCCTCCACCACTATGACCATTGGAGATGGCCAGACTGCACTTTTCTGGGAGGACCGCTGGATAAATGGACAGTCCATCAGTGAAATAGCCCCAGCCCTGTACAACTGCATCCCCAAGCGCCGCCGCAAGACTCGAACCGTCGCTCAAGGTATACAGGGCAACAGCTGGGCGAGCGACATTAAAAGAAGTTGTGTTTGCAGGAAAACACATTTCTTCAAGTTGACGTAGAGCTCATTTTCCCTTAGTACTTCTAGCACCTTCCGAATGTGATCAAAGTGTTCATCCTCATCCTTGCTATAGATCAAGATGTCATCGAAATAGACCACAACAAAGTGGGATAAGAAGGGTCTAAGGACTTGATTCATTAAGTGCATAAAGGTACTTGGTGCATTTGAGAGTCCCAATGGCATGACTAGCTATTCAAACAACCCTTCCTTTGTCTTGAAGGCGGTCTTCCATTCATCCCCGGGTCTTATACGGATTTGATGATATCCACTTCTTAAATCTAGCTTTGTGAACACTCTTGCTCCACTAAGCTGATCCAACATATCATCCAGACGGGGAATAGGGAATCTATACCTTACGGTGATCTTGTTAACGGCTCTACTGTCCGTACACATGCGCCAAGATCCATCTTTCTTAGGCACGAGCAGGGCTGGTACAGCACATGGGCTAATACTTTCTCGCATATGCCCCTTTTGCAGCAATTCCTCCACTTTCTCCTTCAATATACCATGCTCCTTTGGGCTCATTCAATAGTGTGGAAGATTAGGAAGACTTGCTCCCGGAATTAAGTCAATTCTATGTTGAATTCCTCTCATCGGTGGCAAGCCATGTGGCTCCCCAAGTATGTTCTGAAATTCTGCCAATAAACCACGTACCTTTGCTGGAATTTCAACAGTCAGGTGCTCTTCCCCCTTTATAACAAGTGCAGCACACAAATCTGCCTCCTTCAAGTCTTCCATAAACTCATGAGAGGTATGGGAGATAGTTAACATAGTTTTCCCCTCCTCCTTAGAGGTATTACCTTCGGGTTTGTTTGGTAAGATAATGATCCTTCTCTTGTTCCAAATGAAAGAGTAAGCATTTTCCTTGCCCTTGTGTGTAGTATCCACATCAAATTGCCAAGGCCTCCCAAGAAGAACATGGCTGGCATCCATGTCAACCACATCACACAACACATTTGAGTGATAATGCTTACCCAAAGAAAGTGGCAGGTTGCATTGTTTGGTGATCCTCATATTCACTCCTTTCTTGATCCATCCAATAGTGTAGGGATTTGGATGATCATGGGTTTCAAGCTTTAAATGATCCACCAACTTCTGGGAGATAAGATTCTCGCAGCTGCAACTATCAATCACTAGTTTGCATACCTTGCCATTCACCGTGCAGTTGCTCTCAAATATTTTCTTCCGTTGTGTGTCATCGAGTTGTGGTGTGGAACATAGGACACGCTGGATCACACATACCACCTCTTCACCTTCTTCTTGACAAACCTCTTGTCCGTCTACATCTTCAGATTCGTATTCTCATCGCTTTCACCATCATGGATAGTCGTGTTAACAAATTTCCTTGGTGGGCAGCCGCTGGATATGTGTCCCTCTTTACCACATTTATAGCACTTTGGGCCTTCATTTGCCTTACCCTTGCCTCTAGTTTGCTTCGGGATGGGCTGTTTTGTCTTTGGTGGAGTGGTCTTTTCTTCCACTCTATTAGGTTGGCTCCTAGATTAGCCTTCGGTATGAGGATATGGAGGATATGGAGCCTTAGTTGTCTTTCTGATCCTCACAAACCTCTCGGCCTTTAAGGCTAGAGCTTGTGCTTGATCAACGGACCAGATTTGTTGCATCATCAATCGATCTTGAATAGCATCATTGAGACCATTGATGTACCTTGCAACTTGTTGCTCTTCAGTTTCAGCAAGGTTGCACCTCACTTGTAGCCTTAGAAACTCCTCCGTGTAATCTGAAACAGTCCTATTTCCTTGAGCACAATTTTGAAATTGGATAAATAGGATCTGGTCATAATCAGCGGGCAAAAATCTCCCTTTCAAGAGGCCTTTCATTTGTCGCCAAGTTCTAACACGAGGTTCTCCTCTGAGCCTGCGCTCCTCTTGAACGCGATGCCACCATGCACCGGCTCCTCCTTTCAGTTTGTATGCGACCAAAGGAACTCTACGATCTTCCGGAACCTCCATGACCTCAAAGAAAGTCTCCACTTCATATAACCAATCCAGGCACCCTTCAATGTCAACATTTCCATTAAAACTTGGGATCTCAGCTTTCACCTTGTATGTATCTCTTGCATATGTAGGGTTGGGTGCTCTCCGATATACGTAGAGATTTGGCTCTTCAAGGGCATCATCATATTCTTCACCTTCAGAAGCCTCAACATAAATTGGCCTTCTTGAAGCACGTTGAACAACATGTTGTCGTGGCAGTCTTGCTCCAAGATTACCTCTCCTTCTTCCTTGATGAACATCTTCCTCTTCTTTAGATGAATCTCCTTCATTGGTAGCAGGGGGGACACCCTTTCTTATCATCTCAACCATCTGGTCAAATCTCCTATTAAGATCTTCACGCAACTCTTTGATTTGTTGTTCAGCAGCATCCATCCTCTTCTCCAATTGCTCCATTGCTTGCTACAACTTACTCTCGAAGAGGACAACAAGAACTAGTATGGGTCAACGAGGCTCTGATACCACCTGAAGCAGCACAAAGTTTGTGGAGGAGCAACTCCACCTTGCTGCTACAATGTGTACATCACAAGTGTTGAAGGAACAGCTTCAACGTGCTGCGCTAGATATCGCTCTAGAGGCGAATGTAGGTTGATAGGGCAGCAAGAGTTCAATCCAGAACTCCTAGGGCACAAGATCTACTCCAAGATCTTAGATAAGAACAACAAGTTCTATTATAGGTAGGGGTACATAGTCTGCCTCCAAAGTAGAGGCGAGGACCTCTATTTATAGGGCTTTGGGAAGCCTTCACATACTTCTACTTATAGCTGGAATACTCTAGAAAACATTATGTAAGTTTCACCATTCTACTCATAGCTACTCACAACTAGAAGACTCTAGAAAACAGTAGGTAGGATAGAAAAGAAAAGGAAAGAAATACTACACTAGAGTGGAAGCATCTAGAAGCAGCCAAACAGATCTGGCATGTGTTTTCTTTCTTCTCATCCGAGTGATGGCCCGAAGGGAGGCAAGGGAGCAACGGAGGTCCCATTCCGGAGAAACTAGGACCCGGTCCAGGACGGACTGGGTCGGGGCAGCCTGACGGTTGGTCCAGGTGAACCTGGCATCAACCCGGTCAATCTCATGGAGGCCAAGATCAGCAATGCAATCGTTGAACATTTGCATAAGAGCAAAGTTGACGTTGGCATTGCTCTTGTCCTCCGCGAACCTAAGGAGATTACAGTCACCCCCCACAACAACCGGCAGTGACGCAGCCGACACCTTCCGGTGGAGCTCCTCGAGGAAGGAGGCGGATCGGGTGTGGTCAGCGGGGCCGTAGACAATAATGACCTCCCACTTGAAGTTAAGGGAGCGTTCAAAAATCTCCATGCTGACAAAGAACTGACCCCGGTCCATAGTGCCCACCTCGAAGGTGGCATCCTTCACACCTAACAGGATGCCACCGGAATGGCCCGCGGTCCCACTAGAAGGGAGCCAATGCTAGGCGAAAAGGTGGGAGCTCAGGCAGTCAAGCTCCGGGAGGGAGAAATCCGTACGCATGGTCTCCTGGATGGCCACAATATCAATGTGTTCGTCACGCATGTATTCGATGAGTTGGCGGCGGCCATCATGGCCGAAACCACGGACGTTCCAGAAGAGGGCACGCATCACGCAACCATTGAGGGGCTGCTTGACCCCAGGACACGAGATGCGCTTTGGGTGCGGAGGGCGGCAGTCCGAGAACGGGTACGACCCCGAAGCTCGGTGGCGGTCAGAGGGGGAATTCCACCAATCCTCCGAGGAGGGGGTGGCATAAGTTCCGCCGACTCGGACGACGAGCCGGGGGGCAAGAGCAGGGTTGCTCTAGCCGCAGCCAGCCTCCCGTCGAGGATCTCGCGGGCCCTAATGGCCGCGATCTGGGCTAAGGGGGGGCCGACCTCCCCCCTAAAGATGATCGCGGAATCGGTCGCGATCTTCACAAGGTTTCCAAGCGGCACCGACTCGAGAGCAGAGAAGGAACAAGTAGCTGCCGAGGGGGGGGGGGGGACTGAAGGGGTACCTGGCTCCAGGTTCCGTGCAGCGGCACGAAGCTCCGCCTGCTCGCGGATGGGCAGCGCCGGGCTACCCTCCGGGCGCGCCGCATCCAACCGAGCACTCCGGCGCGAAGCAGTCGCCGGAGAGGAGGCTGAACGGGCGCGCCGAGAGAAGGCCACGACGTGTGGAGGCGGAGGCGGGGCAACCAGGGGGTGGTCTCCCCGTCCAGGCCAGAGACCGCAGCGGGGAGGAGTTGAAGAGCCGGGGTCGGAGTGGAAGACGGCGATGGCATCGGTGTTGGGGATGATGGTAGTGGAGCAGAGTCGGTGACGAGAGCTGTCCGGGCCACAGGCGGGGCCGGGGACAGCAGGGGGGCCGCGGCCGGGGACGGCAGGATGGCCGACGGGGCGACGACGGGAGCGGCGCCGGGGGAGGGGGCAGGGATGGCCCCCACGCCCCCGGCAAGCGGCGAGGGCGGGTCCTGGATCACCGACCCTGTAGGGAGGAGAACCAGGTCCAGAACCGGCCCGTCTGGAGCGGTGGAGACAGGGGAGCGTGGAGAGGAGGCGGGGCAGACGACCAAGCCCACGCTGGAGGCAGGGGACACGGCCACCGGACCGAGGAGGGCCTCAAGGGGGGGGGCCGGCGCGGCCTGGCGCCCATGCTCGCCATCGGCCGGAGGCGAAGGCGAGCGGGACGGCGAGCGGGACGGCGAGTCATCCGAACCCTCCCCGTCCTTCCGACCGGCGGGAGCGGGGGTGGTGGCGACCGTGGTAGCCCCCACCGGTCCCCGGGTTGCCGCCGGGAGGCCCTTCGTCGGTGAAGCGGGGGCGGCCGACGTGGTTGGGGGGCTCGGGGGCGATGCGGAGGTCGTAGCCCTGGTCGTTGAAGAAAACACGGACGGTGACGTGAAGCTTGGAGGAGTCTAAGCACTTGACCTTGACCCGGACCTCCTCCTCCTTGCGGAGGGAGAGCTCGTTCACCACCACCACCTTGCCCAGGATCCTGGACATCTGGCGGATGACGAGCTCGGACCGGGCGATGTCGGGGAGACCACCTACAAGGAGCCAGGCGGTATCCAGCACAGCCACCGCAGGGTCATCCTCACTCTGCGTCCGCGTTTCCCTCCCCCTGCGCCGCCCAACGCCGGCCCTCGCCGGCGGCGGGTCGCAGGGGCGAGGGCCGGCGTGGGGCGGCGCAGGGGGAGGGAAGTGGCCTATATGCAACCACCTCCTAGATGTACCGTCTCTGATGGCACTGTTTGTCGCCTCTGCCCCTCACTTTATGGGCTGAAACAAGCTCCTCGTGCCTGGTTTGAGCGTTTCTCCGCCGTCATCACAGATTTCTCTTCTAGTACTCATGATCCTACTCTGTTTATTCACACTCATGGTCGCACCCTTTTGCTCCTTTATGTTAATGACATGGTTATCACAGGGGATGACCACCAATTCATTGATTTTGTCAAGAAACGTCTTCATGAGCAATTCTTGATGAGTAATTTGGGTTCTCTTTGCTACTTTCTTGGACTTAAGTCATTTCTTCCCTTGAGGGCACTTATCTCTCTCAAGAGAAGTACATCCAAGGTGTTCTCACTCGTGCTTGCCTCACTGATCAGCGCACGGTTGACACTCCTATGGATTTTGTTCTTCATCTTTGTCCTGGTGAGGGTGAGCCACTTGCGGATCCCACTTGCTACTATCATCTTGTTGGGAGCCTTGTCTATCTAGGCATCACTCGTTTTGACATTTCTTATGTTGTGCAGATTCTGAGCCAGTCTGTCTCTGCTCCCACTCAACCTCACTAGTCATGTTCTCCGTGTTCTTCGTTATCTTTGTGGGACTGTGACCCACCTATTCTTCTCTAGCTCTGGCTCTCCAGCTTCAGGCCTACTGTGATGTGATTTGGGCAAGCGATCACACTGATCGCCACAATCTTTCCGCCTATTATGTTTTATTGGCTCCTCTCTAATTGCCTGGAAGACCAAGAAGTAGACTGTTGTATCTCGCTCCAGTGCTGAGGCTGAGCTGCGCACTATAGCCTCTGTGATTGCAAAGATTACTTGGACGGTGGCTTTTTCAGGATTTTTGTGTTTCCACTGCTGCACTGACCCCTTTGCTCTCCGACAGCACGTGGCACTCAACATTGCCCATGATCCTGTGAAGATGAGCTTACCAAGAACATCGGTATGTGCCCTCGCAGCCTCAACTTGCTTATTTTCTGACCCCTACATGCGTTCTCAGGTGCAAGAGAGGACTGTGGCCCTTCAGTATGTGCCCTTGGAGCTTCAGCTTGCTTATTTTCTGACGAAAGCTTAGACACGGCCACAACACAGCCTTCTCCTGTCCAAACTCAGTCCAAGATCCCCCATGAGTTTGAAGGGGTGGGGGTGGGGGGCTGGGGGGGGGGGGGGGGGGTGTTAGAACATGGTTGAGCTGTGTGTGTAGTTACCACATTGTGTAGGGTCTTCTTTGCTTATTTCCCCTGTATATGTAATGGCTGTTGGCTCGTTCAATACAACTGGGTTCATTTTGTAACAATTACATCACATCCATTAATAATTAATTACTGCTTCATGCAGATTGCAGGAAAACTCAATGTCATAATAAGGGAGCAATGTCTTAGAGATGTTGGACAACTAGAGCAAGATCTTGTATTTGGTGATGCTGGGACAAAAGAATTAATCAATTTTTTCCGAACACAATTGGTAATTTTTTAATTTTAACTACATAGAATGACACATTGGATTTCTTTGGACATTATATTTGATATTTACTGACTCTGTAGGGTGTAAGTCGTGAAAATAAGTTGCGTCTGCTCATGATTTACGCAGCAATCAATCCAGAGAAGTTTGAAAGCGATAAGGGTACAAAAATGATGCAGGTAATCTTTCCTTTTGTATTTATTTGTCAACTAAACGATATCTTGTGCTTAATTTGTGTAAGTTCTCAATTAAATTCTTTGTTATATTTTCGGCTGCTGCCATATTTGTTTTGGTTCCAATGTAAATGTTATTTTGCCTGTACATATATGCAACACATGTTAACATCTTGAAACATTATTTCAAGACATGCTTTGTAGTGATAGCTGCAACTTGCAAGGCCTTAGTGTCATCGAGGGTGTTCTTGATTTGTCTTTTCCATGAAGGATATAGCCCACTTTGTTTTATGCACTAGACACATAGTGTTAAACGATATATGGGTTAGTGTGTTGAACATATTGAAGCATTAATGTTTCACCAAGGGAACGACCATGCATTTGTTTAAGTTTTATATATATATATATATATATATATATATATATATATATATATATTTGAATATTTTCCACTCCTATGCGTGTGTATATATTGGCCTTTGTCCTTATAGAAATACAGGTTACATATTTCCTCGCATGGTATTAGAGCCAAGTTTAGTTTTTTTTTCTTGTGATACTGCAACTATTCTCCGTCCCAATTGATATATTTTTGGTCTCGGTCCCTTCCAATCTTCATTGTCTTGATTGCCTTCCGTACACCATCGCTGCAATGCTTTGTACCCTTTTGCGGCCAGCATCACTAGTCTTTCCGTCCTCGTGAACTCATCTACCAACTCTTTTCAGTAGTGACATCATCATCTTCACCATTTGTCGGTGTAAAATCCGATGTAAAATTCGGCAGATCCCTCGATGGGGTACCGCAACTAGTGCGATGACCCAGAGAGAAATAATCATGGGGTGGCACGCATAGAGGATCAGATTGGGTGTACACGAGATGAATGATTTACCCAAGTTCAAGTTTAGGCCCGTGAGGTGAGGTAATACCCTACTCTTGCATGTCTAGAGAGAGAGAGAGAGAGGGGAGGGAGGGAGGGAAAGAGAGCTTATATAGGTGGACGAGGGGTAGGGTTAAGAGTCCAAGTCGGTTTACAAGGGTTGCAGCACAAGTAAAGTACATGTCTTGCTTTAGAAGTTGATGATGCTCCCTATGGGCTGTGGGGCCAACTCCCGACCTCTTGGTCCGACTTCATGCGGCTCACGGTACCCCTGGTAAGGGACACCATCAGTGGCCCTTGATCCTTCGGCCTGCTCACGAAGTCTGGTGGAGGGTCTTCATTGACTTCTGAGAGATAGAGCAAACCACACGCCGAGTCGACTGCAGGGTGGGAAACAATGTGATATGCCGGGTTTGGATGCCTAAAGGGGAAGCCAGAGCAGGCTACGCGAGGCGCATGCGGCATCCGACCTCCTGGTCTTGGATTGTTGCTGAAGATGACCGGCTTCCAAAGAGCTAGCTTCGGCGACGCCTGCGAAGCTTCGTGATTTCTTCGTCTTCTGTAGAGACTAGGGGCACGATTAGTGCACCCGGTGGGTGTGTAGCCTTCGAGGGACTAGGACTGTTGGAGGGTCTTGTGATGGCAGTGGTTGAAGAAGAATACCATAACTGACATCATCGACGTCGAGGCCATCACAACTTTCAAGAACGGCTAGAACGAAGAGTGGCTCACCCTCGAGATGGGCCGGACTCCCATCTGGACCATGACTGAGAGTCCCCAGCGAGTTCGCTTCCGGCGACGAGGCTTGGCAAGCCAAGCAGACAACACTGAAGTCCTGAAACTCTCGGGGCGACCCTGGCACGCACAGAGTGAAAGACGGGTGGAGCCGACCTTGCCACAACAACAACCGAAACTGCAAGCGCAAGGAGCCCAAGCTCGAATACCATGTGAACACTGAGTTTGGGGCCCAACGCAACAACGGCAGCAAGGGCGCGAAGAAGCGCCAATGGTAGCAAAAGGAAAAGGGCAGAGGCCCGACTCACGACAAAATTATGAACATGCCCTGCCACTACCACTCCTTGAAGGATGGCCCATCGACCACGCACACCAGTAGGCAGAAAGCAGGCCAATGGATAGCCAACGGTGGAGAGGACGACAACCACGACGAAAGGCCGGATCTGCTCAACGACGGCAGGCGCGGGGGCGCCGCAGGTGGCGCCGCCCTAGCAGCCCAGAGCAACACCCTTGCCGGCCGACATACATACCAGATGATCTTCTCTAGCGCATAGTCAAAGAGGACCCAGAAGGTGTCAACCCGGGAAGTTTACGCAGAGATGCACACGATAACACAGTTCCCGGGCTGGTTTGAGTCGCAGATCTCTTCTGATCAGTCCGACCATTCGGAACATATTCCTCACCCTGGGAAGGCCGCCCTAGTGCTCGACTCCATAATTGAGGGCTGCTACCTCAACATGGTTCTGATGGACGACGACAATAGTATCAACCTGCCGTACTTGGACACGATGAAGAAGATGGCAATCCCGCCCTCCCGCCTCTAGCTAATCAAAACCAGGTTGCACGGGCATCATTCCCGGCAAGGAGGCTAGCGGGCTTGGCCAGATCACCCTCGATGTGGTCTTTGGCATGCTGGAGAACTACCGCCTCGAGACACTGTTGTTCGACGTGTCCCCTTCAAGAGCGGTTACCACGCCCTCCGAGGCCGGTTGGCTTTTGCCAATTCATGGCAATGCCGAATTACGTTTATCTCAAGCTAAACATGTCGTGGCCTAACAGAGTTATCACGGTGTCGGGTGACCATTCAGATCCATCCAGTGACACGTCGAAGGCGGCGCAGATCGGGGCCAACATGGACCCCAAATAGGAAAGCGCACTCTGCGAGTTCCTCCGTGAGAACTGGGACATTTTTGTGTGGCAGCCTTTTGATACGCGCGGTTGACATCGAGGACGGGACCCGGCGAGATCCGGCAACAGCGGGAAGCCGGAGTGGGCAGTAGCCGAAACAGCAGCGGTGGGGAAGAGGCAGGATGGGAGGTGTGGGAGAGCAGTGACGACAGGAGGTCGGGAAGGCGAGTTGCGACGCCCAAAAAATCCCTAAACCTGGGCACATGATACCATGTTATGGATGTAACCTATCTCTATTGCATAGCCCATGGGGCGTATATATATTACATCAGACTTGAGGTACAAGGAAATGAAACATAGTCTAATAGGACTCCGAGACCAATACTAACACACCTTAACATCTTTATCCTCGGCTTCCCAAGTTCATTTCAGTCTTGCGATAAACCTAACCTACTAGAATTAAGATACTGAGCTCATGCCTTAACTTGCGAAACTTAGCTTCATCTAGTCGCTTGGTAAAGATATAGCTAATTGTTGATCCGTTCCAACATGAGATAAGACTATATCACCTTGATAACATGATTCATAAGAGGAAGATGGTTGATGTCCTATTACGGTGGTTACTTGATTTGCCACAGGGCTTTCTGCATATTTCCCAGACCTGTATGTTTATATATATTGACCATTGGCCTCATGGAAATACAAGTTGCATATTTCCTTACAGCATAGATAGTTGAACATTCTTTGTTTTTGTAATGAGATGAAGACTTTGGAGAAATAGGCACATCCACCTGGTAGATTTAACGTCCGATGGCAGGTAAATAGTGAGATGGTGTGGCAGTCTCTCGAGGCCTCCTTAGTAGGCACTTCATACGAGTTAACGATAACTTGTCATGCACTTGCTGTAACAGGTAGCAATTGCATTTTGCAGCAATGCATATTTTCGGGAAAACGCAAAGGACTTGCGTTTCATTGCATTGGAAAGATAGAAGGTTATTTACAATCCTCCTGAGAGGCGAAGTTCATGCCGGATCAGTAAAAATTTAGTGTACATCCCAGGTGGTGGGTAAGATGACCCGCAAGCCACGAGCACCAGCTCGTGCCCATTGCTCGGCTTCGTCCTTGATCCTAGAGACCAGGAATGGGACAAGAGGTTGGGCGCTGTCGAATATGCATTCGTTGCGCTGCTTCCAAATCATCCACGGCGTCAGGAGGGCAATGGAGGCGAGACCCTTGCGCATCGGTGTAGGCGTGTTTTGCTTGGCATGGAGCCACCAGTCCATGAGAGTATCCTCCTGGTTTGGCCCTGCGATTGTCATCCTTAGCCAAGCTAGGATCCCATGCCAGGTTTGCTTGGCGAAAGCGCACTCCAGGAGCAGGTGTCGCATCGTCTCTGGCGCCTGGTCGCATAGCGGGCACCGGGGCTGGTGCTGGAGGCCACGACGAGCAAGGCGGTTAGCAGTCCAGCACCTATCAAGGTTGGCTAGCCAGTGGAAAAATTTGACACGTGGCGGCGCCCAGCTTTTCCAGATGAGCTTCTAGGAGAAACAAGTTGTGGATCCTTGGAAAGTGGCAAGGTAGCAGGAGCGTGCTGTATAGGTGCCAGAGGTATTCCACTTCCAGACAAGCTGGTCGGGGGCATCCGAGAGTAAGAAGTGCTCGATCGCCTGCCAGACTTGCACTTATTGGCCAATCTCATTGATCCCTACAGTCCCATGTATGTCGCTCGCCCAGCTGTTGCCCTGTATACCTTGAGCGACGGTTCGAGTCTTGCGGCGGCGCTTGGGGATGCAGTTGTACAGGGCTGGGGCTATTTCACTGATGGACTGTCCATTTATCCAGCGGTCCTCCCAGAAAAGTGCAGTCTGGCCATCTCCAATGGTCATAGTGGTGGAGGCAAACAAGAGTGCCCTCTCCTCGGCAGAGAACTGCAGGTCCAGGCCATGCCATGCGCGCTCATGATCAGTGCGAGAGTACCAAAGCCATCGTAGTCTCAGGGCGAGGCCAGTGCGCTCGAGGTCCTGGACTCCGAGACCACCAAGCGAGATGGGCCGGCAGATGCGTTGCCAGTTGACATGACAGTGACCGCCGTTAGCCGTAGCGCGGCCGGCCCATAGGAAGCCACGCTGGATCTTCTCAATTTGGCGCAGAGTCTTTTTTGGCGGTGCAAAGGCGAGGAGCTGGTGCACTGGAATGGCTCCCAGGACAGATTTCACTAGTGCGAGGCGCCCAGGTTTGGACATCAGACCAGCCTTCCAGGCAGGGAGCCGTCCAGCGATCCCATCAACTAGCGGCTGCAGCTGGGCAGCAGTAGGCCGTCGTATCGTGAGGGGGATCCCAAGATAGGTGATCGGTAGCTCAACAATGGGGCAGCCGAGGTGTGCGAGCACGTCCGTTGCCTCATCCATGTCACAGTGCAGCAGCGAGGCAGAGCTCTTAGTGTAGTTCACACGTAGGCCAGAGGCGTGGCTTAAAGAGCTCCAAGATCTCCCGCACAGCCATGATGTCGCTCGACGTACAGTGGCAGAAGAGCACCACGTCGTCCGCATATAGGGATATTGCAATGCATATTGTACTTTAATACCTGCCAGTGGTGACATTTGACAGAATTCTTGACCAGGGAAGGTTTTATAAGAAATGAAATATTGCTAGCAATCTGCCTCCCATAATACCACTAAATTGATAACACTTGAATATATGACACTAGCATGCAGACACATACAGTTTTCATACTGGAACGCATGACTATCCTGGTACCATGTATTTGTGGATTACGGATAAATAGTAAGGAACTGTGAATGAGCATGTTCCAATGTTATTTGATTGCACATAATTGAAAAAGGTTTTGTTATCATTGTTGTATTCCTTGGGTCCCCCTTTAAATCTTACTGTCAAGCAAAACTATTTCAGAACCACATTGCTGGTAGCACCTATAAGTGACAATGAAGTGGTATCAAGTATCAACTTGCTGCATGAGAGGTCTATAACTTGCATTTATTCTTCTGTACAAGCCTGTAGTCCTCAAGTGATCCCATGCTGATTCTATCTGTGATCATTTGGCGCAAAACTTTAAGATTTGTGTTTGTTGACAGTTGGCAGGATTATCTGCTGATGACATGATCGCTGTGACTAATATGCGCTGCTTATGCACTGACACAAAAAAGTCCTCAGGAGGAGGTTTTACACTGAAATTTGATGTTCAGAAGGTAAAAGTTATAGGTTCCAGCTTAGCTTGTATGTATACAAAATTTGAATGTCAGAGTTTGCTCATTTGTTCGTATTGAAAACAGAAAAAACATGCACATAGAAAAGAGCGAACGACGGAACAATCAGCATGGGCACTGTCCCGATTTTATCCGGTTCTGGAGGTATCTACTTGAAATTACATCTATGTATCTGCCCAACCATGTCCATTATGATTCTTTGCATGGTCTTTTATGTATTTTTCCCTTCATGTAGAAGTTCTTGTTTATGCACTTCCTTACCTCTAGTGCTGGTTTCATGTAGTGTGGGTATTACGCCGAAGCCTTGGACCCCTGCGGTGCGGCTCCAGCCAGGGAGGGGTTGTCGCACAGCATAGGCAAGGGAAGAATTATCAGATGGGAGATAATTTGATTCTTTGTTGCTAGCCTGATCTGACTAGGAGGTGGGCACTATAAAGTGCATACAGAAGACTTGAGGCCTAAGGCTAGGATCCTAGCAAACGTGGAAAGGACTATACAAACTAGGAAACAATTTCTAGAGATAAGACCCTACCAAACTTCAAGATGCAGATTTGTTTCCTAATGTGATCTGCTACCGGTTGCACCAGCTAAGCCCACACGTGACAGCTGGTTTCACCCCAATCTGCTAAGCTATCTCTGACAACTGCAGCAACAGCAACAACAACTTTAGTCGCAAACAAGTTGGGGTAGGCTAGAGCTGAAACTCGTAAGATCTCGAAACTGACTCATGGTTCTGGCATGGTGGATAGCTAACTTCCATGCACCCCTGTCCATGGCTAGTTCTTTAGTGATATTCCAGACCTTCAGATCTTTCTTTATGGACTCCTCCCATGTAAGTTTGGTCTACCTTGCCCTCTCTTGACATTATCAGCATGCATTAGCAGTCCGCTATGCACTGGAGCTTCTGGAGGCCTGCGCTGAATATGGCCGAACCATCTCAGACGATGTTGGACAAGTTTCTCTTCAATCGGTGCTACCCCAACTCTATCACATATATCATCATTTCGGACCCGATTCTTTCTTTTGTGGCCGCACATCCATCTCAACATGCGCATCTCCGCTACACCTAACCGGTGAATATGTCGCCTTTTCATCGGCCAACGCTCAGCCATACAATATTGCGGGTCAAATCGTCGTCCGGTAGAACCTACCTTTTAGCTTTTGTGGCACTCTCTTGTCACGGAGAACGCCAGAAGCTTGACGCCACTTCATCCATCTGGTTTTGATACAATGGCTCACATCCTCATCGATATCACCATCCTTCTGCAACATTGACCTCAAATGTCGAAAGGTGTCCTGCTGAGGTATCACCTGCCCATCAAGGCTAACCTCCTCATGCTTAGTAGTACTGAAACCGCACCTCATGTACTCCGTTTTAGTTTTATCAAGTCTAAAACCTTTTGATTCCATGGTTTGTCTCCATAGCTCTTAACTTTCTATTAACGCCCGCCCAACTATCATCGACTAGCACCACATCATCCGCAAAGAGCATACACCACGGGATATCTCCTTGTATATCCCTTGTGACCTCATCCCTCACCAAAGCAAAAGGTTAAGGGCTCAAAGCGGATTCTTGGTGCAGTCCTATTTTAATCGGGAAGTCGTCAGTTTCGCCATCATTTGTTCGAACACTTGTCACAACATTATCGTACATGTCCTTGATGAGGGTAATGTACTTTGTTGGGACTTTGTGTTTCTTCAAGCCCCACCACATGCCATTCCGCGGTATTTTATAGTAGGGACTTTGTTGGGACTTTGTTTTGGCAGGCAGGTCAAGTGCCGGCATTGCGTGCACCGGCATTGCTGTCAAGGTGGTTTTTGCCAACACCAATCTGCCACTCCGGTGTAGTAGAGAGGCTCGCCAACTTGGTAACTTGTCGGCCACCCTATCCACCAAATGCTGCAGTTGAGCTGGGGACGGTTTGGGTAGCCCAAGTGGCAGGCCAAGGTATGTGCATGGGAATGGGAGGGTTTGGCATTTGAGCTCCTCCGGAACTATATCCATCTGCTTCGGACTGCATCTGATGAGATGTGCAGAGCACTTCGCTAGGTTTGTGCAAAAGCCGGATGCCTTCCCAAAGTCGTCTATCATTCTGACACAGGCTCTCAGCCCCTCTGTGTCTGGCACCACAATGTCATGACGTCGTCCGCATATATGGACATACGGTGGTGAAGTCCCACAGTGGCTAGGGGAGGCAGAATACCCTGCTCAGCAGCAGCCCGCAGCATGAAGTGTAACCCGTCCATCAGTAGGACAAATAGCGGCGGGGATAGGAGATCCCCCTGCCGCAACCCCTTCCGGTTGTAGATCACCTCGCCGGGTATGCCATTCACCAGCGCGCGAGTAGATGAGGTGGATAGCAGCCCAGGATCCAAGCTCGCCAACGATGGCCAAAACCAAGCTTGTGCAGAACCTCAAGTAAGAAGGCCCAATCCAGAGTATCGAAAGCCATCGTAATGTCCAGCTTTAGCATCACTGCTGCTTTCTTGGAGCTCTGCAGTTTTGGGGCCATCCCTTGCACCATCATGTAATTATCATGTAAGCATCTGCCACGATGAATGCACTTTGATGTGATCCAACAAGTGTGGTCATCTTGGAGCCATCCTAGTGGCAAGCACCTTGGCCACTAGCTCCGGGAAACTATCGGCCGGTAGTCTCTGATCTCCACGGCCTCTCCACGCCTATCCGGGCTGGAACCCAACAAGTTGAAGAACTCGTCCATCGCATCTGCCTTATCCTCATGATCCGAGACCAGAGTGCCCTCCACATTTAACGATGTGATGGACCTCCTCCTCCTATGACTCGCTTGGGCATGGAAAAATTGTGTGCATGCGTCACCTTCCTTGAGCCACGTGATCCTTGATCTTTGCCTCACCATCGTCCTCTCAAGTGAGGCCAACCCGAGTAGTTTCTTCTTGAGCAGCCGCCTAAGCGCTTGTTCCTCTACCGATAGCTCTCTGGATTCCATAGCCACGTCCAATCTCTGGATAACCTCGTTGGCAATGAGGATTTGTAGCTTAATGTTGCCGACAAAATGATCACTCCAGCTTGCCAGCTTGCAACTGTAGCCTTGAGCTTAGCCGCCAGCCTCTTGAAAGGGTTTTGCTCCGGAGTGACTGGGTTCCATGCTTGCTGGACCACCTCATGGAAGCCATCAATTCTCGTCCAGAAACTCTCAATATGAAACCGTGTCCGCCTTCTGTGATCTGGGTCCAAGCTGAGGAGCAAAGGGCAATGGTCAGAGACACTAGTGCTCAACGCCGTGGGGAAAGATGATGGGTATAATGGCTCCCACTCCCAGAGGCGAGGCATCGATCCAGCTTCTCCAAGGTTGGCTGGCGACATTCGTTAGACCATGTATATCTGCGACCATTAAGATAAAAGTCGCACAACTCCAAGTCCGAGATCGGGACGCTTCACTAAAATCTAGATCAGGCCACCCCGTTGACTTCTGCTGGCTGCTGCTCCTGGGCGCGATGCTTCGCACGTTCGCCCCTACCCAGCTCGCCTGCCGGCCCTGCAGGTCCACGGCTGCTGGATTCCGCTGGACTGCTGCCTCTTGTCTGCCTGCGGGTCTTGCGCTTCCCACCGTCGTCTACCCCACCAGGCAGACCAAATCGAGGTTGCCTCGTTTAGCTCAGGGCCGATGCTACCTCCACCTCCCTGGCCAGGACGTATGTCGCTGCTCCATTCGCGTGTGCTCCTGGCCGTTATGATAGTCTTCAGAGTCAAGCCAAAGGGGGTAACGAGATGGTACATCAGAGAAACACACCACATCAATAGAAGATACAAGATAAGTATTAAGAGAAGATGGATTGTCAAAGGAAGATGGCACATCAAGAGAATTAAACATTGCGCAGAAAATCATAGGCCACGACAACCGACGGGGAAAAAAGCTCAACGGCTAAGACAATGGGCATAGATCGACAATGCAAAAGGAGTCCACGAAAATCGTATAGAAAACAACAAGGACAAGTAGGCAACAAAAGTTGTATATAAAGGATCAGGACCAGAGAAAGGATGACAGACAAAGGTATGGTAGACTCGCATGGCATGAGAAACACGAAAAAAAGAGCAATGGACTTGGTGGACACAGTGGAAAACATAGAACTAGAAGCTAGGAAGCACACACTAGACTAGACTAGCGGCGGTGGCAGCAGAGGGAACATGAAGCTTTTTTTCATGGATTGATATTACAAAATATAGTACTAGGTAGTAGCAGCCGATCAGGAACTGTACACGTGAATAGACTCAGAGTTATGGCTCAAGAAGCTTAACATGGTATCAAGGCCTAAGCTCTCGAGTTCAAGTTCTGGCTTTCACTATTTATGAAAAAATTGCTGCGCCCCCCTCCGTGTCCATGTATAGGCCTCTTGAGCCATACCTCTGAGTATTCACGTGTTGACTTCCCGCGTCACACGTGAGATGGGGTGTTGAAGTGATGTAGATTGCCTAGCCCTTTCCATCAGTTTGGACTTTTGGTTGCGTTGGCTAGTGCATTAAGTTTAACAACTGTCAGACCCGAGTTGTCTGACGGACTAAATTCAGAAAACGCACTCAGAATTCAGAGAATATCACTAGCAAAGCTTGATTTCAGAGGAAAGTTTAGCTAGGGTTTCTGATGAGGAACACTAGATGAGAAGAAAGAAAACACATGCCAGATCTGTTTGGCTACTTCTAGATGCTTCCACTCTAGTGTAGTATTTTTTTCCTTTTCTTTTCTATCCTACCTACTGTTTTCTAGAGTCTTCTAGTTGTGAGTAGCTATTAGTAGAATGGTGAAACTTACATAATGTTTTCTAGAGTATTCCAGCTATAAGTAGAAGTATGTGAAGGCTTCCTAAAGCCCTATAAATAGAGGTCCTCACCTCTACTTTGTACGAAGACTATGTACCCACTACCTATAATAGAACTTGTTGTTCTTATCTAAGATCTTGGAGTAGATCTTGTGCCCTAGGAGTTCTAGATTGAACTCTTGCTGCCCTATCAGCCTACATTCGCCTCTAGAGCGATATCTAGCGCAGCACGTTGAAGCTGTTCCTTCAACTTGTGTACACATTGTAGCAGCAAGGTGGAGTTGCTCCTCCACAACCTTTGTGCTGCTTCAGGTGGTATCAGAGCCTCGTTGACCCATAATCGTTCTTGCTGTCCTCTTCGAGAGCAAGTTGCAGCAAGCAATGGAGCAATTGGAGAAGAGGATGGATGCTGCTGAACAACAAATCAAAGAGCTGCGTGAAGATCTTAATAGGAGATTTGACCAGCTGGTTGAGATGATAAGAAAGGGTGTCCCCCCTGCTACCAATGAAGGAGATTCATCTAAAGAAGAGGAAGATGTTCATCAAGGAAGAAGGAGAGGTAATCTTGGAGCAAGACCGCCACGACAACATGTTGTTCAACGTGCTTCAAGAAGGCCAATTTATGTTGAAGCTTCTGAAGGTGAAGAATATGATGATGCCCTTGAAGAACCAAATCTCTACGCATATCGGAGAGCACCCAACCCTACATATGCAAGAGATACATACAAGGTGAAAGCTGAGATCCCAAGTTTTAATGGAAAAATGTTGACATTGAAGGGTGCCTGGATTGGTTATATGAAGTGGAGACTTTCTTTGAGGTCATGGAGGTTCCGGAAGATCGTAGAGTTCCTTTGGTCGCATACAAGCTGAAAGGAGGAGCCGGTGCATGGTAGCATCGCGTTCAAGAGGAGCGCAGGCTGAGAGGAGAACCTCGTGTTAGAACTTGGCGACAAATGAAAGGCCTCTTGAAAGGGAGATTTTTGCCCGCTGATTATGACCAGATCCTATTTATCAAATTTCAAAATTGTGCTCAAGGAAATAGGACTGTTTCAGATTACACGGAGGAGTTTCTAAGGCTACAAGTGAGGTGCAACCTTGCTGAAACTGAAGAGCAACAAGTTGCAAGGTACATCAATGGTCTCAATGATGCTATTCAAGATCGATTGATGATGCAACAAATCTGGTCCGTTGATCAAGCACAAGCTCTAGCCTTAAAGGCCGAGAGGTTTGTGAGGATCAGAAAGACAACTAAGGCTCCATATCCTCCATATCCTCATACCGAAGGCTCATCTAGGAGCCAACCTAATAGAGTGGAAGAAAAGACCACTCCACCCAAGACAAAACAGCCCATCCCGAAGCAAACTAGAGGCAAGGGTAAGGCAAATGAAGGCCCAAAGTGCTATAAATGTGGTAAAGAGGGACACATATCCAGCGGTTGCCCACTAAGGAAATTTGTTAACACGACTATCCATGATGGTGAAGGCGATGAGGAAGAATACGAATTTGAAGATGTAGACGGACAAGTGGTTTGTCAAGAAGAAGGTGAAGAGGTGGTATGTGTGATCCAGCGTCTCCTATGTTCCACACCACAACCCGATGACACACAACGGAAGAAAATATTTGAGAGCAAATGCACGGTGAATGGCAAGGTATGCAAACTAGTGATTGATAGTTGCAGCTGCGAGAATCTTATCTCCCAGAAGTTGGTGGACCATTTAAAGCTTGAAACCCATGATCATCCAAATCCCTACACTATTGGATGGATCAAGAAAGGAGTGAATATGAGGATCACCAAACAATGCAACCTGCCGCTTTCTTTGGGTAAGCATTACCGCTCAAATGTGTTGTGTGATGTGGTTGACATGGATGCCAGCCATGTTCTTCTTGGGAGGCCTTGGCAATTTGATGTGGATACTACACACAAGGGCAAGGAAAATTCTTACTCTTTCATTTGGAACAAGAGAAAGATCATTATCTTACCAAACAAAACCGAAGGTAATACCTCTAAGGAGGAGGGGAAAACTATGTTAACTATCTCCCATACCTCTCATGAGTTTATGGAAGACTTGAAGGAGGCAGATTTGTGTGCTGCACTTGTTGTAAAGGGAGAAGAGCACCTGACTGTTGAAATTCCAGCAAAGGTACGTGGTTTATTGGCAGAATTTCAGAACATACTTGGGGAGCCACATGGCTTGCCACCGATGAGAGGAATTCAACATAGAATTGACTTAATTCCGGGAGCAAGTCTTCCTAATCTTCCACACTATCGAATGAGCCCAAAGGAGCATGATATATTGAAGGAGAAAGTGGAGGAATTGCTGCAAAAGGGGCATATGCGAGAAAGTATTAGCCCATGTGCTGTACCAGCCCTGCTCGTGCCTAAGAAAGATGGATCTTGGCGCATGTGTACGGACAGTAGAGCCGTTAACAAGATCACCGTAAGGTATAGATTCCCTATTCCCCGTCTGGATGATATGTTGGATCAGCTTAGTGGAGCAAGAGTGTTCACAAAGCTAGATTTAAGAAGTGGATATCATCAAATCCGTATAAGACCCGGGGATGAATGGAAGACCGCCTTCAAGACAAAGGAAGGGTTGTTTGAATGGCTAGTCATGCCATTTGGACTCTCAAATGCACCAAGTACCTTTATGCACTTAATGAATCAAGTCCTTCGACCCTTCTTATCCCACTTTGTTGTGGTCTATTTCGATGACATCTTGATCTATAGCAAGGATGAGGATGAACACTTTGATCACATTCGGAAGGTGCTAGAAGTACTAAGGGAAAATGAGCTCTACGTCAACTTGAAGAAATGTGTTTTCCTGCAAACACAACTTCTTTTCCTAGGATTCGTCATAACATGTGACGGCATTCGTGTTGATGATTCTAAGGTTGAAGCAATCCGAGAATGGCCAACTCCAAAGACCATTTCTGAGGTAAGAAGCTTTCATGGCCTTGCAACTTTCTATAGGCGATTTGTGAAGAATTTCAGCACTGTCATGGCACCAATTACCGCGTGTTTGAAGGAAGGAAAGTTCCAATGGACAGAAGCAGCTGAAGCTAGTTTCAATGATATTAAACAAAAGCTATCACAAGCTCCTGTCTTGGTGCTACCTGATTTCAACAAGACTTTTGAGTTGGAGTGTGATGCAAGTGGAGTAGGCATTGGAGCTGTCCTATCTCAAGAAAGGAAGCCCATTGCTTTCTTTAGTGAGAAGTTAAGTGAAGCTAGACAGAAATGGAGTACCTATCAGCAAGAATTATATGTTGTTTTCAGAGCGTTGAAAACTTGGGAAGTCTATTTGCTGCCTAAAGAGTTCATTGTTCATAGCGACCATCAATCCTTGAAGCATTTTAGAAATCAAAAGCATGTTTGACCGCATGCTAGCAAGATGGGCAGCATATCTGGAGAGGTTTAACTATCTCATCGTGCATAAATCTGGAATAACTAACAGAGTGACCGATGCTTTGAGTCGTCATGCATGCCTCTTGACTTCTTTTGAAGCTGAACTTCCGGGCATGGATCAAATAAAGGAGTTGTATGAGGGTGACGAAGACTTTGGCCATGTTTGGGTAAATCACGCAAGGGGCCAACCATTAGGTGATGACTATTTGATGCAAGATGGATATCTCTTCAAAAATGGTCGTTTGTGCATTCCAAGAAGTTCTCTACGTGACAAGCTGGTTAGAGAGCTCCATTCAAGTGATCTTAGTGGCCATGTTGGACGGGACAAGACTATCGCTAACCTGGAAGCTCGCTACTTTTGGCCACAACTAAAGAGAGATGCTGGAAAGTTCGTTCAACGGTGCCCCATATGTCAGACCTGCAAAGGCCAAGTCCAGAACACAGGGTTATACATGGCTTTGCCTGTTCCTGTTGCTCCATGGGAGGACATTTCTATGGACTTCGTCTTGGGCTTGCCAAGAACAAGACGAGGAAGTGATGCTGTATTTGTGGTCGTGGATAGATTCTCTAAGATGGCTCATTTCATTCCATGCCGCAAGACAACGGATGCTCATCATGTGGCAAACCTATTCCTTCGAGAAGTGGTCAGACTTCATGGAGTTCCAAGGTCCATCGTCTCAGATCGTGATAGCAAGTTTCTTGCTGCATTTTGGCTCACTTTGTGGAAGCAATTCAACACTGAATTGAAATTTTCTAGCACTGCTCATCCACAAACAGATGGACAAACGGAAGTGGTGAGCAAGTTTTTGGGTAATCTGATCCGTTGCATTTGTGGAGAAAGAAAGGGGCAATGGGATTTGGCTTTATCTCTTGCAGAGTTCTCCTACAATAACTCCCAAGCATAGATCCATGGGAAGGAGCCCTTTTTCCATTGTCTACACTAAAGTTCCAACACATGTGGTGGACCTGGTGAAACTACCATCAAGGGGAAACTCAAAATCAGCATTGTCCTTTGCTGATAATTACACCGAGTTATTTGAAGAGATTCGCGGTTCTTTGGAAGCACAAAATCAGAAATATAAACAACTTGATGATTGCAAAAGGAGGCCAAAATCATTCCAAGCCGGTGATAAGGTGATGGTCTACCTCCGAAAAGAGAGGCTGCCTTTAGGTGTTAAAGGGAAACTTAGGCAGCGAAGAAGAAGCGCTCTATGAAGATAACTCGAGGGCGAGTTCCAAACAAACAGGGGAGAATGATGAGGAACACTAGATGAGAAGAAAGAAAACACATGCCAAATCTGTTTGGCTACTTCTAGATGCTTCCACTCTAGTGTAGTATTTCTTTCCTTTTCTTTTCTATCCTACCTACTGTTTTCTAGAGTCTTCTAGCTGTGAGTAGCTATTAGTAGAATGGTGAAACTTACATAATGTTTTCTAGAGTATTCCAGCTATAAGTAGAAGTATGTGAAGGCTTCCCAAAGCCCTATAAATAGAGGTCCTCACCTGTACTTTGTACGAAGACTATGTACCCACTACCTATAATAGAACTTGTTGTTCTTATCTAAGATCTTGGAGTAGATCTTGTGCCCTAGGAGTTCTGGATTGAACTCTTGCTGCCCTATCAGCCTACATTCGCCTCTAGAGCGATATCTAGCACAGCACGTTGAAGCTGTTCCTTCAACACTTGTGCTGAACACATTGTAGCAGCAAGGTGGAGTTGCTCCTCCACAACCTTTGTGCTGCTTCAGTTTCGGTTACAAGGAGTCCAACCGGGAACACCGGCGGCTAGGGTTTACCCCAAGGAAGAATGAGCATGAGCGCGCAGGCTCTCAAAACCTGGCTATATAGCCTTACAAGACTCTAGAAGGTGCGAGAAGCGCACATGGAGGAGAGGGGAGTGGTTGAGCTTTACAGAGAGATCAACAACGACGCCTTGACCACCCAGAGCCGTCCGATGGAAGATCAACGCACCATGTCTTCTGTAGCTTGCCGAAGCGGTACGAAGCCACCAGGAGCGTTGGATGGAAGATGGATGGTTCCCACAGCTTCACGCCCATGGTTAGCAGTCTGAATTCAACTGAATCAACGAAAACAGAGAGAACACCCCAACTGGGTCCTGACAACAACTATAAGGCCTCAAATCCTTTTGGAAGAGAGCATCTCTACATAATCGTGTTGAAACCCTAACTGTCATGCTCCAGCTGGCCCAAATACGAGTATCTGATGGCTGTGCAAACCGAAGCTTTTCTCCCTCAAACTCTGCTACTTTTGTCATTTCTGAAGAAATAGTACTCTTCTTAATTTCAGTTAGTCAGGGGCTAAAAATTGGTATCTAGAGCTAGCAATTCTTCAAGGCGTTGGAGATCTGGAGAGGTCAAGGTTGGCTTCCTATAAATCCCCTTCCCTCCTGATCTACGGTGGTGGTGCGGCTCATCGGTGACGCATAGCGGCGGTAGTTAGTTCGGCTTCAGGAAGTGGGTTGGATTGTGGTTTCTGAAGAATACTTCTTTGATCTCCCACCCACCCTCCCTTCTGGTGCATTTGGCGGCGGGGCGCAGGCGGTGGTGTGGCGGTGGAAGGACCTGCTCTCTCAAGCCCAGTTTGCAAGTTCATCGCTAGTTCATCTTGCTGTGACAAAATTTCTCGCTAGTTCATCTTGTTAGATAGGTTGCTAGTTCTACCTGCATTGGTTCCACTGCTACTGCTGATCTTGAAATGGAGACCCTGCTGTTAGAGGAGCAACTTTGTTGTATTGCATAGGCCATGGGGCATTTATATATTACAAGGGACTTGGGGGTATAGGTAAGAACGTCTAGACTAATTTGGACAAATACTAATACTCCTTAACCCCCGGCCCTCCCTCCCCTGAAATGCAAAGCATATGCAATAGCATTGCATTTGAAGAAGTATAACACTGAAAGAAAGGGATAATCCAAAATCCACGTCTTGGGAGTGTTGTCTTGGCATGGAGTCTTTAAAACTTGTTGAGTCAACCCAAAAGGGTAAAACGGGAAGATGGCACATCAGAGGAAGACAACTTTAGGAGAAGATACAAGATTAGTGTCAAGAGAAGATGGCGCATCAAGAGAATGAAGCATAGCGCAAAAATCGTAGCCCATTGAAACCGGCGGCGAAAGAACCTTGGCTGCAAGAGAATGGGCTTCGATCAATGATACTGCAAAAGAAGGCGACAAAAATCCTATAGAAACCAACAAGGACCAAAAGTTGTATAGAAAGGACCAGGACCAGAAAAGAAGGCTGGCAGATAAATGGTTTGGTGGACTCGCATGGCATGATAAACACAAAAGAGCAACTGACTTGCTGGACGCAACAGAACATAGAAAGATAGAAGCTTGGAAGCAGAAACCAGACAATGATGCAGGATCCATCATGTCTGCAATGAATGTTGTGGAGGAGGTCGAGCATGTGAGATGCCGACGAGGAGCAGCGGTGAATCCCCCGGCAGAGAATAGTAATTGGCGGATGAGACAGAGCTGAAGTGGTTGACGTAGCACCACAAGGAGAAAAGCAGGCACGACCATCAAGATTCAGGAATACTGCCAGAAGAGGTGACGCCACAGGCTGATGATCGCCAACACCAATGAAAAGCTGCGTATACGAGATAGAGTCCGAGGCCACACCAGCAAAAAGCACGAGACAACCAGGGAGGGAAACCATGCCCGATGACATTGTACCTGCTCTTTTTTTCTTCCAAACCGGTTGTTCACGTGAAAGAGAAAACGCCCCAAAACAGAGGGTTCCCAGAGTGCACATGGAGCCGTGGACACATGGAAGTTTGCAAAATGTCATATGAAAGGCAAGTTCAAGGTATGCAGTTACAGATCCCTGCCAATGCTGAGCAAAATGTCATATGAAAGGCAAGTTCAAGGTATGCAGGCACAGATCCCTGCCAATGCTGAAATAATATATTTCATTGAGAATGACAATGACAGTGATGATCAAGAAAGGACCACCGAGCAGTAGCTCCAAATATCCATGCATCATCTCATGAGCCTCAGCAACAAAATGTTGGAGTTGTGTCGAATATAGTGTACAAGGTAGGTTACAGTTGGACTCTGAGTTGTATTGTGTTTATATAGGATATGGAGTCGTGTCCAAGTAGGACACTTGTATCCTAGGCCTCTCATATATAGCGGGGGTAGACACACGATGTAACCTATGCCAACATAATAGCACCGGAACGCGGGGGAAGCCGGCGGTTTGTGCCGGTGTCCAGGGCGACCAGGTGCGGTATTGTAGCGGTGTCATGGGTAGGAGCGCCCATAGTCAGGCTCCGGGGATGTAGCCATATCGGTGAACCTCGTTAACAAATCTCGGTGTCGTGCTCGTGTGATTGCTTGGTTCTCGGATGATCAACGGTGGCCTTGGATTTATTCTAACAAGTGGTATCATGAGCAAGGTTTGATGAGGCAGTGCATCTGTTGATCTAGAGGAAGTGCTTTGCGAAAAGATCGTTGAGTTAAATTGCGGTGCAAGACGGCAGCGATGGAGCGGATCGGTTGTCACACGGTGTTTCCGTGTTTCGATCAGGGCAGTCGCAGTGTTAGCAGCGAATCAAAGAAACTCTTGATGTGATAGAAATTTTTGTAAGGAGATGCAATCGATGGCGAGAACGGAAGTTACAGCAGGCGTCCGATCAGCAGAAGGCGCGTGTCCCATGGCAGCGGCAGGCTGGACGTGCGGCGATCGGATCAATCGGATCGATCGGGCGAGCGTTCGACGGCAGGCGTACGTGCTTGTATTGCTGGCGCCTGGCGGCCCATGATAGGCAAGGCCCATGGTGCGCTGGTGGAGCTGGAAAGCGGAGGCCCGTGCGCGTGGTCGGCTGAGCGTCAATGAGCTGCAGGCTGGAGATTTGTTTGAAAAAAAGCTACGTGACGGACTGATGTTTTCCATCTGGATGAAGAGTAAGGCAAAGCTGATGGACCTCTACACAGCTTACATATGCACGTGGAGTTTGGAAATTTTCCTTTGATCTCTATGTTGGAGTGCACGGGAAGGCTTATGAGGTAGGTTGGCTTCGTTTCTTCAAACACGTTGAGTACTTGGATGGTAGCCTGATGGTCTGTGGTGTGCGTGGCAAGGATAACAACATGTGTATAAGGCTCGTGGAGTTTGGAGCATGTTGTGCAGTCGGACAAGGGCGGCTGGGTCAGACTTCCAGTCTGACGGATCGACGCAAGTCGGTTGGTACAGAAGACGGTGCGGGATCGGCAACGGCGACATAGGAGCGTGATGCTGATGGTGACCGACTTTTGGGCATGGAAACACGTGGCGCGGGCCTCGAGGGCTTGTGTGGCTTCGACAAGACTATGGCGCGAGATTGATTCAAGATGGTGTATACACGGAGCTTGAAGTCGATGAGGCGCGGGGGTGGACTGATCATCTACCATGGAGTCATGTTGAAGGTGGAGCTGGATTGAGGGGCTACGGCATAAGTGCACAGAGAGTCGAAGCCTATTCAGCAGGTGAAAAAAGCGAGTGACACGCAGTTCGGACTGGAGCCCAGTGGTCTGATGGAAGCGTAAAACTCGTCATCGGTCGGTGATGATCGGTGGAACTCTGCAGTGGGGGTTGAGTGGTGTGGGTCCGTAGCCCTTGAGACTCGACCGGGACAGCGAAGACTCGATGCGGTAATAGCGGCGAGGTGTGCGGCGCGCACGGGACATGGAGATGGGCCAGGGCTTTGGTGACACCCAATATGTGAGTTGTTCACTTTCACGCAGGTCAGTGATCAGTGTGTGATGGCGTTGGACGGATACTCTGGAAGTTGGGAGCACAAACTAGAGTAAGAAGTAACTTAATTTTGCTCGAGTGTTGACTGTGGTCAAGAAAAGAAGGGACTACAGGTTGCAGGGGGAGTCACGTGGAGTCTTTGGAGTAGCAGCGGTACTCATGGGATAAGCTCAAGTCCAATGTACATGGAAGTTTGACGCATGGACAGATCCAGGGTGGTGGAGAATATTCGCCAAGGTGGAGTTTGTTGCAGTTGTGTCGAATATAGTGTACAAGGTAGGTTACAGTTGGACTCTGAGTTGTATTGTGTTTATATAGGATATGGAGTCGTGTCCAAGTAGGACACTTGTATCCTAGGCCTCTCATATATAGCGGGGGTAGACACACGATGTAACCTATGCCAACATAATAGCACCGGAACGCGGGGGAAGCCGGCGGTTTGTGCCGGTGTCCAGGGCGACCAGGTGCGGTATTGTAGCGGTGTCATGGGTAGGAGCGCCCATAGTCAGGCTCCGGGGATGTAGCCATATCGGTGAACCTCGTTAACAAATCTCGGTTTCGTGCTCGTGTGATTGCTTGGTTCTCGGATGATCAACGGTGGCCTCGGATTTATTCTAACACAAAAAGCACAAATTCACTGCCACAGTTTCTTTTAATATCTCTGCTACTGAACTAATTGATAGTGTTTAGCACATCAAGCTCAGTATGTACTTACACCAACAAATAGTACTAAAGTTCTAGTAGCAAAAAATGGGAGGCAACATTGGGCTGAGTTCATCTCTAAGAATTGCAAGTACACCATCCAAAATCAAGTCCTCCGTTCTCATTTCAGGGTGCTCAAACTACAAGGATATAACATAACACCCCAGCCACTCCCGCACTGGACCTCTATGCTCTAGACTGGCCCACAAACAAACACTAGTCTTTCCAACACACTTTGTACTTGTGTGCAGCCAGGGAAACCTCCCGATCAACCACCCATCCCTGAATTGCTCCAAGCCAAGCACGCTTAACCGAGAGTATAGGCGATGAGCTTCCAGCAAAGAAGATGCATCTTATTGATATGAGTAGCACTATCAACCCTTTTAAGCTAGGATGCCACATATAACATTATCCTTGGGGCTGACAGTCTCTGTTTCAATGCAATCCGGTCCAAATGGCCTACGGACTTATGGGAATTCATGATGAAACACTTCCGTCTTCAGAAACTATACATCAGGATACCAATTTGCAGAAACTTCTACACATGAGCACTTCTTACCACTCCCAGACAGACGGCCAAACAGATGACACCTTTCAAGGCAGTCTATGCTAGAGCACCAACTAAGATTGCTGAATCTGCTCACCTGAAGAGATGGCTATTCAGATAAAGCATAACCTTTAGAAGGTCCAGCAAAGTATGAAAACTTATGGTGACAAAAACTGATCAGAGAGGACCTTCCAAGTTGGATACATGGTCTATTTAAAGCTCCAACCCTACAGCCCCCCCCCCCCCCCCCCCCCCCCCCCCCCCCATATGGTGACAAAAACTGATCAGAGAGGACCTTCCAAGTTGGCTACATGGTCTATTTAAAGCTCCAACCCTACAGCCCCCCACCCCCCTTCTCAGTATTTCATCACAGCCTGAAGTTACACTCGAAATTCTATGGGATGCAAGATTCACTCCGCTTTCCATGTCAGTCAACTGAAAAAGCACCTTGGTCCTAAAGCAGTACCTAATGCTACTCTTCCACTGCTAAACCCTGACGGCACAATGCTCACTGAACCTGAAGAATTGCTGGACAGAAAATTAATTCCCAGAATACATGGGAACATCAGCATTCATGTGGTGCTGTCTCTAATCAAGTGGAAGAATATGTCAGCAGACATGGCTGCCTGGGAGGACTCTACCTTCACACAGAAAATTTTCCCTGCATTTCATCCTTTGGACAAGTCTGATCTCGCCACTAGGGCCTTATCGGGCCCTAACCTGAAGAATGAGACACTCGTTCACATTCAGTTAACTGTTGCGTTGTACTGCTTCGCTGGAGATTCAGAGACAGCTGTGCATCGCCAATCCAACGGACCTCGGTACTTACCGCTTTGTGCCAAGAAGAGCTCGTAACCGACTTGTTCTGCGATTGGACGGTCCTTATTCACTCAAGGGTTGTGGTTCACTTTCCGGCAAAGCCCACCTGCTTCCCTTGAAGTTTTCTGCTTTCCTCTCTTAAGTTGTAATGGCTATAAAGCCTCGGATCCTTATGGAAGAGGGCATCTGCGATCGGACGGTCCTTATTCACTCAAAGGTCGCTGTTCACTTTCTGGCAGTGCTCACCTGCTCCCTTTCTACTTTTCTGCTTTTCTCTCCTTATGGAAGAGGGCATCTCTATGTAAATTGGTTGAAACCTAGCCTCCGTTTTCTGGCTGGGCCTAATACGAGTGTCTGTTGGCGGTGCAAACCCTAGCTTCTCTCCCTCAAACTCTGCTACTTTTCATTTCATTTATGAGAAATAGCGCTGTTCTTAGTTTCAATTAGTTGGTTGTGCTGTACCTCCGGCCGCCCACATCTGCAGGCCTGCTCACCTGTTGCCCCATGCTTGGCTCTCTGTACCGCTGCAAGTGCCTTGCTTGCTTGGCTTCCTGTTGCCCCACGTGTTGCTCTCCGCCTTCTAGCTTGCATTGCTTGCTTTGCTGCCTGCTGCCCTGCATCTTGCTTTCCTCAACAGCTGCTCACATTGCTAGGTACTCTGTGCGGGTGCTTGTCCCAGGGGAGATCTTTTTACTCAATTAAAATAAATATGTTGCCGTCATCGGGCATAGTATCTCTCTTGCTGTCCGGTGGCGTTCTCCATGTGTGGCCTTCCATCGCTCGCTCTCGTCGCCGGTGGCACTCTCCGCGTGTGGCCATCCATTGCACACTCCTCGCCTGTTGCGCTGTCTGCACATGCTCTCCTTCGAGAGCCAGTTGCTCGCCAGTCGCTGCCTTCGTCCGATCATTCCCGCCTCCGCAGCCGGCTTCCCGTCGCCCGCTGCCGGTCTTCATATGCCAGACCAGTCTGATGGCTTTTTGAGCGGTGGTCGTTTCACCGGCACCGTCTCGCACATACACCTTCCGTCGGTGTTGGGTGCTCATCTGCTAGTTGCAGTTCTCCGCTGCTCTCCCTCCTCCACAGCCTCTCCTGCAGACATGATGGCTCCTGTATCATTGTCTCGTGTCTGCTTCATAGCTTCTAGCTTTCTATTTTCCACTGTGTCCAGCAAGCTCTTCGGTGTTTCTCATGTCATGCGAGTCCACCAAACCCTTATCTGCCGGCCTCTTTTCTGGCCCTTTCTGTACAACTTTTGTGGCCTTTCTGGTCGTTGTTGTTTTCTATAGGATTTTCGTGGCCTCCTGATATAGGGCCAAGCCCTTGCTAGTGATCTTTCATGAATTGGAGGGCGAAACTTCGAAGAACACGAAGAACGTTGGAGAAATCACAAGAGGAACACTCAAGAACAAGTCCAATCACACGTCCACTAGACTCACATCCACATAAGATCCACAAGGTACATGAACAACGAAGGGAAACAAGGATACATGGTAAGGTTCATCCCAAATCCCATGGGGAGATGAGATCTTGAATCCAAGATGGATCTTCCCTAGATAGGGGTCTTGATACCTACTAGGGGTCTTCTCACATGGAGGCCTTGATCTCCATGGGAGAGGTGGTAGATATAAGCAAAGCTCTCTAGATCTGAGTACTTTGCTAACCCTAACAAGAGGAAGGCGAAGGTCTATTTATAGTCTAGGCGAAGTGGGGGGTGAGAGAGGGAGGTTACATGGCCCTTTGGCCGCGGCTGCGCAGGCGTCGGATGTCCGGGAACATGCCGGATGTCCGGCCCGACTTGGGGCGCGGGATGTCCGAGGCTGGGCCGGATGTTTGGCCGGGTGGTGGCTCACATCTTCGCAGCTTCTGGACTCCTCTGGCCGGATTTCAGGGGCGGTGCTGGATGCTCGGCGGTTCGGTGGACGCCGGATGTCCGGGGTGTCGGCCGGGTCCGGCCACTGTAGAGTCGGCTGGCGCCCGTTTGTTCTGGTCTTCCACTGTTCGGTGGCGCCGGATATCCGGGCTTCGGCCGTATGTCCGGCCGCTGTAGCTTCGTGGCGACTCCACTTGAGGCACTTCTTGTTACATATCCGTGGTGGCTTGTCCTATGCTCCGAGCTCCTCCATGGTTGTGTCCTTGGTTCCTATGCACACATAGTGTCTTTGTCTTAGGTAGCAACCATGTTTCGCTTGAATGGAAAGGGGAAGCACTTAGGAGCGAGTTCACCTTATCTCCAATGGCACATGCTCGAGCTCTCGTTGTAGGTCCACTTGGGGCTTGGGGAGTAGTTGAAGTGTACATGGGATGACCGTAGGATGCTCCGCATCACCTCCTTTTGCATTGCTTGTGCAATGATCTTTGCAACATTCTTCTTCTATCCCTCTTTTGCTTGACTCAACAGGTTTTTCAAGACTCCATGCTACCATGACACTCTCAAGACGTGGATTTTGGATTTCCATTTTCTGTAGTGTTACACTTCTTCAAATGCAATGCTATTGGACACGGTTTGCATTTGAGTGGGGGTGTTAAGGGGTATTAATATTGGTCTAGGTGTCCGTTATGTAGTTGCATTAGTTTAGATTTCCTTCCTTGTACTCCAAGTTCATTGTAATATATATTTGCCCCTTGGGCTATGCAATACATCCAAGTTGCTCCTCTAACACTCTGCAACAGCATTGACATGTGATAGCCATTTTAGCACAGTGTGAAGGATCAACTCAATAAGCCAAACAATCTGAAGCCCGATTTACTGAGAAATCACTGCAAATTAAGATTCTTTTCAGTTGTGTTTGATGGAATTCCAAAAAAGTGTTTGCTCCATTGAGTTCAGAATATTTAATATAAAGCCTCACCCCCAGTTTGTTCTTACGGGACTTATTTTACAAATCTCAGCTATTTTATGAATTTTGTGGGGTTCATCTCGATAGCCCTTCGCGCACACATTGTATGTCTACTTTATGCAGTTTTGTTTCCATTTTTTGGCATGTAAAATAACATTCCTTTTGTTCAGGAATTGATTGAGCAGCTCAGCAAGGGTGAATTACCAAAAGATGAATATAACTGCATGAACGACCCTAGTCCCAGTTTCCATGTAGTACCTACCACTACCAGTACCTCAGCCCGCACAAGCCCAGCTCACTCGATGAGATCTAGGAGGACTGGTGGATCATGGGCTAGGCCTCGTGGTTCTGATGATGGTTATTCAAGGTCAGTGGTGGATACTGTCCAGTACAGTATTTCCAGAATTATCTAAAACAATGATACCTGTGGTTTTCTCCATGTATGGGCCACTGTTTATGTTGCCATGAATAGCCAGGAGTTCTCTTTATCTATCTTCACCGGCTGTAGAGTTTAAAGATGCCTCTTGGACATTGATATCGCTAAATAATGTCTGCCATTGTGAAAAATTCACATGCAACTAGTAAGGTGTCTAAAATAGTCAAAACTGCACATCCGATCCCTGTACCTCCATAAAAGGGAGAACTGGGCAGCAGTCAGTTGGTTAGAGCACGTGCCCTTGTTCTGGGGGTAGCCTCCGCAGGGTGCCTCATTTCTACCTAAATAACATACAGTTACGGGACGAAACTTCCCCTGTAACCATATTTTTTTACCTCCATAAAGGGAGTATCGAGGTGACTAGGTCCCTTTACTTCCAAAAGTCGGACTTAAATCCTTGTGCCAGTAAATATATGGCCCTTAGGTTCTTCTAGCCAGTGAACATATACATTATGATTTTATATGCTTTTCAGTTTTCGACAATTAAAATCCTGTTTGAAAGTAGCAGGTAATGTTGTATGTAATTATCAGCATGCATTGCGGACTTGACATTTCTTTGCAGTGATTCTGTATTGAAGCATGCATCGAGTGATTTCCAAAAGCATGGCCAGCGTATATTTGTTTTTGTCATTGGTGGTGCTACTCGATCAGAGGTTTGTTCTGTATGTTGAACACCCACAGTTCACTAAGGCCATACTAATATGCATGCTGTAACCAATAATATGCGTTTTCCAGTTACGTGCTGCACACAAGCTTTCATCGAAGCTGAAGCGTGAGGTCATCCTTGGTTCGTCCAGCCTTGATGATCCACTCCAGTTCATCACAGTAAGTAGTTTCTATTTTTGTTTATCTCGTGTTGAATATGCAATGGCCTAGCAGGTTTGATCAAGTATATTGTTTGCAGAAACTGAAGATGATGTCCGCCGAAGAGCTAACACTGGACGATCTTCACATATAAAAAGCATTATGCACATGTACTTCAGGGCTCCATCGGGAATTCTCCTTTATTTTGGTATTTTCTTTGTGATCGTTTGGTTTGTTACACACTAGTTGCATCAAAACCACAGGCTATCAATACGTTAAGCTGCATAATATTCATTCTGTAAGGAGCGACTTCCCAAAACCCGCTTCTCATAATTGAATGAATGTACATAACAGTCGCCAGAAACTGTAACTATGTGAGTTTTATTTATTTGGCTGACGGTTCATTTTTCTCTCTAGTGGATGAGAAAATATTCTCTGTTTGAGTATCAAGTAATGTGCAATGCGTACCTGATCTATCTATTTCTTTGGGTAAATTTGGGTTTATTCGATAAATGCCACAGCAGTTTTTGCCAAATCGAGAAATGCCACTGGAACTTTCACATGCTTCTTTGTTGTTGATATAGCCATTTGAGCCCATGTTTTGTCAAATAGATCGCCCATATACATCCTTTATTTTTATGCGGACAGGGGGTGCTCCTGCCCCATTTGGTATCAGCCATGGTCAGCTCAGCCCGATCGCCTTCTTCCTCGCGTCATCTTGACAGGGTGCCGCAGCAGCGTGGCGCTGCTCCCGTTGCTTGATACTTGTTAGACTAAGATCATAACCAGCCAAGCTGTTCTTGCGCCAGCCGTGCTGGTCTCCCACGCGAGTCGCGTGGCACCGCCCTTGCATGGCGGCTGGCCTCCCGCGCGAGTCGCGTGGCACCGCCCTTGCATGAGCCATGCAGAGTCAAGCCGTCTCTATCTACTCCTTGGATATAGGATCAGCTGTTGTTTAGCGTGTGTGTGCGTGCGTTGTATCCTCTCTCTCTCTCTCAAAGTGTACTCTCTTATACATGCTACCCCTGAGAGGATGAATACAACTCGCATATTGAGCTCATCCTTATAGTTTAACATGGTATCAGTTTCGTGATCCTCCTTTCTCGCTTCCACCATGGCTGAGGAAACCTCGGACGCCGCGGCTGCCGCCGCCCTGGGCACTCCTCAGGCTTCCTGCTCCCCTCCCCTCCCCCACCGGCCACCTCCCCTCTGCAGGTCGCCCCCTCCCCACTTCTGCTCCTTGCCGCTCCTTCTCTCCCTCACTTCAAGACGGCGGCGCAGCTCCATGCCGAGCGCGTCGAAGGCGCCAACATCTTCCACCGCGTCTGCGTCGTCCTCGACATGCAGGGGAAGAACTACTCCATCTGGCGTGGGCTGATGGAAGAAGCCTTCGATCAGTAGACGTGAACGCCCAGGTCTCGCCCAACTTCTTCGATCATCAGGACGACCCGACGTGGAGCATCATCAACAAAGCGGTAAAAACCTGGTTCTAAAACACCATATGTACTGAACTTCTCGGGTTTGTTCAGAACTGGAAAGCCGCGGCCTTTGAGCTTTGGTCCAAGCTGGAAGCGCTCTTCCTCAACAACCAGCGCTCCCTGTAGTTCCATCTCAAGATGGAGCTCTACGCCGTGAAGCAGGGCGACTCCACCATCCCGGTCTTCTGTGCCCGGCTCAAGTCCGTCGCGGACACCCTCCGCAACATCAACAAGCCGGTCGACGACGACGAGCTGGTGATCCAGCTTCTACGGGGTGTCAACCGGGATCGCCACGGGACGACGGCTGCCATCATCGAGAAGTCGACGAACCCCGTGCCCTTCGAGCAGGCCGTCGACATGTTTCTCCACGACGAGATGACCTCCGGCGGCGCCTTCCCGGCCGGTTCCCACACCGCTCTTGCGGCTCACGGCCGTCCCCCTGCTCAAACTCCGGGGGGCGCCTCCGGCAGCGTCACCAAGCAGCAAGGCGGCGGCAGCAAGCCCGACACCCCCTCGCCAAACCAAGGCGCCAACAAGCGGCGGCGCTACACCAACAACGGGGGGTACCAGGGTGCGTCCTCCGGCCCCAATCCCTGGACTGGGCATGTGTACGCCTACCCGATGCCGCTCCCGCCGCCGCCCCGGGCACTCCTGGGCCTCCTCGGCTCGCGTCCTCAGGCGCACGCCGCGTTCGGCGGCCCTCAGCAGCCGCTCCTGCCGGCGTACGGGTACACCTACGGCGACCCTCATCTGCAGCCTGCACCCATGCCGGTGTTCCCTCCGCAGCAGCAGTACCTCCATCACCACCAGCAGCAGCAGGCGTACCTTCCGGCCTCGCCATAGCAGCAGTTCCTGCCTCCGTCGCCCGCCGCGGCCTCTGATTCACACGGTGTCGACCACAGCGCCTTGATGGGCGCTCTTCACAACCTGTCCCTACAGTCTCTGAGCGACGGCTGGGTCGCGGACTCCGGCGCCTCCGCTCACATCACCTCGGACCCCGGTAAGCTTTCCTCCGTCGTCCCTGTATCCGGTTATTCCCCAGTTTATGTCGGTAATGATAGTTCCTTGCACATTAGTCACGTTGGTTCTACCACTCTTCCAAACCCCCATCGGCCTCTCTATGTCAATAACATCCTTGTTGCACCTGATCTCATCAAAGATTTATTGTCTGTTCGTCGTTTAACTACTGATAACAACTGTTCCGTTGAATTTGATCCCCATGGCCTCTCTGTGAAGGATTATGCAACCAAGGCGGAGGTCCTCCGGTGCAACAGTAGCGGCGAACTGTACAACATCTTTCCACCGGCTGCACCCACTGCCTACGTCGCCACCGTCTCACGCCTTACAAATCTTTGGCACCGACGTTTGGGTCACCCCGGCAATGCCACTTTTCGCAACAATAAAAATTTAGACCATTGTAATAAAAGTGTTTCTGATGGGTGCTTGTGCCATGCTTGCCAGACTGGAAAACATGTTCGTTTACCTTTCACTTCCTCTCTTAGTTCAACCACTGGTTCATTTGAATTACTTCATTGTGATCTTTGGACTGCCCCTTTATCTAGTGTCTCTGGCAACAAATATTATCTCTTAATCATTGATGATTTATTGTGCTACCGATGGACCTTTCCTCTCAAACAGAAATCCGATGTCCCTGTCGTGTTTCGCTACTTTCATGCATATGTCCGCACGCATTTCGGTCATACCATCCGTACTTTCCAATGCGACAACGGACGTGAGTTTGACAGTACCCAAAACCGCGACTTTCTACTTCCCTTTGGCACGGTGATGCGCTTCTCCTGTCCTTACACGTCCCCCTAGAACAGGAAAGCCGAGCGTGCTATTTGTTCGACCAACGATGTGGTCCTCACGCTCTTACTTCAAGCATCCATGCCTCCTCGCTACTAGGCCGATGCTCTCACCACCGCCACCCTCCTTCTCAACCTTCGTCCCACCAAAAGGTTGTCCCTCACCATGCCTCACGAAACCCTTCATCACACACCACCCTCTTATTCCCACCTGCGTGTTTTCGCGTGCTTATGCTACCCCAACACCGAGGCCACCGCACCACACAAACTGGCCGCACGCTCCGTCACTTGTGTCTTCATCAGCTACCCCCTCGACCACAAGGGATACTGCTGCCTCGACCGCTCCACCAACAAAGTGTACACATCACGGCACGTTGTCTTTGATGAGTTTGTTTTCCCCTTTTCTAGCACCCCGGCGGCCTCCCCACCGATGGACTTTTCCCACTCGGTCTCCTACGACGGCCCAGCCCTCTCCCCAGCTCCTGTGATCACACCGCTAGTCGTTAGGACTCCTACCACCACCGCCGCTTCGCCCGGCGACAACACTGCCATGGCGGCCGTTTCGCCCGGCGAAAACGCTGCCATGGCGGCTGTTTCGCCCGGTGAAAACGCTGCCACGGTGGTCGTTTCGCCCGGCGCATCCGTTGCTACGACACCGGCTTCCACCGCCACCCGGACCTCTTCCTCGATCGATAGTAGCCCCTCATCTTCCTCCTCTGGTAGCACTACCAACCCCAGACCCCTCCCTCCGCGGGCCGTTGCTGTTGCACCGCCTGCTAGCCCCCATAACATGCACACTCGTGCCAAATCCGGCTTTCACTTACCCTCACGCCGCCTCAACTTCCTTGCTGATTTTCGTGGTGTCTCGCCACTCCCCCGCACCTACCGGGCTGCTCTTGCTGATCCACACTGGGCCAGCGCCATGAGTGATGAGTACCAAGCTCTTCTTCAGAATGAGACTTGGGCTCTTGTCCCTCGCCCCTCCGGTGCTCCCGTCGGGAAGTGGGTTTTTAGGCACAAGTATAACTCTGACGGCACGCTCACTCGCTATAAAGCCCGTTGGGTTGTCCGTGGGTTTTCTCAGACCGAGGGGATTGATTACGACGAGACCTCCTCTCCCGTCGTCAAACCTAGCACTATCTACGTCGTTCTCTCCCTCGCTACCTCTCATTCCTGGCCCATCCACCAGTTAGATGTCAAGAACACTTTCCTTCATGGTCATCTTGCTGAGACCGTCTACTACCAGCAGCCCCTCGGGTTCGAAGACCCCGTTGCACCTTCTCACGCCTGCCTCCTCAAGAAATCTCTTTACGGCCTTAAGCAGGCTCCACGCGCCTGGTTTACTCGTTTTGCCGCGTTCGTCGTGTCCATCGGGTTCGTTGCCTCTAAATGCGACACCTCTCTCTTCATTTACAATTCCACGAACCACACCGCCTATCTTCTTCTTTATGTCGGCGACATCATTCTTACGGCCTCATCGACCCCTTTTCTTCACTACATCATCTCTCTCCTTCGTGGCGAATTCTCTATGGCTGACCTCGGTACACTCTCTCATTTCCTTGGCATTACCGTGACTCACTCACCCACAGGGCTCCATCTTTCTCAGCGGCAATATGCCTTGGATATCATAGAGCGTGCTGGCATGGTCGATTGTCATCCCATCCGCACTTCCACCGACTCTGGCGCCAAACTCTCCATCACCGACGGTGATCCCCTCGATAACCCTACTATCTATCACAGTCTAACTGGCGCTCTCCAGTACATGACTATCACTCGTCCTGACCTGTCCTATGCCGTTCAGCAGGCATGTCTCTTCATGCATGCCCTACGTTCCTCCCACTATAATCTTGTCAAACGCATCATTCGTTATCTCAAAGGCACCCTGGACTATGGTCTCCACATTAACCCATCCTCACCGTCCACTCTCTTAGCATATTCCGACGTGGATTGGGCGGGCTGCCCCGACACACGACGCTCCACCTCTGGTTTCTGCATTTTTCTTGGGGTAACTTGATATCTTGGTCGTCGAAGCGACAGCTTACTGTTTCCAGGTCGAGCGCTGAGGCGGAGTACCGGGTTGTGGCCCACGTCGTTGCCGAGACCGCTTGGCTCCGTCAGTTGTTGAAGGAGGTCCACCAGCCTATCGCCAAGTCTACAGTTGTGTATTGTGATAATGTCTCTGCTGTGTACATGTCAGCTCACCCAGTGCAGCATCGACGCACCAAACACATTGAGATGGACATTCAGTTCGTCCATGACAAGGTTTCACTCAGCGAGGTCCTAGTGCTTCATGTCCCTACAACCTCTCAGTACGCGGACATCTTCACGAAGGTCCTGCCTACTGCTACATTCACCCAGTTCCGGTCCAGCCTCAACGTTTGGCAAGCCCACGCTAAGACTGCGGGGGGCTGTTAGACTGAGATCATAAGTAGCCAAGCTGGTCTTGCGCCAGCGAGTCGCGTGGCACCGCCCTTGCATGAGCCATGCAGGGTCAAGCCGTCTCTATCTACTCCTTGGATATAGGATCGATTGTTGCTTAGCGTGTGTGTGCGTGCGTTGTATCCTCTCTCTCCCTCTCTCTCTCAAAGTGTACTCTCTTATATATGCTGCCCCTGAGAGGATGAATACAACTCGCATATTGAGCTCATCCTTATAGCTTAACAGTACTTACTGGACAAGGAAGGGCAATGATGATCAGTATGGGAGAGTGATTTAAGAAGGTGAATTTTATTTGATTCCGACAAGTATTTCTGGAGGGAGGGAGTATAACCAAGGCAATTATTTAGTGAAAACACTGAGGCTAATGCGCGCTCGCTTTCTGACAGGAAGGAGTTGGGGGGGGGGGCGATTAGGTGTAATATTGGATGGCTGTATTCCAGAATCCAGATGATTGGGGACGGAAGAAGCGCTTCTACCGTTGGAAGAGTCTTTTCTAGAAAATAGATTCATTTATTAACCCTAAAAAAATTAATGTCATTTCTTTGAAGAAAAACTTAGAATAGCGAGACGTTTTAATAAAGGGTTCATAAACGATAAAGGCATTGCATAGCTTTTGCCGGTGCCACGTCCTCCTAGCCACGGCAATGTGCACGCAAGCTCTTCGACGCAAGAAGACCACTAGCCCCTGTCAAGCCAACCGGCGAGAGACGGCAAGGGTCCCAGACCCTGGCCACCCTGCCGGAGCCCGACACAGGGCTACGCCAACCCACCGCCCCGCAGCCCGAAGTCCGGATGGACGGTCCGAGCCTCTCGGGGGGTGGGAGTGAGGGGGATTAGGTGTATATTACCCCATGCATGGATGGATGGGCTGTATTCTAGATGATTGGGGACAGAAGGAGCACTTCTACCGTTGGAACGAGCGATTGCCGGCAAGGGTCCCAGACCCTGGCCACCGTGTCAAAGCCCGACACAGGGCTACGCCATCGCCCTGCAGCCTGAAGTCCGGACGGACGGTTCGAGGCTCTCTTGGGTCTTGGGGGCGGGGGGTGGGGGGTGGGGGGCAACCGCCACCGCCCTATAGCCCGAAGTCCGGACGGACGGCTCGAGCATCTCTTGGGGGGGAGGGAGGGGGATTAGGTGTATATTACCCCATGCACGGATGGATGGGTTGTATTCCAGATGATTGGGGATGGAAGGAGCGCTTCTACCGTTGGAACGAGCGATCGTGAAAGTGTCTTTTCTAGAAAATAGATTCATTTATTAACCCAATAAATTTAATGTCATTTCTTGGGAAAAAAAACTTAGAATAGAGAGACGTTTTAATAAAGGGTCCATAGGCCAGCAACGATCAAGGCCTTGCACAGCTTTTGTCGGTGCCACGTCGTAGAGGAAGAGTGCAAGCTCTTCGTCGCAAGAAGACCACCAGCCCCTGTCAAGTCAACCGGCGAAAGCTGGCAATGGTTTCAGATGTTAGCAGAATACGTACTAGTGTGTGTATGTATGCGTAGTCACCGCATGATCTCTCTCTCTCTCTCTCTCTCTGAGACGTGCTTAGCATCGTGGGTTAGTGGAGCTAGTGGCTCTCACATGTTCTCTCTGAACTGCCCCTGTAAACTGTATATATGCAGCGTCAGATGAATGGAAGTGGTGTGAGTTGAGTCCTATTCCTCGTCAACATGGTATCAGAGCAGGACCTACACAATCCCTTTGGGCAGAACTCCGCCAACCTTTCCGCTGCTGCCATGGACACCAATCCAGTTCAGACCCACCCTCCTCCCTCGCTGATGGCGACGGCGACGCCGGCGCTCCTCTGCAGCCGCCGCCCCGGCCACCTCCTCCGCGTCCTCAACCGCCAGTACCACAACGCCATCCCGCACATCACCGCGCGTGTGCCGCTGCCCACCTTCCTCCAGACGTGTTCGTTCCTTCTCCTGGAGGAGCACCGCGCCGAGCAGTCAGCACGCCAGCAGGCTGCTCACGCTCTCTACACTGGACGCTCGCCCGGCCCTGCGCCCTCTCCGCCTGCACCTGACTCTGCTCCGTCGGGCGGCCATGGTCGTGGCCGTCCACGCAAGCGTGGCCGCGACAATGGGGGGCCTCCCGCCTTCACCACGGGCGCCGTCCCTCCCTGCCCCGGCGCCGGGCGCGAACTCCTGGACCGGCCTCGTCCAAGCGTGGCCTATGCCGTGGCGCGCTCCCGGCTCCGGCGTGCTCGGGCCGCGTCCCGGAACTCCACACCAGCAGGCCATGATGGACATGGCGCCGCCCTACCCCAACCCGTACGGCTACTGCGGCGGCTCCTACCCCGGCTTCGCGGCGCCCCCACAGTACGGTGCTGCTCCTGGCGCGGTGGCCGCGCCCAACCAGGCTCTGGACATGGCGTCCCTACAGGCGGCGCTGCACAGCGCCACCGCCGGGCCTTCCTCGTCCGGAAGCAACTCCGACTGGTATCTTGACACGGGTGCCACAACACACATGTCCACGAACCCCGGTAACCTCTCCTCCCTGCGTCCATCTTCCACTTCTGCTTCTATCATCATTGGCAACGGTGACCATCTGCCGATCACGCACGTTGGAACTGGGTCTATCATCACTGGCACATCACCTATTCTTCTTCGTAATGTTGTCGTCTCTCCCTCCCTTATAAAAAATCTTCTTTCCGTTCGACAACTTTGCCGTGACAATCGAATCACCGTTGAATTTGATGAGTTTGGCTTTTCTGTTAAGGACCGCCACACCCGGATGGTGATTCTGCGCTCTGACTCCACCGACGACATGTACCCCGTTGCTGGTGGCTCTCCGACGCATCAGGTTCGGCACTTTGCTAGCACTGCCTCCGTCGGTCTTTGGCATCAACGCCTCGGGCATTCGCATGATGGATTGCTCCGGCACCTTGTGTTCCACTGCTCCAAGTCTGCGCCACACTCTTGCCGTGCGTGTCGCCTTGGCAAACACACGCGGCTGCCTTTCTCCTTCACCACTAGTAGCTCATTTCCATTTCAGTTGCTGCGTTTAGACGTTTGGACATCTCCTATTGTAAGCATTTCTGGCTACGAGTTTTATCTTGTAATCTTTGACGATTATACCCATTATGTATGGACGTTCCCCTTGCATCGGAAATCTGACGTCTACCCCATTCTCATCGAGTTCTACGCTTACACTCGCACCCAGTTTCAATTACCTGTCCTTGCCAGGCAAACTGACAATGACCGGGAGTTTGACAATGCCACTGTCCGTGCTCTACTCGCCTTCCATGGCTCGGTGCTTCGCCTCTCATGCCCATACACCAGCCAGCAAAATGGCAAGGCCGAGCCCACCTTGCGTACGCTCAATGACAGCTTGCGCTCCCTTCTCTTCCATGCCTACATGCCCCCGCGCTTCTGGGCTGAAGCTTTGTACACGGCCACATTCTTGATGAACCGCCGGCCATGTCGAGCTAGCTCTCCCCGCACACCCAATGGGCTGCTACTTGGCACCGCACCGGACTACGCCTCGCTGCGTGTGTTCGGCTGCCTCTGCTACCCCAACGTCTCCGCCACCGCTCGCCATAAACTCGAACCTTGCTCTGTCGCCTGCGTGTTCCTCGGCTACTCTACCGACCACCGCGGCTACCACTGTTTCGATCCCACAACCCGGCGAGTTCTCACCTCCCGTCATGTTCGCTTCGATGAGGAAAATTTTCCCTTCGCAGCCGTCCCATCGTCTAACCCTGCACCGGTCAACTACTGCTCGCCGCCCGTTTTGCAGGTTGCTCGCGACTCGGCTGGCATGGCTGCCGCTGCTCCCCCGCGCTCAGCCGTGCCGGTTGGCATCAGCGCGGCTCCCGCGCCCGCGAACGCTGCCCGTTCGAACTCCATCATTCGATCTTCATCAAGCAGCCCGGGGCCTCACCGTCGTTCGTGGATTCCCCTGCTTCAAGCTCCGCCGTCCGATCTTCATCAAGCGGCCCGGGGGCCTCGCCTTCTTTCGCGCGCTCCCCTGCTTCAACCTCCACCACCGGATCTTCATCCAGTGGCTCCGACACGCCATCTAGCTGTGCGCGCGCCTCTGGTTCAAACGAGGCCGCCAGCTCGCGATCGGACGAGGTGCCTGGCTCTTCTGCAGTTGTTGCGCCACCCATCGCCGCCCCGCGCGTCATGGTGACCCCCGCGCGCGCCGACATCTTCCGCCCCAACCCCCGGTACGCCAACGACTACGCCTGCCTCGCCACCACTCCCGCGGACGTGTCGCCGGTCCCTCGCTCTGTCCGCACCGCGGTGCGCGACCCCAACTGGCTCGCCGCCATGCGCGAGGAATTCGCGGCACTCGTCGGCAACCACACCTGAGAGTTGGTCCCCCGGCCGCTGCGAGCCAACGTCATCACCGGAAAATGGATTTTCCGGCACAAGACCCGCACGGATGGCTCGCTTGAGCGTTACAAGGCCAGGTGGGTGGTCCGGGGCTTCAACCAGCGTGCTGGGATCGACTGCGGCGAGACATTCTCCCCCGTGGTCAAGCCGCCCACGATCCGGACGGTGGTCACGATCGCTGCGTCGCGTGCCTGGCCAGTACACCAACTGGATGTGAAGAACGCTTTCCTCCACGGCAACCTCTCCGAGGAGGTCTACTGTCTGCAGCCGGCGGGCTTCGTCGACGAGGCCAGGCCGGACCACATCTGCTGCCTGTCCAAGTCCCTATACGGGCTCAAACAGGCGCCGCGAGCTTGGTTTCAGCGCTTCGCCGGCTTCCTCGCGCGTATTGGCTTCACTGCTACCCGCTCCGATAGCTCTCTGTTCATCTACTCCAACGGTGCTGCTGTTACCTACTGCTGTACGTGGACGATATTGTCCTCACTGCTTCCACTCCAGCGCTCCTCCGCCATGTCGTGGACTAGCTGACCGACGAGTTCGCGATGAAGGACCTCGGGGCGCTGCACTTCTTCTTGGGCATCCGCGTTACCCGCAACTCTGCAGGCTTCTTCCTTTCGCAAGAGCAGTACGCGGACGATGTGCTGGAGCGTGCCGGGATGGACAACTGCAAGCCGTGCGCCACGCCGGCCGACACCAAGGCCAAGCTGCCCGCGGCGGATGGTCCGCGCGTCTCCGACGCCACCGCCTACCGAAACATGGCTGGTGCACTCTAGTACCTGACGATCACCCGTCCCGAGCTCGCGTACGCTGTTCAACAGCTCTGCCTGCACATGCATGATCCCCGGGAGTGCCACCACACGCTGCTCAAGCGCGTGCTCCGCTATGTTCGGGGCACCACCGCCCTGGGGCTCCACCTGCGTGCCTCCCCCGCCCTCGACGTTTGCGTGCACACCGACGCGGATTGGGTCGGCTGCCCCGACACCCGCCGCTCGACCTCCGGCTACTGCATCTTCCTCGGTGACGCGCTCGTCAGTTGGTCCTCCAAGCGACAGGCGACGGTGTCGCGCTCCACCGCCGAGGCCGAATACCGTGGCGTTGCCCATGCGGTCGCCGAATGCGTTTGGCTTCGTCAGCTGCTCGGGGAGCTCCTCTGCCCCGTCTCGTCTGCCACACTTGTCTTCTGCGACAATGTCTCGGCGGTCTACCTCTCCAGCAACCTAGTGCATCACCGGCGCATCAAACACGTCGAGCTCGACATCCACTTCGTCCGTGAACGAGTGGCGCTCGGCCAGTTTCGTGTTCTGCATGTTCCTACGCGTCAACCGTTCGCGGATGTCATGACCAAGGGGCTGCCTACGGACATTTTCCAAGAGTTCCGTTCCAGTCTCTGCATCTCGACCATCGACGTCAAGACTGCCGGGGGGGGGGGGGGTAGCAGAATACGTACTGTTGTGTGTATGTATGCGTAGTCACCGCATGATCTCTCTCTCTCTCTCTCTGAGACGTGCTTAGCATCGTGAGTTAGTGGAGCTAGTGGCTCTCACATGTTCTCTCCGAACCACCCCTGTAAACTGTATATATGCAGCGTCAGATGAATGGAAGTGGTGTGAGTTGAGTCCTATTCCTCGTCAACACCAGACCCTGGCCACCCTGCCGGAGCCTGACATAGGGCTACGCCAACCCACCGCCCTGCAACCCGAACTCCGGACGGACGGTCCGAGCCTCTCTTAGTGTGGTGCTGGTCCGCTATGTGCTCTCCTATCCCAGCTTTTTTACATGCAGTTATTGTTCGTCCCATCTTATTGCACTTCGGTCTAATGTGTGTGCGTACAAAGCTTGTTTCATTCGTTGCATATTTACACATAATGAATTGATTGCACTTATGCATTTCGAGATAAATTTGATGGGTTGTTGCTTAAAATATCATAAACAGTTCTTGTTGGTTGAGCACCCTTTTCAAGGAGGTAGAGAATAGATGGAACATTTATAAACAAGCTTGATTCTTTACCAGATCATAAAGATCTACTCCCTCCGTCCCGTAATGTAATACTGGTGTTAAAAACCGTTTTTCATTATGAAACAGAGAGAGTACTTTACTGGATCCTTAGCAATTCATGCGAGAATTGATCACTTGTGGGGACCCATAGAGTCCACTTTATGAAATATATGTGAGAAAGTAAAACAAAAGAGGGACAGGTAACGGCTACCCAATATTCAGGGTGCCCCTTTCTCCAGCCCATATGTGTTTTCATGGGTCTTAGTGTAATCGGTTTGTCAGAAAATATATGTACCCATATTTTTCCACCACGACGTGCATATCATGTTAAAATTAAATTTGGTTAAAATTTGTTAACCTGATAAAAAAGAAATAATAAAGGCAATTTCTTCCAAAAAATAGAATAGAGATCAACGCAAGGAGGAGGCAATCGACAAAACCACCTGGACAGATGGTAGAGCGGAGTAGTTTGATAGCTAGCGCGACGACGGAAACTGTCGGAGCTCGCCGGAACAGATCGCCGAGGTCGTCGGGGAGAAAGGGGATCGTGAAAGAGAGATCTCGGGCGAGCGAGCAAGAGAGAGAGGGGCCCTAAGGGGTTAGCGCCAACATGTCGAGACACTTTCGCCAGCCTAGTAAGCCGAATTAACCCAGAAAAAAACTTAAATGGTTAAGTTTTTAGGAAATTACTAAAAATACTTTCATAAGTCCAAAAGTTATATAGAAATGTCCCACTTAACCAGAATATTATTTCGGATTTAATGGAACTAATTCCATAATTTCCATATTAAGAAAATAATTATTGGCATATTAGTTCCTCTAAAAATTAATTAAAATGTTCATTAATTCAAAAATGGTGGATTTGCTCTAATAAAAATAGTTTCACAATTTATGAGTAATTACAAACTAATTAAATCTAGGAAACAAGAGTTGATAATAAACTAAATTATATAAAATTCTTTAATGAAATTACTAATAATGCATTAAAGGGTTAAGTGTTCGGGAACATAGTAATTTCAAAAAATTTCCTACGCACACGTAAGATCATGGTGATGCATAGCAACGAGAGGGGAGAGTGTTGTCCACGTACCCTCGTAGACCGTAAGCGGAAGCGTTATGACAACGCGGTTGATGTAGTCGTACGTCTTCACGATCGACCGATCCTAGCACCGAAAGTACGACACCTCCGTGATCTGCACACGTTCAGCTCGGTGACGTCCCACAAACTCACGATCCAGCAGAGTGTCGAGGGAGAGCTTCGTCGGCACGACGACGTGATGACGGTGATGATGAAGCTACCGGCGCAGGGCTTCGCCTAAGCACTACAACAATATGACCGAGGTGGATTATGGTGGAGGGGGGCACCGCACATGGCTGGAAACAACCAACTTGTGTGTTCTAGGGTGCCCCCTGCCCCCGTATATAAAGGAGCAAGGGGGAGGCCGGCCGGCCTTGGGGCGCACCAAGGAGGGGGAGGAGTCCTCCTAGTAGGAGTAGGATTCCCCCTTTCCTAGTCCAACTAGGAGGAGGAAGGGGGAAGGAAGGAGAGGGAAAGGAGAAGGAAAGGGGGGGCGCGCCCCCCCTCCCTAGTCCAATTCGGATTCCCTATAGGGAGGGGGCGCGGCTGCCCCTTGTGGGCTGCCTCCCCTCTTCCCTATGGCCCATGTAGGACCAATAGTTCCCCCGGGGTTTCCGATAACCCCTGGCACTCCGATAATTATCCGGTGACCCCCGGAACACTTCCGGTGTCCGAATATAGTCGTCCAATATATCAATCTTTATGTCTCGACCATTTCGAGACTCCTCGTCATGTCCGTGATCACATCCGGGACTCCGAACTATCTTCGGTACATCAAAACACATAAACTCATAATATCGATCGTCACCGAACGTTAAGCGTGCGGGCCCTACGGGTTCGAGAACTATGTAGACATGACCGAGACACGTCTCCGGTCAATAACCAATAGCGGAACCTGGATGCTCATATTGGCTCCCACATATTCTACGAAGATCTTTATCGGTCAGACTGCATAACAACATATATTGTTCCCTTTGTCATCGGTATGTTACTTGCCCGAGATTCGATCGTCGGTATCTCAATACCTAGTTTAATCTCGTTACCGGCAAGTCTCTTTACTCGTTCCGTAATACATCCTCCCGCAACTAACTCATTAGTCACAATGCTTGCAAGGCTTATAGTGATGTGCATTACCGAGAGGGCCCAGAGATACCTCTCCGACAATGGGAGTGACAAATCCTAATCTCGATCTATGCCAACTCAACAAGTACCATCGGAGACACCTGTAGAGCACCTTTATAATCACCAAGTTACGTTGTGACGTCTGGTAGCACACAAAGTGTTCCTCCGGTATTCGGGAGTTGCATAATCTCATAGTCATAGGAACATGTATAAGTCATGAAGAAAGCAATAGCAACATACTAAACGATCAAATGCTAAGCTAACGGAATGGGTCAAGTCAATCACATCATTCTCTAATGATGTGATCCCATTAATCAAATGACAACTCATGTCCATGGCTAGGAAACTTAACCATCTTTGATTCAACGAGCTAGTTAAGTAGAGGCATACTAGTGACACTTTGTTTGTCTATGTATTCACACATGTACTAAGTTTCCGGTTAATACAATTCTAGCATGAATAATAAACATTTATCATGATATAAGGAAATATAAATAACAACTTTATTATTGCCTCTAGGGCATATTTCCTTCAGTCTCCCACTTGCACTAGAGTCAATAATCTAGATTACATCGCCATGTGATTTAACACCAATAGTTCACATCACCATGTGATTAACACCCATAGTTAACATCGCCATGTGACCAAATCTCAAAGGGTTTACTAGAGTCAGTAATCTTAGTTCACATCACCATGTGATTAACACCCAAAGAGTACTAAGGTGTGATCATGTTTTGCTTGTGAGAGAAGTTTAGTCAACGAGTCTGCCATATTCAGATCCGTATGTATTTTGCAAATTTCTATGTCAACAATGCTCTGCACGGAGCTACTCTAGCTAATTGCTCCCACTTTCAATATGTATCCAGATTGAGACTTAGAGTCATCTAGATCAGTGTCAAAAACTTGCATCGACGTAAGCCTTTACGACGAACCTTTTGTCACCTCCATAATCGAGAAACATATCCTTATTCCACTAAGGATAATTTTGACCGTTGTCGAGTGATCTACTCCTAGATCACTATTGTACTCCCTTGGCAAACTCAGTGTAGGGTATACAATAGATCTGGTACACAACATGACATACTTTATAGAACCTATGGCTGAGGCATAGGGAATGACTTTCATTCTCTTTCTATCTTTTGCCATGGTCGGGCTTTGAGTCTTACTCAATTTCACACCTTGCAATACAGGCAAGAACTCCTTCTTTGACTGTTCCATTTTGAACTACTTCAAAAATTTGTCAAGGTATGTACTCATTGAAAAAACTTATCAAGCGTCTTGATCTATCTTTATAGATCTTGATGCTCAATATGTAAGCAGCTTCATCGAGGTCTTTCTTTGAAAAACTCCTTTCAAACACTCCTTTTATGCTTTCCAGAAAATTCTACATCATTTCCGATCAACAATATGTCATTCACATATACTTATCAGAAAGGTTGTAGTGCTCCCACTCACTTTCTTGTAAATACATGCTTCATCGCAAGTCTGTATAAAACTATATGCTTTGATCAACTCATCAAAGTGTATATTCCAACTCTGAGATGCTTTGCACCAGTCCATGGATGGATCGCTGGAGCTTGCACATTTTGTTAGCACTTTTAGGATCGACAAAACCTTCTGGTTGCATCATATACAACTCTTCTTTAAGAAATCCATTAAGGAATGTAGTTTTGACATCCATTTGCCAGATTTCATAAAATGTGGCAATTTGCTAACATGATTCGGACAGACTTAAGCATCTCTACGAATGAGAAAATCTCATCGTAGTAAACACCTTGAACTTTGTCAAAAACCTTTTTCGACAAGACTAGCTTTGTAGATAGTAACACTATACTATCAGCATCCGTCTTCCTCTTGAAGATCCATTTATTTCTATGGCTTGCCGATCATTGGGAAAGTCAACCAAAGTCCACACTTTGTTCTCATACATGGATCCCATCTCAGATTTCATGGCCTCAAGACATTTCGCGGAATCTGGGCTCATCATCGCTTCCTCGTAGTTCGTAGGTTTGTCATGGTCAAGTAACATGAACTCCAGAATAGGATTACCGTACCACTCTGGTGCGGAACGTACTCTGGTTGACCTATGAGGTTCGGTAGTAAATTGATCTGAAGTTTCATGATCATCATCATTAACTTCCTCACTAATTGGTGTAGGCATCACTGGAACTGATTTCTATGATGAACTACTTTCCAATTCGGGGGGCGTTAATCCCCTATTCCAGAGCGGCGTAAGCTCATCGTCACGGGGCCGTAGAATCCCTATCTGTAGATGATTTTGGGCAACGAAGGGAATACCTCTCTAGCCAGGGGCAGAGGCATTGGCAAACACGGAAGGGTGAAAGACTCAGGTCTTAGTCCCAGCCACCCATCATGGATGTGCTAGGTTACGGACCTAGCAAAAGGGCTAAGTTAATCGCTCGTGGGTAAAGTAGCACATCTCTGTAGAGTGTAATGAATTGTCGCTTGTCACTCCCTCATTCGGGAAACATCCGCGAATGCGGCAGGAAAGGAGTCTATTGGAGATTCCAGCACCCGTGAAGTTTGATGACCACAACTTTTAAGTAAAACTTGATGCTACAAGATATTTTCCCAAAATCATTGATGAGACCTATTTGGAATGAGTAGTAGCTATAGTACATCTCCACTCGCAATATCCATGAACTTGTTGATTACCTCTTGTACTCACCCTTGTATACTTTCCCCTTCAGATTCTGAATATTTGAAGGAGATGTCAGATGACCCCAACACGGCCGGGGTGGAATCCGATCTTTTCGGAGGAGTCGACTACGTCATCACCCATGGAGCTAACTGTTGGGGAACGTAGTATTTCAACAGTTTTACCTACGATCACGCAAGATCTATCTAGGAGAAGCATAGCAATGAGCGGGGAGAGTGTGTCCACGTACCCTCGTAGACCGAAAACGGAAGCGTTTAGTAACGCGGTTGATGTAGTCGAACGTCTTCGCGATCCAACCGATCCAAGTACTGAACGTACGGCACCTCCGCGATCTGCACACGTTCAGCTCGATGACGTCCCTCGAACTCTTGATCCAGTTGAGGCCGAGGGAGAGTTCCGCCAGCACGACGGTGCGGTGACGGTGACGATGAAGTTACCGGTGTAGGGCTTCGCCTAAGCACTACGACGATATGACCGAGGTGTGTAACTGTGGAGGGGGCACCGCACACGGCTAAGAGATTGTCTGTTGTGCTATTGGGGTGCCCCTGACCACGTATATAAAGGAGGGAGGAAGAGGAGGCCGGCCTAGGAGGGGCGCGCCTATAGGGGGAGTCCAACTAGGATTCCCAATCCTAGTTGGAGTCCCCTTCCTTTTCCAAGAGGGGAGAGATGGAAGGAGTAGGAGAGGGAGAAGGAAAGAGAGGGGGGCGCCGCCCCCTCCCTAGTCCAATTCGGACTTGCCATGGGGGGGGGGGCACGGCCACCCCTTGAGGCCCTTCTCTCTTTTCCCGTATGGCCCATTAAGGCCCACTACTTCCCCCGGCGAATTCCCATAACTCTCCGGTACTCCGAAAATACCCGAATCACTCGGAACCTTTCCGATGTCCGAATATAGCCTTCCAATATATCGATCTTTACGTCTCGACCATTTCGAGACTCCTCGTCATGTCCGTGATCTCATCCGTGACTCCGAACAACCTTCGGTACATCAAATCACATAACTCATAATATAAATCGTCATCGAATGTTAAGCGTGCGGACCCTACGGGTTTGAGAACTATGTAGACATGACCGAGACTCACTTCCGGTCAATAACCAATAGCGGAACCTGGATGCTCATATTTGTTCCTACATATTCTATGGAGATCTTTATCGGTCAAACCGCATAACAACATATGTTGTTCCCTTTGTCATCGGTATGTTACTTGCCCGAGATTCGATCGTCGGTATCATCATACCTAGTTCAATCTCGTTACCGGCAAGTCTCTTTACTCGTTTCGTAACGCATCATTCCGTAACTAACTCATTAGTCACATTGCTTGCAAGGCTTATAGTGATGTGCATTATTCAGAGGGCCTAGAGATACCTCTCCGATACACGGAGTGACAAATCCTAATCTCGATCTATGTCAACCCAACAAACACCTTCGGAGACACCTGTAGAGCATCTTTATAATCACCCAGTTACATTGTGACGTTTGATAGCACACAAGGTGTTCCTCCGGTATTCGGGAGTTGCATAATATCATAGTCAGAGGAGCATGTATAAGTCATGAAGAAAGCAATAGCAATAAAACTCAACGATCATAATGCTAAGCTAACGGATGGGTCTTGTCCATCACATCATTCTCTAATGATGTGATCCCGTTCATCAAATGACAACACATGTCTATGGTCAGGAAACATAACCATCTTTGATTAACGAGCTAGTCAAGTAGAGGCATACTAGGGACACTCTGTTTTTGTCTATGTATTCACACATGTACTAAGTTTCCGGTTAATACAATTCTAGCATGAATAATAAACATTTATCATGATATAAGGAAATATAAACAACAACTTATTATTGCCTCTAGGGCATATTTCCTTCAGTCTCCCACTTGCACTAGAGTCAATAATCTAGTTCACATCGTCATGTGATTTAACACCAATAGTTCACATTTTTATGTGAGTAGTTCACATCTCCATGTGACTAATACCCAAAGGGTTGACTAGAGTCAATAATCTAGTTCACATCGCTATGTGATTAACACCCAAGAGTAATAAGGTATGATCATGTTTTGCTTGTGAGAGAAATTTTAGTCTACGGGTCTGCAACATTCAGATCCGTATGTATTTTGCAAATTTCTATGTCTACAATACTCTGCACGGAGCTACTCTAGCTAATTGCTCCCACTTTCAATATGTATCTAGATCAAGAATTAGAGTCATCCAGATCGGTGTCAAAGCTTGCATCGACGTAACTCTTTACGACTAACTCTTTGTCACCTCCATAACCGAGAAATATTTACTTATCCCACTAAGGATAATTTTGACCGCTGTCCAGTGATCCACTCCTGGATCACTATTGTACCCTCTTGCCAAACTCATGGTGAGGTACACAATAGGTCTGGTACACAACATAGCATACTTTATAGAACCTATGACTGAGGCATAGGGAATGACTTTTCATTCTCTTTCTATTTTCTGCCGTGGTCGGGTTTTGAGTCTTTACTCAATTTCACACCTTGCAACACAGGCAAGAACTCCTTCTTTGACTGTTCCATTTTGAACTACTTCAAAATCTTGTCAAGGTATGTACTTATTGAAAAAACTTATCAAGCATTTTGATCTATCTCTATAGATCTTGATGCTCAATATGTAAGCAGCCTCACTGAGGTCTTTCTTTGAAAAACTCCTTTCAAACACTCCTTTATGCTTTCCAGAAAATTCTACATCATTTCCGATCAACAATATGTCATTCACATATACTTATCAGAAAGGTTCTAGTGCTCCCACTCACTTTCTTGTAAATACAGGCTTCACCGCAAGTCTGTATAAAACTATATGCTTTGATCAACTTATCAAAGCGTATATTCCAACTCCGAGATGCTTGCACCAGTCCATAGATGGATCGCTGGAGCTTGCACATTTTGTTAGCACCTTTAGGATTGACAAAACCTTCTGGTTGTATCATATACAAATCTTCTTTAAGAAATCCATTAAGGAATGCAGTTTTGACATCCATTTGCCAGATTTCATAAAATGTGGCAATTGCTAACATGATTCGGACAGACTTAAGCATCGCTACGAGTGAGAAAATCTCATCGTAGTCAACACCTTGAACTTGTCGAATTTTTTTCCGATAATTCGAGCTTTGTAGATAGTAACACTACTATCAGCCTACGTCTTCCTCTTGAAGATCCATTTATTGTTAATGGCTTGCCGATCATCGGGCAAGTCCCCCAAAGTCCACACTTTGTTCTCATACATGCATTCTATCTCAGATTTCATGGCCTCAAGCCATCTGTCGGAATCTGGGCTCATCATCGCTTCCTCATAGTTCGTAGGTTCATCATGGTCTAGTAACATGACTTCCAGAACAGAATTACCGTACCACTCTGGTGCGGATCTTACTCTGGTTGACCTACGAGGTTTGGTAGTAACTTGATCAGAAGTTTGATGATCATCATCATTAGCTTCCTCACTAATTGGTGTAGGAATCATTGGAACTGATTTCTGTGATGACCTACTTTCCAATAAGGGAGAAGGTACAACTACCTCATCAAGTTCTACTTTCCTCCCACTCACTTCTTTCAAGAGAGACTCCTTCTCTAGAAAGGATCCAGTCTTAGCAACAAAGATCTTGCCTTCAGATCTGTGATAGAAGGTGTACCCAACAGTTTCTTTTGGGTATCCTATGAAGACACATTTCTCCGATTTGGGTTCGAGCTTATCAGGTTGAAGCTTTTTCACATAAGCATCGCAACCCCAAACTTTAAGAAACGACAACTTGGGTTTCTTGCCAAACCATAGTTCATATGGTGTCGTCTCAACGGATTTAGATAGTGCCCTATTTAACGTGAATGCAGCTGTCTCTAATGCATAACCCCAAAGCGATAGTGATAAATCGGTAAGAGACATCATAGATCGCACCATATCTAATAAAGTACGGTTATGACGTTCGGACACACCATTACGCTGTGGTGTTCTAGGTGGCGTGAGTTGTGAAACTATTCCACATTGTTTCAAATGAAGACCAAACTCGTAACTCAAATATTCGCCTCGGCGATCAGATCGTAGAAACTTTATTTTCTTGTTACGATGATTCTTCACTTCACTCTGAAATTCTTTGAACTTTTCAAATGCTTCAGACTTGTGTTTCATTAAGTAGATATACCCATATCTGCTCAAATCATCTGTGAAGGTCAGAAAATAACGATACCCGCCGCGAGCCTCAACACTCATTGGACCGCATACATCAGTATGTATTATTTCCAACAAGTTTGTTGCTCGCTCCATTGTTCCGGAGAACAGAGTCTTAGTCATCTTGCCCATGAGGCATGGTTCGCAAGCATCAAGTGATTTGTAATCAAGTGATTCCAAAAGCCCATCAGCATGGAGTTTCTTCATGCGCTTTACACCAATATGACCTAAACGGCAGTGCCACAAATAAGTTGCGTTATCATTATTAAACTTACATCTTTTGGTTTCAATATTATGAATATGTGTATTACTACGATTGAAATTCAATAAACTATTTATATTGAGTGTATGACCATAGAAGATTTTATTCATGTAAATAGAACAACAATTATTCTTTGACTTAAATGAATAACCGTATTGCAATAAACATGATCAAATTATATTCATGCTCAACGCAAACACCAAATAACATTTATTTTAGGTTCAACACTAATCCCGAAGGTATAGGGAGAGTGCGATGGTGATCTTATCAACCTTGGAATCACTTCCAACTCACATCATCACCTTGCCCTTAACTAGTCTCTGTTTATTTTACAACTCCCGTTTCAAGTTACTACTCTCAGCAACTGAACCAGTATCAAATACTGAGGAGTTGCATTAAACACTAGTAAAGTACACATCGATAACATGTATATCAAATATACCTTTGTTCACTTTGCCATCCTTCTTATTCGCCAAGTATCTAGGGCAGTTCCACTTCCAGTGACCATTTCCTTTGCAGTCGAAGCACTCAGTTTCAGGCTTGGGTCTAGCTTTGGGCTTCTTCATGGGAGTGGAAACTTGCTTGCCATTCTTCTTGAAGTTCCCTTTCTTTCCCTTTGCCCTTTTCTTGAAACTAGTGGTCTTGTTAACCATCAACACTTGATGCTATTTCTTGATTTCTACCTTCGCCGATTTCAGCATTGCGAAGAGCTTGGGAATTACTTTCGTCATCTTGCATATTATAGTTCATCACTAAGTTCTAGTAACTTGGTGATAGTGACTAGAGAACTTTGTCAATTACTATCTTATCTGGAAGATTAACTCCCACTTGATTCGAGCAATTGTAGTACCCACACAATCTGAGCACATGCTCACTGGTTGAGCTATTCTCCTCCATCTTGTAGGCAAAGTACTGTCAGAGGTCTCATACCTCTCGACACGGGCATGAGTATGAAATACCAATTTCAACTCTTAGGACATCTTATATGCTCCGTAGAGTTCAAAACGTTTTTGAAGTCCCGGTTCTAAGCCGTAAGCATGGTGCACTAAACTATTAAGTAGTCATCATACCGAGCTTTGCAAAACATTCATAACATCTGCATCTGCTCCTGCAATAGGTTCGTCACCTAGTGGTGCATCAAGGACATAATTCTTCTGTGCGGCAATGAGGATAATCCTCAGATCACGGACCTAGTCCGCATCATTGCTACTATCATCTTTCAACATAGTTTTTTTCTAGGAACATATCAAAAATAAACGGGGAGCTACATCACGAGCTATTGATCTACAACATAGTTATGCAAATACTAGCATGACTAAGTTCATGATAAATTAAAGTTCAATTAATGATATCACTTAAGAACTCCCACTTAGATAGACATCCCTCTAATCATCTAAGTGATCACGTGATCCATATCAACTAAACCATGTCCGATCATCACGTGAGATGGAGTAGTTTTCAATGGTGAACATCACTATGTTGATCATATCTACTATATGATTCACGCTCGACCTTTCGGTCTCAGTGTTCCGAGGCCATATCTGCATATGCTAGGCTCCTCAAGTTTAACCCGAGTATTATGCGTGTGCAAAACTGGCTTGCACCCGTTGTATGTGAACGTAGAGCTTATCACACCCGATCATCACGTGGTGTCTCGGCACGACGAACTGTAGCAATGGTGCATACTCAGGGAGAACACTTATACCTTGAAATTTAGTGAGAGATCATCTTATAATGCTACCGCCATACTAAGCAAAATAAGATGCAAACATCACATGCAATCAATATAAGTGATATGATATGGCCATCATCATCTTGTGCCTTTGATCTCCATCTCCAAAGCACCATCATGATCACCATCGTCACCGGCTTGACACCTTGATCTCCATCGAAGCATCATTGTCGTCTCTCCAACTATTGCTTCTACGACTATCGCTATCGCTTAGTGATAAAGTAAAGCAATTACATGGCGATTGCATTATATACAATAAAGCGACAACCATATGGCTCCTTCCAGTTGCCGATAACTCTGTTACAAAAGATGATAATCTCATACAACAATTTATATAATCACATCTTGACCATATCACAACATGCCCTGCAAAAACAAATTAGATGTCCTCTACTTTGTTGTTGCAAGTATTACGTGGCTGCTACGGGCTTAGCAAGAATCGTTCTTACCTATGCATCAAAACCACAATGATTTTTCGTCAAGTTTGCTGTTTTAACCTTCAACAAGGACCGGGCGTAGTCACACTCGATTCAACTAAAGATGGAGAAACAGACACCCACTAGCCACCTGTGTGCAAAGCACATCGGTAGAACCAGTCTCGTGTAAGCGTACGCGTAATGTCGGTCTGAGCCGCTTCATCCAACAATACCGCCGAATCAAAGTATGACATGTTGGTAAGCAGTATGACTATTACCGCCCACAACTCTTTGTGTTCTACTCGTGCATATAACATCTACGCATAGACCTGGCTCGGATGCCACTGTTGGGGAACGTAGTATTTCAACAGTTTTACCTACGATCACGCAAGATCTATCTAGGAGAAGCATAGCAACGAGCAGGGAGAGTGTGTCCACGTACCCTCGTAGACCAAAAACGGAAGCATTTAGTAACGTGGTTGATGTAGTCGAACGTCTTCGCAATCCAACCGATCCAAGTACCGAACGTACGACACCTCCGCGATCTGCACACGTTCAGCTCGATGACGTCCCTCGAACTCTTGATCCAGTTGAGGCCGAGGGAGAGTTCTGTCAGCACGACGGCGTGGTGACGGTGATGATGAAGTTACCGGTGCATGGCTTCGCCTAAGCACTACGACGATATGACCGATGTGTGTAACTGTGGAGGGGGGCACCGCACACGGCTAAGAGATTGTCTGTTGTGCTATTGGGGTGCCCCCTGACCACGTATATAAAGGAGGGAGGAAGAGGAGGCCGGCCTAGGAGGGGCACGCCTATAGGGGGAGTCCAACTAGGATTCCCAATCCTAGTTGGAGTCCCCTTCCTTTTCCAAGAGGGGAGAGATGGAAGGAGTAGGAGAGGGAGAAGGAAAGAGAGGGGGGCGCCGCCCCCTCCCTAGTCCAATTCGGACTTGCCATGGGGGGGGCGTGGCCACCCCTTGAGGCCCTTCTCTCCTTTCCTGTATGGCCCATTAAGGCCCACTACTTCCCCCGACGAATTCCCGTAACTCTCCGGTACTCCGAAAAATACCTGAATCACTCGGAACCTTTCCGATGTCCGAATATAGCCTTCCAATATATCGATCTGTATGGCTCGACCATTTTGAGACTCCTCGTCATGTGCGCGATCTCATCGAGGACTCCGAACAACCTTTGGTACATCAAATCACATAACTCATAATATAAATCACCATCGAACGTTAAGCGTGCAGACCCTACGGGTTTGAGAACTATGTAGACATGATCGAGACTCACTTCCGGTCAATAACCAATAGCGGAACCTGGATGCTCATATTGGTTCCTACATATTCTATGAAGATCTTTATCGGTCAAAACGCATAACAACATACGTTGTTCCCTTTGTCATCGGTATGTTACTTGCCCGAGATTCAATCGTCGGTATCATCATACCTAGTTCAATCTCGTTACCGGCAAGTCTCTTTACTCGTTCCGTAATGCATCATTCCTTAACTAACTCATTAGTCACATTGCTTGCAAGGCTTATAGTGATGTGCATTACCGAGAGGGCCCAGAGATACCTCTCCGATACACGGAGTGACAAATCCTAATCTCGATCTATGCCAACCCAACAAACACCTTCAGAGACACCTGTAGAGCATCTTTATAATCACCCAGTTACGTTGTGACGTTTGATAGCACACAAGGTGTTCCTCCGGTATTCGGGAGTTGCATAATCTCATAGTCAGAGGAACATGTATAAGTCATGAAGAAAGCAATAGCAATAAAACTCAACGATCATAATGCTAAGCTAATGGATGGGTCTTGTCCATCACATCATTCTCTAATGATGTGATCCCGTTCATCAAATGACAACACATGTCTATGGTCAGGAAATATAACCATCTTTGATTAGCGAGCTAGGCAAGTAGAGGCATACTAGGGACCCTTTGTTTTTGTCTATGTATTCACACATGTACTAAGTTTTCGGTTAATACAATTCTAGCATGAATAATAAACATTTATCATGATATAAGGAAATATAAATAACAACGTATTATTGTCTCTAGGGCATATTTCCTTCACTAACAATGCAGGAGAAGATCTAGAGCAACAGGTGTAGTGTAGCAGTAATCGTAGTATCCATACTGATCATGTGAGATATGATTTGGACTTAATAATTGATCGCAGGATCAATAATGGTACCCCGCATTTTGGTACAAGTAGTTTGAATCATTTGAATGTTGGATCTTTGTTTGAATAAATGTTTGTAATATAATGGTGGTTTGGACCCGCTATGTTTCTGTAGTACACTCTGAGGGATGTAGACGGTGTCACATGGGCGTTATATCAATGACATGCATACGACACCATGCAGTGGTATGATGGGTCATCATAGGTGGTATTAGAGCAATGCTTTGAACCTTAGGTTGGAACCTAGTTAGGAGACCTATGAACACTATTGTATATATAGAGAGAGGGAGAGGGGGGAGGGAGAGAGAGAAACACTATTCTAATAACAGTAAACAGTCAACCCTATATAGAAGAGGCAGGCTTGTTCCCGAACTCGTATTGAGTGAAAAAGGAAAAACAAATATCCCTCTCTCTCCGCCACAGGCGCCTCCACCACCACCACCACTCGTCCTCCTCCGCCGGCGGTGCTCCCCATGACCTCTAATGGTCGTCACGGTCTATCCCACCTCCAACCGTCATATTCCGCCGCCGTGGCCCTCCCCAACCGCCGGATCCCGCCGACGCAGCCCTGCCCCCAACCACTGGATCCAAGCTTTTAAATCTATGCATATATGACCATATATAGGCTGATATATCGGTTTTGGGGGTCTATCGATATAAATATAGCATGAAATTTTGTAAATATCAATTTCACATATATCATCTGATATGGACCGAAATGTCGATCGATATGGCCAATATCTAACCCGATATGCCCACTGATGTAGACAGGTACGACGATGGACACAATTATTTATCAGAATGCAGTGAAACAATATTATGTATTTACATCTTCATCATATTTTCAGAGTCATGCATAATGTTTAGTAGAACACATATATAATGTATTGTTCTTAATCTTAGAGTGAGGATTTTGTATATCAATCTTAAATAGTTTATGAAATAACAGGTTCATAGGCTAGTAATTTAATTTTTTTATGCTAGAGCTTTGAAACCATACATTTTGTTTTTACTAAAAAGACATTTTACAAGAATATTGGAAAAAATATAGATATATTTCCTCCGCTATATCTGTATATCGTCTGGTATATCACCCGATATCCGACATCCCATATGATCAAGCCAAACCGATACGAACCCGATATACAATATTTTGAACCTTGGCCGGATCCCGCCGTGGGCTGAGCGAGGTAGCCATGCCCCACCCGACGAGCACCACCTCGCGCCGCCACCACCTTCTCCATGAGCCGCCACACCAGGAAGCAGCGCCCTACTGCTCATCTCACACGCCCCCAGGATCCCTGTCGCCACCGCTCGGGATCTCGCCGACGACAGCGCCGCATGATGCGCGCCACCCACAAAGTCTTGGTCGTCTCTGCTCCTGCCGCTGCATGGACTCCGCCATGTATGCCCCCACGCCGCCATCCCCGAGGTAATGCTGCTCGAGCTCGTCAGTGTGGAGTACATGAGTCTCTGGGCATTGAGTTTTTTGTTTGAAAACGGAAGATGATGATGCAGTGATAGCACCTTTCTTCATTTTGCCTTGATTTTGTTTCCCCACACTTTGGACACTGTTTCTCTTTTTTGTTTCAAACTGAAGTAAAATAGTTTTGTTTCACATATGCATGTGTACTAGCATGCTCGAACTTCAGAGATCCTAAACTCTTTCTGAATCGTTGTGGATGTTTTTTCTGTAGAGTGATACATCTCCAACGTATCTACTTTTCCTCTTGTTTTAGACTCTAATTTGCATGATTTGAATGAAACTAACCTCGGACTGACGCTATTTTCAGCAGAACTACCATGGTGTTGTTTTTGTGCAGAAATAAAAGTTCTCGGAATGGAACAAAACTTTGCAAGGATTTTTTATACAATAAATAAGAATTCTGGAGCCAAGATCCACCGGAGGGGGGCACCTAGGTGGGCACAACCCACCAGGGGCGCCCCCCCTCCTGGCGCACCTAGGTGGGTTCCCCACCTGGTGGCCCCGCAGACCCTGAAACTGACGCTATAAAATCCTATTTTTCTAGAAAAATTCAGGGAGAAAGAATTATCACGATCCACGAGACGGAGCCGCCGTCACCTCCTGATCTTCATCGGGAGGCCAGATCTGGAGTCCGTTTGGGGCTCCGGAGAGGGGGATCTTCATTCTTCGTCATCACCAACCCTTCTCCATCGCCAATTCCATGATGCTCCCCATCGGGAGTGAGTAATTCCGTCGTAGGCTCGCTGGTCGGTGAGGAGTTGGATGAGATTCATCATGTAATCGAGTTAGTTTTGTTAGGGCCTGATCCCTAGTATCCACTATGTTCTAAGATTGATGTTGCTATGACTTGCCATGCTTAATGCTTGTCACTTTGGGCCCGGGTGGCATGAATTCAGATATAAACCGTTTATGTTATCACCATTATATCCATGTTCTAGATCCGATCTTGCAAGTTATAGTCACCTACTACGTGTTATGATCCGGCAACCCCGGAGTGATAGTAGTCGGGACCACTCCTGGTGATGACCGTAGTTTGAGGAGTTCATGTATTCACCGTGTGTTAATGCTTTGTTCCAGTTCTCTATTAAAAGGAGGCCTTAATATCCCTTAGTTTCCAATAGGACCCCGCTGCAACGGGAGGGTAGAACAAAAGATGTCATGCATGTTCTTTCATAAGCATGTATGACTATTTACGGAATACATGCCTACATTATATTGATGAACTGGAGCTAGTGCTGTATCGCCCTAGGTTATAACTGTCTCATGATGAATATCATCCAACAAGTCACCAATCCAATGCCTACTAATTTATCTTATATTGTTCTTGCTAAGTCACTACTGCTGCTGTTACTGTTGCACTTGCTACAAAATTACTGCTATCACTGTTATCGTTACCATTGCTGCTGCTAATATTATCAAAACTATCATACTACTTTGCTACTGATCACTTTGCTGCAGATAATTAATCTCTAGGTGTGGTTGAATTGACAACTCAGCTGCTAATACCTTCAAATATTCTTTGGCTCCCCTTGTGTCGAATCTATAAATTTGGGTTGAATACTCTACCCTCGAAAACTGTTGCGATCCCCTATACTTGTGGGTTATCAAGACCTTTTTCTGGCGCCGTTGCCGGGGAGCATAGCTATATTTGTTGGGTCACTTGGGATTATTATCAATTTATCACTATGAAGAATCTGAAGGATGCTAAGACTAAGATTTATCCCTCTAAGACGAGGGGAGGTAAGGAACTGCCATCCAGTTCTGCTTTAGATTCACCTTCTGTTATAAGTAAACTTGCAACACCACCACACGCTATTATTCCGGATATGTTGCAAGTTATTGATGATGCTACTTCTACTATGAATATTGCTTAAGATGATGCTAGTACCTTGCTTGATGATGATGATGTACCAGTTGGTGACTTTCTTGATGAACAAATTGCTAGAGTAATACAACATGATGTTGTTGAATCTGATGATGAGCTTGAAACTGAAACTCCTGAAACACCTGCTAGAACTAGCCTTCCTAGATATGAATTTCCTAAGGTACCGGAAGGTTATGTTATGAATGAGGATACAACTAGAGATATTCTTGCTTGTAAGGATAGAGATGATCTAGAGAAATTACTATGCAAGTATAAAGAAAAACCTCTGAATGCTAGAATGCAATATGATCCTAAGTTTGCTACCTCACCTATCTTTATTGATGGTAAGGATTATGAATTCTCTGTCGACCCAAAGTTAATTACTTTGGTTGAATCTGATCCTTTCGATGGTTATGAAACTAAAACTGTTGTGACACATCTTACTAAGTTGAATGACATAGCCAGCCTTTTTACTCATGATGAGAAGACTCGCTATTACTTTATTTTCAAATTATTTCCATTCTCGTTAAAGGGTGATGCTAAAGCTTGGTACAATAATCTTGCTCCTGGTTGTGTGCGTAGTCCCCAGGATATGATTTATTACTTCTCTGAAAAATATTTTCTTGCTCATAAGCAACAAGCCGCTTTACAGGAAATATTTAACTTTGTGCAAATTAAAGAAGATAGTCTCCCACAATCTTGGGGGAGGATTTTCCAATTACTTAATTCTTTGCCTGATCATCCTCTTAAGAAAAATGAAATACTTGATATCTTCTATAATGGACTAACCGATGCTTCTAGGGATTTCCTAGATAGTTGTGCTGGTTGTGTTTTCAGGGAACGGACTGTTGGGCAAGCTGAGGAATTATTGAATAATATATTGAAAAATTATGATGATTGGACTCTTCCTAAATCACCGCCTAAACCCACTCCGAAGAAGTGAGGTATATTATATCTCAGTCCTGAAGATATGCAAGAGGCAAAGAAAACTATGAAGGAAAAAGGTATTAAAGCTGAGGATGTTAGAAATTTACCTCCTATTGAAGAAATACATGGGCTTAATACACCACCACTGCCTAAGGTGGTAGAGGTAAATTCTCTAATGAAGTTCAGTGATAATGACAATCCACACAACATGCACCCTAGCCAATGCCTTTATGAGTTTGAAAACTACATTAGAAAACAAGATCACTTCAATGCAAGTGTTATGAAACAATGAAATATAATTATGATATGATTGCTCACTTGAGTGACCTATTATTTAGAATCTCAAATGATGTTAGGGGTGTTGGAAAGCATGCTTCTATGGTTCAAACTCAGTTAGAACAAGTTGCTAAATCTCAAAGAGAATTGCTTGATGAAATGAATCATAATATACACGACTTTGCTGTTAGAGTTGCAACTAGAGGAGGTAAAATAACTCAGGAACCACTTTATCCTGAGGGACACCCAAAAAGAATAGAACAAGACTCACAAAGAAATAACACTAGTGCACCTAGTCCTTCTAGAAAGAAAAATGATAGGACTTTGCATGCCTCTAGTGAACCTGAAGTAGAAAAACCTCGTGATAATGATAATGAAACTTCTATCTCTGATGCTGAAACTCAGTCTGGTAATAAACACTCACCTTCTGATAATGAAAAAGATAATGATGAGGTTCATGAAGACACTCAAACAAATAATAAAGAACCAGACAATGATGTTGAGATAGAACCTACAGTTGACCTTGATAACCCACAACCTAAGAATAAAAGGTATGATAAAAGTGACTTTGTGGCTAGAAAACACGGAAAGAAAGAGAACCGTGGGTCCAAAAACCTATGCCCTTTCCACCTAAGTAAACTAAAAAGAAAGATGATAAAGAATTTGAACGCTTTGCTGAAATGCCGAGGCCAGTCTTTTGCGTACTCGCTTGACTGATATCTTGAAAATGCCTCCTTATGCAAAGTACATGAAAGACATCATCACAAATAAGAGAAAATACCGGAAGCTGAAATCTCCACCATGCTTGCTAATTATACTTTTAAGGATGGAGTACCTAAAAAACTTGGAGATCCGGGAATACCAACTATACCTTGCTCTATCAAAAAGAATTATGTGAAAACTGCTTTATGTGATTTAGGAGCTGGTGTTAGTGTTATGCCTTTCTCTTTATATAAAAGACTTGATTTTAATAAGCTCACACCTACTGAAATATCTTTGCAAATAGCTGATAAATCAACTGCTGTACCTATTGGTATTTGTGAGGATGTGCCCGTTGTTGTTGCTAATGTTACTATTTTGACTGACTTTGTTATACTTGAGATGCCCTAGGACGACAACATGTCGATTATCCTTGATAGACCCTTCTTGAATACTGCAGGGGCTGTTATTGATTGCAATAAAAGCAAGGTCACTTTTCATATCAATGTTAATGAGCATACGGTGCACTTTCCGAAGAAACAATTCCAAGTGAATGGTATTAATGTTATTGAAAAATCTCTGACAATCACTATTGGAAGTTTTCAAATACCTCTACATACTGTCAAAAATAAATATGAAATGCTTATTGTTGGGGACATTCATATCCCCATTGAGGTAACTTAGTGATTTACGAAAGTTCTTCGGTTTCATGCTAATCGAAAGTGGTTGTTAATAAGACTTGATCAACCTTATTAATGGATCATTTTGAGCGGTATGAAGTTGATGAATTTAGTAAGCACTACCTTCTGTCCCTAATTTTTGTTTTCTGTTTTTATTAGTTAAATAAAATAAAATGCCATGTTTTGTTTGTTTTCTGAATTTCCCGTGCAATAAAAAATGACCCAAAAATAAAAGTTCTCAGAATGCTCTGAAAATTTAGTACGATTTTTTCTGAATATTTAAAAATTTCTGGTGCAAATAATATTAGAGGGAGGTGCACCAGGTGGGCACAACCCACCTGGGCACGCCAGGACCCCCAGGCGCGCCCTGGTGGGTTGTGGTCCCCACGTGGGCCCCCTCACTTATCCCTTCACACCACATCATCACTTACCTCCAGAAAAAATTCTCCATTGCTCTCTCTCCCGTGTTCTTGCTCCCAAGCCCGTGGATTTCGATCTCTTTGCTCGAAGCCCCGTTTCCGAAACTGTTTCGTGGGATTGTTCCTTGGTATTTTACTCCACCGTTTGTCCAATTAGTTTTTGTTTTAGTGGTTCATATTTTGAATAATTAGCTACTCTTGGTGCTGCTGTAGATGAGCTTGCATGTTGAATTCTTAGGGTTCTAAGTAGTTTGAATGCTTGTTATGGCCTCTATATACCCTATGAGTAGTTGCTATCAATTTTGTGAAGTTCTGTTGAGAAAAGTTTGTGGACTAAAAATTTCAGAATTTTTGTTCATGGGAAAAGGATGAATATCTTTAGGAAGCTTGCTTCTAAGAAGAACTCCAAGGGTGCTATTGGGGAGTCATCTGACAGTGATCTCCATCCTCGGAGGTTGGTGGAAGTACGGCCCTGCGAATGGCCGCACACCCAGTTCATGGAAGAGGCTGGAATCCTTCAGGAGTTCACACGATATGCTGCTAATGCCGGCCTCACCGACTTCATCGCAGCTGAATGTGAACAGTATCATCTCCTCACAAACATCTTTGTTCAAAGTTTTACTTTCCTTCCTAGGAATAATCCTCCTGAGGTGCAGTTTAGTTTATATGTTGAAACCCGTCACATACCACTTACTGAATTTTGTAACATATGCATGATCCCTTCTGACGGGAGCTTAGTTGAGCCTAGTCCAGCAAAGTTTGAGGCCTTTTATCATACCTTGACAGTGGGAGATGAGAGAGGGGTGTCAGCTATCACTGTCGTTGGCTTGCATTTTCCTGCTGTTTATTAGTTTGCTCTTTTCATTGCAAAATGCTTGCTTGCTAGAGAGAAGGTGGGTGCACTCAGTTTACCAAACCTTGTTGTTTTACGTGGTGCACTAGAGGGCGATAACACTTATAGCTTGGGAGCTATTGTGGCACCTCGCCTTCACATTAATAAGTCCAAGGGTAAAATACATGGTGGGATTTTTGCTACTCGTTTGGCGGCTCACTTCGAGGTTGAGATACGCCTTCATGATTACCCTCTGACCAAGGTTTACCTAGACCGCGCAGCCATGGATCACCACCATTTCACTGATAACAGTTTGTAACATCCCAAATTTTCAATTTGGAATGTTATACATTAGATCATCATGCATAACATATTTTATTGCATTTTGTTTTGCGATCCTAGAAATTCTACGCAACTCGAGGACCCACGGAGAGAGTTGGGGATTTCGTTATTTTCATATTTTGGGTTTTCTCAAATTTTGAAAATAGGATCATTGGTTTTAATTATTTTTCTCTCCGAAAATATTTCATATCAAAATAAATGAGAGGGGATAAAATGACTTCTCCACAAATAATGAAATATTGGAGGAAAAATATTAAAAACAAATATTTGATTTTATTTGATTTTATTTGATTATTATTTGAATTATGAAAAATATGCGTTTTTCAAAATTACATTAGGCCCCAAATAAATGTTCATCTTGCCCGGCTTGATTTTAGAAGTCGGGGAAAATTTATTTCGGGATATTTGAAGTCCGTTTAGTATTTCTTTTATTTGTTTTTCTGCGTGAAATTATTAAAATAAAAACGCGAACCAACCTTGGGCCGTATTCGGCCAGGACTCCGCCCGGCCAGGCCTTTATAAGGCACGCCCCCGAGGCCCCGTCAGCCCAAGTCGCCCCACCGCAGAAAACCCTAACCCTAGCCCGATCCGCCGCCGCCGCCGTCACGTGCCGCCGCCGCCGCCCGCCGTCCCGCCGCCGACCCCGCCCGACGCCGGAGCCCCGCCGCCGTCCCGCCGCCGACCCCGCCGCCCCACCGGAGCCGCCCGTCGCCCCGCCGAGGTTGACCACCGCCCCGCTGCCGGCGGTTTTCCTCGAGAAAACCGTTCGGTTTTCCGTCCGTTTTTTCGTTCGGTTTAAAAAAAACCTAGATCTGTTTTTTTTGGTTTAGTTTATTTAGCGAACACTCGTTTGTTCGTTCGTTTTAACGAACGGTTTTCATTTTTTTTCCGCAGACAGCGAACATTCGTTCGTTAGCCGGTTCGTCCGTTTTCTTTTTCTCGGATTTTCCGCGATTATTTCTGATCGCGATTTCCGATCTGTTTTTCGTTCTAGTATAACTTTTCGCTCGTTTATCGGAATCAGGCGATTCAAGCGCCTGGAGTTTCGTCTCGAAACCCTCTTTCCGTTTAACCAACTCTAACAAGTTTTTGCTACTGTAAATTTTGACTTAGGTCCAGATTAGTAAACGAAGATTGTTTCTTTCGCCGTTTGACTTTCGTTGCTTCGTTTGATTTGATTCTTTTTGCAAACCGGAGTTCTTAAGTTGAAATTTCTGGTTAGAGCTTTTATTTGAGTTTTACCTATGCATTAGATGAGTGCTTATTGTATGCTTGTTTGTTTGCGATAGAGTACCCGGAGTGCGCAGCGTGCTACTTCAAATCTCTACGTTTCACGGATCATCAGCAAGGCAAGTAACACTTTGATCATAGCTCTTTTCATACCCAGTTTTATTGCATTAGATCAATCCTCAAACAATTACATGATTAGGATCTAATTAAATTGTGGATATCGGGAAGTAGATGAGGTAGTACCTATTACCTGTTTTAGTATCAACCTTTGGGACTTACTTCTACGTTTGCTTATTGCTATGCTATGCTAGTAGACGTGGATTGGGTGAGTGTATCCATGACAGATGTGAGATTGTTAATTAATGGTTTACTTAAGGTGGCAACTTAAACACACATCTGTGTGGATTGAGGCACCTGGGTATTCCAGTGATTGCCTGTTTTTTATGGACCGCCACCCAGGCTCAAAGGGATCATGAGATTATTCATGCTAGAAACTTCCGTGTGCAGCCGCATGCTATTATGGGCTCTAGCATAGTTGATTAAGTCGTGTGAATTCTTACAGTGGTAGACTAGCAGATGTAGGGGAAAGTAGGTGTAACTGTCTACCCATCGTAAGGTGCTAACGCTTCTGAAAGACTATGTCTCGGTCATCCGTTTCTCAAACACCATGTAGTGGGAGAAATCCAATGGAGGAGATCGAGTCTTGTGGGGAAAAGTGCACAAACCTCTGCAGAGTGTACAATCTAATCATGGTTAGCCGTGTCCCCGGTTATGGACATCTTGAGTATCTAGTTCTTGGATCATCATGTGAATCTCATCATCTTATACTTAACTAATTTTGTTGGGTTGTTAATGATTACTTTTAATTGGGATTGAGAGGGGGTTTACCTTCTCAATATTTTTCAACCAACTTTGTAGTTAAATAAAAATATATTCCTTTGCAGTAGGGAAAAATTGGCTTTTCGCAAAACTGTAACCATAGAGCTTTCCACCAGCCAAATATGCATGTAGTGATAGCATTATTCTGTTCATTACTCTCTATGTGTTACATTGCCAGCATATTCCATGTGCTGACCCATTTTCGGGCTGCAACGTATCATGTTGCAGACTTTTCAGACGACGAGTAAGGAGCCTTAGGTCGTGGTCTTATACTCAATGATGCCGTTGGAGTTGATGGACTCACTTTATCTTCCAAGCCTTCCGCTGTTATCGTATTTAGATGGCCTTAAGCCATATTTATTGTAATAAGTTCTCTCTTGAGACTATTCGATGTAATAAGTGTGTGATTGCTACTCTGTTATAAATCCTTCAAGTACTGTGCGTGTCAGCATTACCGATCCAGGGATGACACTGATGCACAGAGACTAGACTGTTTGAGGTCTGGTCGCTACAAAGATGGTATCAGAGCACACGCCGACTGTAGGACACGACCACTAAGCTAAAGCCCTAGATCACTACTCTCTTCTCATTTCTGACTCCTCTCCTTTCTTCCACTCTTTTAGGATGGCGGATGCAAGGAACAAGTTCACGCAACCGGATGAGGATACACCTTTTGGACGACACTTGAAGGAAGTTACTAGGTACCTGAACATCGGAATACCAAGCTTCACCGGGACCTACAACGCCACACTACCAGAAGAGGAGCGCTGGATGATTCAAGTTCAAGTTCCAGGAATGACGTTCACGCCAGTCACTGAACCCATCGAGTTTTCCTTTGATGCACCAACCTGGAGTCTAGGAAAGAGTATGGCAGCTCACATTACCATGGGACGCATTGGAGAAGTGTACCACAATGATCTCAAGGATACTATCTACCAGATTTGTGGGCACTGAGACGAGCAATGGGAGATGATCAGCACCAGGAAGGATAGATCTATTGCAGCTTTCATTCAGGAGTTAAACCAGCACATTCGTCGCAAGGAAAACCAGATGTGCGCAGACATGATAGATCTGAAGAAGGCAAAGACTAGGATCACGGAGCTGGAGGAATAACTCAAGTCTACACGCGATGGATATGAGGAGGAAATCGCAACATTGTTGGAGAAGAATGACGACCTGATAAAGAAGCTAGGAGTATTCATGGGAGACCCAGCACCAGGAGGAGAAGATGATGATTCTACTTGCTCGGAGAACTACATCATCATCGACAACACTGAATCGGACCCCAGTGAGGATGATTGGGAGGATGAAGCCGGAGCAGATATCATGGATTCTTCGACTGAGCAATTTTTCTAGTAGACCACCAAATTAGTAGTAGTATTCCACCAATTTTTCTAGTATTTCAGTGTGTTTCTCTGAATTTCTTTTCTTTTTATTTGAGTCATACTGAGGAGAAGACCACGATGAATATGTTGAGTGGCTCTCATATGATTAACTATGGATCTAATAAAGAGTCCATTTTACCTTGTCTTCTCCTGTTGAATAAAATGTTTGCAAATTCCAGCTTAGTCCACGACACTCTTGCACTATTATTATTTTCATATCATTCGGTCGTGCAAGTGAAAGGCAATAATGATGATATTCGATGAACTGGCCGTGGCAGAGAGAAACGGGTATGAACTCGACTTGTTCTGTTGGTGTAAATATGTTTAACCTAGTATCCATGATTCAGCCCATTATGATTAAACATGTTTGCAATGACAATTAGAGATTATAGTTTCTCATGCCATGCATAAGTAGCTAGGAGTGCACAATGATTTATCTTGGATATCAACATTGCGTTAAAATGATTGTGATGTAGTATGATGATATGCTATCCTCCTCTGAATGTTCGGGTGGCTTGACTTGGCACATGTTCATGCATGTAGTTGAATCAAAACCAACATAGCCTCTATGATATTTATGTTCATGGTGTTCATATCCTACTCATGCTAGTGTCAGATGTTACTTATGGATAATGCATGTTCATGACCGTTGTTGCTCTCTAGCTGGCTGCTTCTCAACCTATTTGGTAGCCTTCGCCTGTACTAAGTGGGAATTCTGCTTGTACATCAAAAACCTTGAACCCAAAGTTATCCAGATGAGTCCACCATACCTACCTATATGCGGTATTACCCTGCCGTCCTAAGTAATTTTGCATGTGCCACCTCTAAGAACTTCTAATAAATATCCTTTTTGTGTGCCTGGATTGTTCATGGAATGACAGGAGGTGGTCGGTATCTTCCATGCTAAGCAGGTTATTCTCAGGTCGAGTGTTTATGCACTCGCCATCGCATGAGAAAAGGGCGGTAATAGGAATTCCCAGTCCCGAACTAAAAAATGCAAATAATTAAACAAAACTCCCCCCGGACTGTTGTTGGTTTGGACGACACCCGTTGTTTCGGACAAGCTAAGGAGTGTGATTGTTGGTGGAGGTGGAGTAAACCTTTACTTTTATCGCTTGGGAACCGCCACTAGCGTGCTTAGCATGGAAGATATTGATAACTGATAGTCGTGAAGTAAATGAGAAGGGTGTATGTCTCAAAATATCATTTACCTCTGTTTAAAAAAAACTTGAGCTCTGGCACCTCTGCAAATCACTGCTTCCCTCTACGAAGGGACTATCTATTTACTTTTATGTTGTGTCATCACCTTCTAAAACAAGCGCCAGAACCTGAGAGCACTGCTGTCATGACTTATGCATTGTGTCTAGCTAATGTTGGGTGCATCATGATTGGATCTTTTCTACCATGAATTACAATGTTTAGTCGCTGCTTGAACTTTGGAGGTGCTCTACATTTATGTTTTGCGGTCTCAGAAAGGGCTAGCGAGATACCACAATTGTCATATTATATCATGGTTGTTTTCACAACATGTTGCTGTCTGAGATATCTTATTATTGCTCACTAGCTGATTATGTCATTGATATGAGTTAATATAATCTTTAAGAGTTATTGTCGACATGGTTGTTATAATGTTGGCTGAAAACCTGGGTGCTGTTTAAGCTTATTTATGTAAACAAGAGCAAAAGAGTTCGTAAATTTTTTTCTTTTTCACTTTCAGTTTATCAACTGAATTGCTTGAGGACAAGCAAAGGTTTAAGCTTGGGGGAGTTGATACGTCTCCAATGTATCTACTTTTCCTAATGCTTTTCCTCTTGTTTTGGACTCTAATTTGCATGATTTGAATGAAACTAACCCCGGACTGACGCTGTTTTCAGCAGAACTACCTTGGTGTTGTTTTTGTGCAGAAATAAAAGTTCTCGGGATGGAACGAAACTTTGCGAGGATTTTTATACAATAAATAAGAATTTCTGGAGGCAAGATCCACCAGAGGGGGGCACCTGGGTGGGCACAACCCACCAGGGCACGCCCCCCTCCTGGCGCGCCCAGGTGGGTTGTCCCCATCAGGTGGCCCCGCAGACCCTGAAACCGACACTATAAAATCCTATTTTTCAGAAAAAATTCAGGGAGAAAGAATTATCGCGATCCACGAGACGAAGCCGCCGTCACCCCCTGTTCTTCATCGGGAGGTCAGACCTGGAGTCCGTTTGGGGCTCCGGAGAGGGGGATCTTCGTTCTTCGTTATCACCAACCCTTCTCCATCGCCAATTCCATGATGCTCCCCACCGGGAGTGAGCAATTCCTTCGTAGGCTCGCTGGTCGGTGAGGAGTTGGATGCGATTCATCATGTAATTGAGTTAGTTTTGTTAGGGCCTAATCCCTAGTATCCACCATGTTCTAAGATTGATGTTGCTATGACCTTGCCATGCTTAATGCTTGTCACTTTGGGCCTGGGTGCCATGAATTTAGATCTGAACCGTTTATGTTATCACCAATATATCCATGTTCTAGATCTGATCTTGCAAGTTATAGTCACCTACTATGTGTTATGACCCGGCAACCCCGGAGTGACAGTAGTTGGGACCACTCCTAGTGATGACCGTAGTTTGAGGAGTTCATGTATTCACCGTGTGTTAATGCTTTGTTCTGGTTCTCTATTAAAAGGAGGCCTTATATCCCTTAGTTTCCAATAGGACCCCGCTGCCACGAGAGGGTAGGACAGAAGATGTCATGCAAGTTCTTACCATAAGCATGTATGACTATTTACAGAATACATGGCCAAACTATATTGATGAACTGGAGCTAGTGCCGTATCGCCCTAGGTTATAACTGTCTCATGATGAATATCATCCAACAAGTCACCGATCCAATGCCTACAAATTTATCTTATATTGTGCTTGCTAAGTCACTACTACTGCAGTTACTGTTGCACTTGCTACAAAATTACTGCTATCACTGTTACCGTTACCATTGCTGCTGCTACTATTATCAAAACTGTCATACTACTTTGTTACTGATCACTTTGCTGCAGATAATTAATCTCCAGGTGTGGTTGAATTGACAACTCAGCTGCTAATACCTTCAAATATTCTTTGGCTCCCCTTGTGTTGAATCTATAAATTTGGGTTGAATACTCTGCCCTCGAAAACTGTTGTGACCCCCTATACTTGTGGGTTATCATAGAGGCAGGAGGAACAAAATATAGTAATCGACATACACATGAAAATTGTTAGAAACTCAAGTATTTTCTTACCCTGGCTGAATGGATGCTCTCTCTTCATTACATGAGAAGTTCGTATACAGCGACAACAACGAAGTTCATATACAACACGATGGGTGTATAATTTGACATTAGTTTCTCCCGAGCTTGTGTTTTTGATCTGGTTTGCGATAGAAAACAATCTGCAAGAAAGAGGTTCACATATTAATTGTTCGAGAGTTCATCTATTACTAACAAATGGTTTTTGATACTTTAGTGACAAAACACCTACAGAAAACTCAGGGAATTCATGACAAAAAGTTCGTCTATTAATAGAAGTTTAAATCAAAGTAACAAAGCAGTTTGATTTTTATTACAAACCATGGATTTTTCGTTACTAAAGAATAAAATAAAGAAGTTCAAATGAAAAAAAAAATAGTTCGATGTTTAATAAAACCTTAGATTTCCCCTCGTGATTAGGGATTAAATAAGAGCTTCAAATTGAACTAACAGAGGAGCAAAAAAAGGAAGTTCAAAAACAAGAAACTGATAAGTTCGCACATACGTGGAAACGCTAACAAACTCCTACATAATTCCCCCGTTTTCTAAAAATAAAACCAATAAGTCCATACTACAGATAATAGAGTAGTTTGAAGCCCAGTATAAAACCAAGAAGTCTATATTAAAACATGGGACCCCAAGAAAGATCGCCAAAAAAATATAGAAAGTCTTTAAAAAAAGCTAAAACCAAATATTAAAAATCACTTCATGGTTCAAAAGTTTGGAAGTAAAAGAAGATGTATAAGAAAGAAATAAACCTGAGGGGATTCACAATAAAAATAGGAATTCATCCAACTGAATTTTTGGAAGTTCAAAGTCAAAAATCGAGGAAGTTTAGAAAACTAGATAAAAAGTAAAAAAAACATAGCATGGAATTTCCCATAATTTTTGGCTGATTTAGAAAAATGCAGCGGATCAAATAAGTGCATGACATCAAAGTTAGAAAAAACAAGTTGTTCAACTTAAAAAAATAGAGTGGTTCATTGTGCATGAAAAAAATGTATATTCCCCGTTTCTAAAAATAAAACAAATAAGTTCAAATTGAAAAAATAGAGTAGTTTGACGTTTTCTTAGAAACAAAATTTTCCGCCTTCTAAAAAATAAAAAGCAAGACGTTCATTTTTTTAAATAGGAGTAGTTCAAAAAGTTTATTAAAAAAAAGATTTCCCCAATTTGTACAAGAATTCTAAGAAGTTCAAACTGTACTAACCAAATAGTTCGGTTTTATAAAAAAGAAATAGTTTAACAAGTTTATAAAAAAGGATGATTACCCCTATTTAAAAAAAAGAAGTTCAAATTAAAATAGGGGAGCGGTTCGATGTTTATTACAAAACAAGATTTTTTTTCGTTACTAAGAGAAATAAAACCAAGAAATCCAAACTAAAGAATGGAGAAGTTCGGTGTTTGTAAAAGAACTCAGATTTTTCTCGTTACCGAAGAAGAAAATCAAAAAGTTCAAACTAAAATAACGGAGTAGTCCGATGTAAACAAAAAAACTCAAATTATTCGCGTTCCTAGGAAAAATAAAAGTATGAAGTTCAATTTTTTTTAAAGTTTGTTAGATGTTTAGTTAAAAATCTATTTTTTCTAAGAATAAAACTAAGAAGTTCAAATTTAAAAGCTAAGAAGTTCAAAGTTGATTTACATGCTAAAAATTTGGAAAACAATGTTGTTTTTGGTATTTTTAAAACTGGTCATAAACAACAAAGAATTTGAAAAACCTGTTTATGTGTAAAAGTTGCCGCTATTGATAAGCTTTCCAATGGTATACCATACACATTATTTGATAAATTATTTGAAAGTTTTGTGTATATCATTCAAAATAAGTTTTATCGTATTAAAAAAAGCTCTTAAACCGCCGTGAATTTGAAAAACATGCTTAACCCGAAAAACTTGCGCCTTTTGAACAACTTTCAAATGGTATATCATTCGCTCAATTTTGATGAATGCTCTAGGAGTTAGGGTCAAAAAGCAGAGAGTAGTTCAAAGTGGAAACAGTCAGAAGTTCACCTATTGCATGGAGTGAGTCTCGTATGAGAAATAAAAATAAAAAGGCAAAGTCTAAAAAGTTTGTTGCTAGAAGTTCAGGTGCTCGGCTCGTGAAATTTCAAAAGTTCTTGTGAGAGAGGTTCACCATGTATTTACATGTTCAAAACACAAAATGATGTTGTTTTGGGTCTTTTAAAATAATTCTCTCAAACCATTACAAATTTAGAACAAATGCTCTACATGAAAAGGTTCTTCCTATTTAACAAATTTTCAAGGGTATATCATATGCTCTATACCAATGAATGGTTCAAAAATTGGTGTATGTTCTTCAAAACAAAAGTTATTCAAAAAATATTTTAAATGATGGTGAAATTGAAAAAAATGCCCAACAAGAAAAAGTTGCAAAATTTCAGTAGCTTTTCAAAGGTGTATCCTTTGTGCAATTTAGATGAACGGTTGGGGAGTTACGGACAATATACTAGAGAGCAGTTTGACAAGAGTGAGCAGTTCAACTACTACACGAATTGCGTTTTAATGAAAAGAAAGGTATGAAGCTAAAAATCTAAAAGGATTGGTGATAGAAGTCGGCATGCTCCTCTCGGCGCAGTTCAAATTTGCTTGTGCGAGAAGTCCATCATTCATTTACATGTTCAAAAAAACACATTATAACCATGTTGTTTGTAGCATTTTTAAAACTGCCCGCAACCAGTGATATTTTTAGAAATTGTCTACATGAAAAATTTGCTCCTACTCATAAGCTTTCCAACAGTATATCATATGCTTCATTCTGATAACCGACTAAAAATATCGTGTATACCATTATAACAAGTTTTTATGTATTAAAAAAATCTCTTAAACCGTCGCGAATTTGAAAAAATGCTACACGCCAAAAACTTGCGCCTTTCCAATAGCTTTCCAATTGTGTATTGTTGCTTTATTTTGATGAGTGGTTTAAGAATTACGGTAAAAAATGAATCACAATAAACATAGTAAGTTAGAGCAGCCACATCCTAGAAGTTCAACTTCTTCACATAGTGCATTTTCGAAGACTTTGTTTTAGTGATGAAGGTAGCATGCATGATCTCAACATTTTCAAAATTACTTAAAAACGTTTAGGAATTAGATAAAATACTCTGCATGAAGAAGTTTCACATTTTCGCTAGCTTCCAACGGTATATCATTTCCCCCTGTTCCGATAAATTTTACAAAAATGACAACCAATAAACGATTCCAACCATTTTTGAAATTCACTTTACACCGTAACGAATTGACAGAAAGGTCCTATAATAAAAAGTTTTGCATTTGCTCAAGATTTCCAATGCCATATCATTTGCTACATTTTGATAATCCATTAAAATATGAACATGTAAATACTATCTCGGTAGAACATTGGCCGTTTGTCAAATTACGTTTAAACCATTTCAAATTGCAACAAACTTTCTATATGAAAAAGTAGTGCATTTTAAGCTTTGCATCGCTATATCATGTGCATCATTTGGATGAGCCATTTTCAAATCAAGCGAAAAATACAAACTAGGCTATTCGATTTCAGAGATTCTGCAGTTTTTCAAATTTCTCTTTAATCATAGTGTCGTCGATTTGTCACGGTAGATGTCCTAGTGTGAGGACTCGTCGTGAGGCCAACACAAGTAGGTAGTAGCCTGAATGGGGTTGATCGGAATCGAGAGCGCGAGGCGGGTTAACACACAAGGCAAGGGTTTAGACAGCTTCGGGCCCCGGGATACATCATCCAGTAATAGCCCTACATGCTGTTTGTGGCTAGGTCTCATTATGCTCATGAGGGAGTCGCCGCATAAACCGGCTCTCCTCTAATTGTGTCTAGCCCTCAAAATTATTCAGCCTGTCCTCTTGGGGTGCCCTGCCCCTCCTTATATAAGTTGGACGGGCAGGTTTATGGAGTCCTAGTAGGATTAGGACTAGTCTATCTTCTATTACAAGTCGGGTACAAGTCCGGGTCTTGATTCCGTATAAGGGAAATTTTCCTCATGCCTTTCCTCTTAAGCCAGCCCACCATCACATGAACCGGCCTACTGGGCCTTGGGCCTTGTCGTCCGTCTAACCCGCCCGCCGGGTCACCAGTGAGTCGTAATGTTCAGGCGGGTTGCCTATGAACCGCCAGGTCCGGGCGGGTCGCCAAGCTCCAGCCAGGTCAAACATCCGGCGGGTTACACCACGGGGTATATCCCCGACATTAGCCCCCAGTTTAGCTTGGATTTATCCATGCTAAACTTATCTTGCAAAACAAGACCAACTTTGATAGATTATACGCCGGGTCGAAGGTTCTTCTGAGCCGGCACTTGATCATCGTTATGTCCTTGTCATTTCCTTGTTGATATATACATGTCCATGATCTCATAGCAAATCTTTTTTAGCAGACATGTTTCAACTTTGTTAATGCAAAAAATCCAGATACTTCTTTTGAAAAATCTGGGTCAACAGGCCAGCTTCAGAGTCAATTTGCTGACATTGGTCTCTTGTAGATAAATATTCTAAGAAACAATCCACTTGAGTTGGCTTCCAAAGCGCCGGCTTAAAAAAATATTGGTCTTGAAAACTCATCTGATTTTCAGCTGGCTTAAGGATGTAGAACTTGCCGGTTTATCCTTGCCACAATTGCCGGTTTGTAAATATTGATAGCACCGGGTCATAATTGTTGCTAACATCAAGCTTGAAAATGTACCTCTTATATGCATATCACTTGTAGCCCCCAAGTCTTAAGAAGGGAGCGTAGTAACAACTTAAGACCTGCTTCAATATAAATGTTGCAACCTTGAAGAAATCCAGGTTGTTCATCTCCATCACTAGTCAAAACTGAATATTCCACATATGTAGCCCCCAAGTGCTGGGTTGTCATGCTTGCAGCAACCTGGGACTTGTAATTGCCTTATACTCATGAAAACTTCAACCGGTGTAGCCCCAAGGGCCGGCTCAATAAGATAATACTGAGCTAGGACTTTATATATACTTCATTGAAAATAACATCATATGACGTAGCTTCCATCGTAGGGCTTGAACCCACGTCCACAAGGTTAAGAGCCTTGTGCTTTACCAACTGAGCAATGGACCCTTCAATATAATGGATTTAACTTGTGTACCTTGAATTTTTAATAGGAGCAATTAGTAGCCCCCAAGGGCCGGCTCATTACGGTGTGATGAGTCGGGTCTTCAACGCAAGTAAGAAATGACCTTGCATTAGCCCCCAAGTGCCATGGTGCATGCTGGCAGTGACATGGGACTTGCATATTTGATGTAATCTCAACTTGAATAATGTAGCCCCCAAGTGCCGGGTCGTAAGCCTGCAGCGACTCGAGACTATTCCTTCTATTGCAGAATAAATCATATCCATTGATAAAATAATAGCCAATGCGCTAAAGCGACTTTGAAAACCTTAATCATAATACTGGTTATTGATAACCATAATAAAAATCCAGCCATGTTGGCTATTCAAGATTTGAATAATATAATCCGGTATGAAAACCTCAATCATTCAATATCATCATGAAAAATCCAGCCAATTTTGGCTATGAAAGATGTGAATACCTTATCGGTTGACAAGTAAATCCGGAGTTTAAATACTCTACGGCTCTTGGCCGATGGCGACTTAATGCGCATTCATTGTAAGCCGGAATTTGTATAACCCAACGACTTATAGCCTTTGAGAAAATCTAGAATGGATAACCATTTTGAAACATCAATTTTGATGATGAGCTTGAACTTAATCATTTATATAAGTCATAGTTCTGCAAATCCTGCACAGAGTTTAAACAACATATGCCCTGGCGACTTAACGTCAAAAGCCAGGGCGGGTAAACACCCAAACATAATATAGTCTTATGTAATTATGGGAAAGACTATCATTAAGGCCATTCAAACGTAAACATACTGGCAACTTAAAGTTAAAAGCCAGGGCGGGTTATCAAACCTCGCATATTCATATAACTAGGAAACATACCTGCAGAATTGACTTATACTACCGGCTTACATTGCCATATCCGGTGAAGGTAGCAATCCAATGATATATAAGCGCATGATTCCAATGGCGCAATTCAAAATATACTGGCGACTTAATGTCCAAGCTGATGAGGACATTAATACCATTGTTACACCCACAACCCCTGCTACTATACATACTGGACCGATTACTAGAGCTCGCGCACGCCAATTAAATTACCAGGTACTTTCGTTTCTTGGTAATGATTCTAATGTTCATGAGAATATGATGCTGCCTAAATTGGATACATTTGTTTTGCTTACAAATGAAGGGCCTAGCTTGGAGAAGGATGAACATTGGAGCAAGAACAAGCATGGAGTTGATGGCATGCGCAAGGGAGACAAGAACAGAGTTTCGAGTGATGATTTCAGGACTTTGAAGCCACCATAATGAGTGCATGAAGCCTTGGATGAAATATACAAGATGCCACTTCATAATTTTCGTCCAGAGGCTATTCTAGGTGCCACGTCACCTTATTTTTGGGCCAGGCCCATGTAATTTCGAAATACTTCAATATAGGCTGTTTTTAGAGTCCGTATGTGCGGGGAAACAAGAGTTAGGGTTGGTTTCGGACCCCTCCTCCAAGGGCCACGAAATTCCCCCCTCTTCCTACATATATACAACCCTTAGGGCATCGTTTAGACTTTGGGTTTTGTTTAGATTAAAAGTTTGCCATAGCTGCAACTTCGCGTACTTGGTTTGTGTTCAACGACAAGACAAAGGCGTCACAGAACCCCACCTTGATCAATAAAGCTTTCCTCTTATATTCGCAATATATAGATTGCAATCTTAGTTTCTTCCTTGTTCTTCGTTTGCCTGCAGGAAACAGACCTTCGTGGTCAGGTTGATCGTGCTCCGGCATGGTCAATAACCTCTCGGAGTTGGTTTAGCGATTGCTAAGGCGCGACGTCCTCACACGTTCGTAGTCGGATCGTCAAAGTCGACTTCCTCCAAAACGATAGCCACCATCTCATCGAAAGATGGGACACCTTTGCCTCTATCAAGTGGTATCAGATTTCCAGGTTGCTCGATGAGATTTTACAGTTTTTCATAGTTTAGATCGAGTCTGTTCTTCATACCTACAGTCCACGAAAAAGCCAAAAAAAATATTAGGGTTAGTTCATCATATCCAAACCAGTCTGAGCCTTTGCATAGTCTTTCCAGTATTTTGCTTTGTTGAATTTGCGGTTGCATCATCGTGTCAAGTTGCTGGTCTTAGCGTCTAGTTTCCCTTAGAGTTTCGAGTTCTGTTCACAAGTTGTCACGCCGCTGCCGCACCGTCATCATCGCCCCTGCCATCTACCACCACCGCTTATCCGCCACCGATCGATATCCATATACCCTCACCAATATGTATCCATATACCACCACCAATCCGTATCCATATACCACCACCGCTACCATATACCACCACCGCTACCATATACTACCACCACTACCATATCTTACCATCCAATATCCACCACCAATCCGAGTCTTTTCATATTAGGGTTGTTTTCAAGATCCATCTATTTTCCGTTTCGTGTTTCCTTGCCTGACTAGGTCTCGGAAAAAAAAGTCTGGAGACCCCCGGGCAGTTTTTAGGCCAAATTTCGGCGACCGAAAATATTTTTCCCTATCCTATTTTTAGGCTTTTCTTAGTCTTTTGAGCCACGTGCCATCATAGTGATTTTTTATCGCACTTTTTCGTCGCCGCTGCCCTGATTTCCGAAAAAATAGTCGAATATTTTTGGTGCCTATCTTGTTATCTTGACTTGGGAAGAGTTTTGAGACACTCGCCATTGTAGTGATTTTTCGCAAAAAAGAAGAGCGCAAAAAAAAAAGAACGAATTTTTTTATTCAGAGTGTGCTTTTCCTTTGTTTACGCGCAGCGCCGTGATTTTGTTAGTGTTCTAGGCTCGCGTCTCTAGCACGGTCTAGCCTAGGACCAGCACAGTACCGTCGTTGAGCGTTTATTCAACTTTGCATCTCTGAATTGATTATTGTTGATCCTTTTTGCTACCATATTATAAGCCTTCCCAGCTCCACATACATCTACGCCATGCGTTTGACTCTCCCTGTTAATCGCTCTATCCAAGCTTTGAGAGTTTTGACTACAACGTTTGCCGTTCACCACCTGCTGCTGGGTAAGAACTGGTAAGAATTTGAGATTTGCTTGACGGATTTGTGACACCCCACCACCACCATTTTCTAGTAGTCTGTAGGATCATATTCTTGTGTGTTTCTATTGCTGCTAACCATGGCAGGATCACAAGCCGACGAAACTGATTGGGAGAACATGACGAACAAAGAGTTACATGATAAGTTTCAGCAAATGATGAGTGGACAGGTGGAAGATGTGCTAAACAGATTTGAAGAGGCCATGGAGAAGATAGATGGCATTGAGAAGGCGTTCGAAACAAAGCTCAATAACAAGTTTAATGAATTGCTCGTGCGTGTTCCACAACCACCGCCCGCTGCAGCTGTCGCACCTCTACAACAACAACAGCAACAGCAACATCACCTTCCAAATCAAGTGGGACGAGCATAGCACGTTCCCATTGAGCCTGGTCAAACTTCTGGTGCCGCTATTGATGCTTCTGTAGCTCCTGCTACTACTGCAGAGGTGGAGGACCATTACGAGGATGAGGTTGACCAAAATCAGAACTACGTGCAACCACCAACACCACCACCACCAGGTCGTCCTCATGCATATCATCGCAATGGTAGGGCTGCACCACCACCTGAGGTACATGACCATATTCCTAAACTAAAATTGAATATTCCACCATTTGAGGGTAGATATGTTCCTGATATATATCTTACTTGGGAGTTAGAAACTGAACAACAATTTACATGTTTACAATATCCCGAGGAGAGACGTGTTCCTGCTGCTGTTTGTGCTTTCACTAGCTTTGCATGTGTTTGGTGGTCTGAACATTGTAGATTATATCCTATTCCAGCTACTTGGGCTGCTTTGAAAACTGCTACGTGCACTCGTTGGGTTCCACCATATTATCAACGTGAATTACTTCAAAAATTGCAGCGTTTAAGACAAGGAAAAAATTATGTAGAAGAATATTATCAGGAATTACAAACTGGCATGATTAGATGTGGTATTATTGAGGAGAATAAAGCTATGCTTGCACGTTTTATGGGTGGATTAAATAGAGAGATTCAGACCATTCTAGAGTATAAGGAGTATAATAATATCACTAGTTTATTCCATCTTGCTTGTAAAGCTGAACGTGAAGTGCAGGATTAACAGGCATTGGTGCGAACTAACTTTTCTGCAGGTCGACCTTCATCATGGACACCACGTGCATCCTCTAATTCCACTGCACCATCACCTCCATCAGGTGCCACCTCCAGCCGTCATACAAGAAAGCAGGCACAACCACCACTATCTGCCAAGAGCACACCTGCCGGGCCTGCACAGAGCTCTGCTTCTTCCATGGCATCAACAGGGCACACAAGTGATATTATTTGTCGTCGTTGTAAGGGAAGAGGTCATTATGCGAGAGAATGCAAATCTCAGCGTGTGATGATTTCTATTGAGGATGGTGGGTATGAGTCCGCTAGTGACTCTGATGAGGAGACTTTGGCTCTTATTACACGTGAAGAACACGGTGGAGATGATTCTGATCATGAGATGCAATACATGGCTCCTGAAGACGCTGAGAGGTATGAATGTTTAGTTGCTCAACATGTTTTGAGTGTGCACGTCACCCAAGCTGAGCAAAATCAGAGGCATAATTTGTTCCATACAAAGGGAGTTGTGAAGGAACGTTCTGTTCGCGTCATCATAGATGGAGGGAGCTGCAACAACTTGGCTAGCATGGAGATGGTGGAGAAGCTATCTCTCACCACAAGACCACATCCACATCCTTACTACATCCAATGGTTCAACAACAGCGGCAAGGTTAAGGTAACACGTACTGTTCGTGTGAATTTTAGTATCTCTACATATGCTGATTATGTTGATTGTGATGTGGTACCTATGCAAGCATGTTCCTTATTACTTGGTAGACCATGGCAATTCGATAAAAATTCTGTACACCATGGTAGAAACAATCAGTATACTCTTGTTCAGAAGGATAAAAATATTACTTTGCTTCCTATGACTCCTGATTCCATTTTGAAAGATGATATTAATAGAGCTAATAAAGCAAAACAGGAGAAAAATAAGAGTGAAAATCAGATTGTGGCAAAAGAATTTGAGCAACAAATGAAACTTAATAATAAACCATCTAGTGTTGCTTCTGAAATTACATTGAAAAGTGCATGTTTACTTGCCACAAAATCTGATATTGATGAGCTAGATTTCAGCAAATGTGTTTGCTATGCTTTTGTGTGCAAAGAGGCATTATTTTCATTTGAGGACGTGCCTTCCTCTTTGCCCCCTGCTGTCACTAACATTTTGCAGGAGTTCGCTGACGTCTTTCCACAAGATGTGCCACCGGGATTACCACCTATTCGAGGGATTGAGCATCAAATTGACTTAATTCCCGGTGCATCGCTACCCAACCGTGCACCATACCGTACCAATCCAGAGGAGACGAAGGAGATTATGCGTCAAGTACATGAGCTGCTCGACAAAGGTTATATACGTGAATCTCTTAGTCCTTGTGCTGTTCCTATTATACTAGTGCCTAAAAAGGATGGTACGTCGCGTATGTGTGTTGATTGTAGAGGCATTAATAATATTACTATTTGTTATCGTCATCCTATTCCTAGGCTAGATGATATGCTTGATGAATTGAGTGGCTCTACAATATTCTCCAAAGTTGATTTGCATAGTGGATACCATCAAATTCGTATGAAATTGGGAGATGAATGGAAAACAACATTTAAAACTAAGTTTGGTTTATATGAGTGGTTAGTCATTCCTTTTGGGTTAACTAATGCACCCAGTACTTTCATGAGACTAATGAATGAAGTTTTACGTGCTTTCATTGGACGATTTGTGGTAGTCTATTTTGATGATATACTGATTTATAGCAAATCTTTGGAAGAACATTTAGAACATTTACGTGCTGTTTTTATTGCTCTACGTGATGCACGTTTGTTTGGTAACCTTGGGAAGTGCACCTTTTGCACCGACCGAGTATATTTTCTTGGCTATGTTGTTACTCCACAGGGAATTGAAGTTGATAAAGCCAAGATTGAAGCTATTAACAGTTGGCCGCAACCCAAAACGGTCACACAAGTGAGGAGTTTTCTTGGACTCGCTGGTTTCTATAGGCGTTTTGTGAGATATTTTAGCACCATTGCTGCACCTCTCAATGAGCTTACAAAGAAGGATGTGCCTTTTGTTTGGGGTACCGCACAGTAAGAAGCCTTCACGGTATTGAAAGATAAGTTGACACATGCTCCTTTACTCCAACTTCCTGATTTTAATAAGACCTTTGAACTTGAATGTGATGCTAGTGGAATTGGATTAGGAGGTGTGTTATTACAAGATGGCAAACCTGTTGCATACTTTTCTGAAAAATTGAGTGGGCTTAGTCTGAACTATTCTACTTATGATAAAGAATTATATGCTCTTGTGCGGACCTTAGAAACATGGCAACATTATTTATGGCCCAAAGAATTTGGTATACATTCTGATCATAAATCTTTGAAACACATTGAAAATCAAGAAAAACTGAACCGTAGACATGCTAAATGGGTTGAATTCATTGAGACTTTCCCTTATGTCATTAAACACAAGAAGGGTAAAGAAAATGTTATTGCTGATGCATTGTCTCATCGTTATACTATGCTTTCACAACTTGACTTTAAAATATTTGGTTTGGAGACCATCAAAGATCAATATGTGCATGATGCTGAATTTAAAGATGTATTGCAGAATTGTAAACAAGGTAGAACATGGAACAAGTTCATCGTTAACGATGGATTTGTGTTTCGTGCTAACAAGCTATGCATTCCAGCTAGCTCCGTTTGTCTTTTGTTGTTGCAGGAGGCGCATGGAGGAGGACTAATGGGACACTTTGGCGTGAAGAAGACGGAGGATATACTTGCTACACATTTCTTTTGGCCAAAGATGAGACGGGATATTGAGCGTTTTGTTGCTCGCTGCACTACATGTCAAAAAGCTAAGTCACGACTCAATCCTCATGGTTTATATATGCCTTTGCCTGTACCTAGTGTTCCTTGGGAGGATATATCTATGGACTTTGTTTTAGGTTTACCTCGAACAAAGAAGGGGAGGGATATCATATTTGTTGTCATGGATAGGTTCTCGAAAATGGCACACTTTATACCATGTCATAAAAGCGATGATGTTGTTAATGTTGCTGATTTGTTCTTTCGTGAAATTATTCGCTTGCATGGTGTGCCAATACAATTGTTTCAGATCGTGATACTAAGTTTCTTAGCCACTTTTGGAGATGTTTATGGGCTAAGTTGGGGACTAAACTGCTTTTTAGTACTACATGTCATCCTCAAACTAATGGCAAACTAAAGTAGTCAATAGAACATTGTCCACCATGCTTAGGGCTATTTTGAAGAATAACAAGAAAATGTGGGAGGAATGCTTGCCTCATATTGAATTTGCTTATAATCGGTCGCTGCATTCTACTACTAAGATGTGCCCCTCTGAAATTGTGTATGGTTTCCTACCTCATGCACCTATTGATTTGTTGCCTCTTCCATCTTCGGAGAAGGTTAATTTTTGATGCTAAACAACATGCTGAATTGATCTTAAAAATGCATGAGTTAACTAAGGAAAACATTGAGCGTATGAATGCTAAATATAAACTTGCTGGAGCTAAGGGTAGAAAACATGTTGTGTTTGCACCTGGAGATCTTGTTTGGTTACATTTGCGTAAGGATAGATTTCCTGATTTGTGCAAATCAAAGCTAATGCCACGTGCTGATGGCCCTTTTAAGGTGTTAGAGAAAATAAATGATAATGCATATAAACTTGAGCTGCCTGCAGATTTTGGGGTTAGTCCCACATTTAACATTGCAGATTTGAAGCCTTATTTGGGTGAGGAAGATGAGCTTCCGTCGAGGACGACTTCATTTCAAGAAGGGGAGGATGATGAGGACATCAATACCATTGTGACACCCACAGCCCCTGCTACTACTAGACCGATTACTAGAGCTCGCGCACGCCAATTAAATTACCATGTACTTTCGTTTCTTGGTAAAGATTCTAATGTTCATGAGAATATGATGCTGCCTAAATTGGATACATTTGTTTTGCTTACAAATGAAGGGCCTAGCTTGGAGAAGTATGAACATTGGAGCAAGAACAAGCATGGAGTTGATGGCATGCGCAAGGGAGACAAGAACAGAGTTTCAAGTGATGATTTTAGGACTTTGAAGCCACCATAATGAGTGCATGAAGCCTTGGACGAAATATACAAGATGCCACTTCATAATTTTCGTCCAGAGGCTATTCTAGGTGCTGCGTCACCTTATTTTTGGGCCAGGCCCATGTAATTTTGAAATACTTCAATATAGGCTGTTTTTAGAGTTCGTATGTGTGGGGAAACAAGAGTTAGGGTTTGTTTCGGACCCCTCCTCCAAGGGCCATGAAATTCCCCCCTCTTCCTCCATATATACAACCCTTAGGGCATCGTTTAGACTTTGGGTTTTGTTTAGATTAAAAGTTCGCAATAGCTGCAACTTCGCATACTTCGTTTGTGTTCAATGACCAGACAAAGGCGTCACAGAACCCCACCTTGATCAATAAAGCTTTCCTCTTATATCTGCAATATCTAGATTGCAATCTTAGTTTCTTGCTTGTTCTTTGTTTGCCTGCAGGAAACCGACCTTCGTGGTCAGGTTGATCGTGCTCCGGTGTGGTTAATAACCTCTCGGAGTTGGTTTAGCGATTGCTAAGGCGCGACGTCCTCGCACATTCGTAGTCGGATCGTCAAAGTCGATTTCCTCCAAAATGATAACCACCATCTCATCGAAAGACGGGACACCTTTGCCTCTATCAAAAGGCAGGGCGGGTTATCAAACCTCACATCTTCATATAACAAGTACAAAATATACCTGGAGATTTGACATCATGGTGATGCCCCAATAATTATAATCCGGGGCTAGTATCAACCTGGAATTATGAAATATCATCAATTTGATTGCTCAAGGCAAAATATCCTGGCGACTTAAAGTCTGCTATCAGGGCGGGTTATCCAACCCAAAGATGCTCAATTTTGAGTCATATAATCAAGGCTACGTGGCCTGTGAAATCAGTCCATACCGTCGGCTTAACATGCCACATGCAGTAAGGGAAACAACCCAAGGATGTAGAGCACAGCGCCCTATCCACAAATTCATACTGCCGACTTATCATACCGCATGCACTAAGGGTAACAGCCCAAAGCTTAGAGCGCAGAATTCCAAGCGCATAATCAAGACACACTGGCGACTTAATCGTCCAATGCCAGGCCGGGTTAACAAACGCCGGATAGATTCATATATGAACCATAAGGCAACATAGCCCTCATCGGTTTTCAACCATGTATCAACATGTCACAAAATATGAATCTAAAAAAATGAGCAAATCAAATATAAATCAAGGCTTTCACAGGCTGCCAAGCCTTCAAGTCAAGTGCTTTTCAAGGGCCGCACAACCACTGACTTAAACCTTCATTCAACCTTGTAAGCCGGGCCTCACATGACCAATCGCCATTTTAACTTTGACAAGTTTAGGATCTGAATAAGATTGACTGTCAAGAGTACGGCGAGTCATTCCAGGATTACCTGGGCGGAGTGGCAGACTTAAAAAAGGCATGATAACCCGGATTTTTAGGTGAATACACCTGGCTTCCAAGGCTACTACAAGGGTCATCAAAGCTCTATCCATTTAACAAAGAGCCCCCAAGTAATATTTCATTCCAGGCGTACAAGCGGGATCAATAGGGTAGTCATAGCTATGCTGAATGAGCAGGAAGCCCCCAAGTATTTGGTAATTATGGCATACAAGCCGGATCAAGAGGGTAAGCATAGCTATGCTCAGTGAGCAGGAAGCCCCCCAAGTGACCATAATAAGATGAGCCCATAAGGCAGGGTAACCCATGTTTGAACCGCACATCATGGCATCAAGTTCTCTTTGGCAACCTTTAATTTTTCTGAGAACTCGAACTTGCGAGAGATGAATTCTTTTTCAACCGGAATTTCAAACCGGATATTGAAAGCTTCAGAGCTTTGTGAGAGAAGGATTTCCCTTGAGCCGGATTTTATACCGGATATTGAGAGCTTCAACGCTTTGTGGGAGAAAGATTTCCCTTGAGCCGGATTTTAAACCAGATATTGAGAGCTTCAGCGCTTTGTGGGAGACAGATTCTTGAACCGGATTTTGAACCGGAATCCTTCTTTTTAAGCCAGAAATGTTCTGACGACCTTTAAATATTCGCCAATAAGGCAGTAGCCTCCGGGGCCGGGTTATTTTTCCCTCCAATGACCTGGAGTTCTTGAATTCACTAAAACCGGCCAATTCTGCCGAGTCATATCATTATAGCCCCTGAGTCTCAAGACGACTCGAGGAGTTGGCTTGCGATTCTTCATATTTAACCGTGATGTAAACCGGTAGGAGTCATTCAATAGCTCAGTGATATAACAGTCCCTTTTGCAGTAGACAACTTGTCCTGCATTGGAGAACTTGCAAGACAGAGTAATTGCTCTTTTAAAGAAAGCAATATGTGATATAAAAATATACTGGATGGATATCACCTGATATGTCAGGCCAGAAATTATCCATCGCAGAGTTGATGATCACCATGGTGAAGCTGAAATCAATCACAACCGAGTCAGCCGCGGGAGCAGACAGATGAGCCGGCCGCGGCGTTGTAAGCCAGCGCGGCGTGCGAGTCAGTTGCAGGCACGGTCAGCCGCGCGGACGGGCAAGCCAACCGCGTTGTGTTCATGTAAACTGGGCTGCAGAGGCGGCAGCATGCGCACATCCATTGAATAGCGCGACACGGACGAACACCAGTGCAGAATAATACTGGTGCGTGCTCCGTATCCGTGGTATAACATCACTTTTGTCATAAATAATTGTCCTGCATAAAATATTGTGATACAGAGTAACTGTTCGCAAACAAATTATTATATACAGATGAAATAGATATGATGGATATCACCTGATGTATTGTATATGTATTTATCAGCTCCGAGGTTGTAGCAATGATGACAAAGGTGGCGGCTTAAAGCGCAGCACCGGGCATCTCAGAAGGGATCCTCCGGGTCATGTTGACCATTTTTTTAACATTCTCCATACTGCATGAACACACGAGCAATAATAGCCTCTGTAGTTTACCACTGCCCCTTACTACCGTAGTTGCATTTTTTTACGGCATAAGTCTGCGCAAAAGGAGGGGCGGCTTAACACGCCCCCAGCGGGTCACTGCACGGTAGGCGCGGCTCAGGCAACAGAGATTTAACCGTGGCGAGTCACGGCGAGTCAACGGAGCAGGGGGCGGTTCACCCACCGGAGAGGAGCACGACGCCGAAGTTCAACTCTTCTCGGCGGCGATGTGGTTAACGGCTCAGCGGCGCCCCGGCGAGCCTGCGGTTGAGGTACTCCGGCGAGTGATTTGGCATAGACAACTCAGGGCAATGAAGGTGAGATCGCACACCAGGGGCAACTTAGCATAACCACGACGAAGAAAATGACCGGCTTGTTCAATAATCTTTACACTGAATCTCCCCTTGATACTTCTTGTGTGTTCACGTGATGAATAGGAGTTGGTCAATCAAAACTTGCTCTGATTAGAGCTCACGTACTAGGAGAAGCTTGTAGGCGAACAACTACGGAGAAAACGACTAGGAGTCCGACCCGGGCGGCCAGCAGGGGCGGTAGAAACGAGCCGGCACCGGAGTACAACAGTTGAAGCGACAGGGAAGGGGCCGGCTCTCGGAAGCGCAGGACGCGAGGGAGGCTCAGAGCACAGACACCCAGTGGGAGAGGCGGCCAGCGGCTTACCCACGGAAGAGGTAGCGCAGACGCAGGGCCCGGGCGGCGGCGCGTTGCAGCAGTGGCGAGTTGACTCGGAGGCAGCCGACGGACCGAGGCCGTGCCTGCGACCACAACAGCAGAGGCGCAGCGGGTCAACCTAGGCGGCAAGGAGCCATGGAGGAGGAAACAGATAGGGGGCGTCGGCGTGAGGCCGCAATAGCAAAACGACGCACCGGCCATAGCAGAACTACGGTAGCGAAGGCGAGGAGGGTCACGGACCGACGAGTTTGGTGGCGCTGCTCGTCTCAGCCGCGGAGGCAGCAGGCGCTTGAGGAGAAGATGGAAGGCCAACGGTGTGAGGCCGCGTCTTAGCCGCAGATGCGGGTGGCCGGCAACTCGCGACGGCTGTGGTGGCTCAAGACATTAGTGACGCACGGCAGTGGCGGTTTTGGCAGAAGCAAGACCGGCGAACAACTCAAAGCGAGAGAGCACAGCGGCGCAGCCCGGCTGAGGCAAGTTGAGGCGACCGGCGGCTCAGGGCACGAGGCGACTTAGAGGCGCCTGAGGAAGGAGCCGGGCGCAGCACAAGCGCGGTCGAGGAGCCACCAAGCTCGATGGTCGGTGGCTCGGAGAGGTGGCAGTGGAGGCGGATTCGAACCGGAGGTGGAACGAGGCCAGCCACGGGTCGTGGTTGGTTTTGGATGGATTCACATCCGCGTCCTCCGGGTCGCGAGCCCCCTTTTTTTCTTCAAATCAGGATGACTCGGTAGTAGCTCTTGGCATAACAATCGATCTATCCACCAAATCTCCGTGATCATGCATGTACTAGTATTCTGCTCGGCCTTGAGTAAATCTCACGTAGAGTAGAAAAGGTAGTGCACAGGACTAGTACTCCAGTACTTAGCGAGCAGTAGTGCCTGATTTCCTCGAGGCTTGAGCCGGTAACCGAGCAGCAGGAACTTGTGAAACTCGGCGGATCGGACCGCAGAAATTTTTGTCGGTCTCGATGGGACCTAGGATTTGACAGCTTGCAGGACTCGGCGTACAAACGAAATCAATCTCCTGTTGGTTTTGACGGATCGTGCCGCGTCGCTAGCGGCACACAGAATGTTAAACCCAAATTATTTTTCATCTCAATCTGGTCTCTGCTATTCCGACCGCTCGTCATGTAGATGATGTAGATCCTTTGCATCGGCTCTTTCCTCATCCGGCTAATCACGAGCTCCTTGATCCTTGGGAGAGATCCCTCCAAGAACTCAACACCACCGTGCGCAGGCCCCACGGTGGGCGCCAACTGTCGTGGATTTGTCACGGCAGATGTCCTAGTGTGAGGACTTGTCATGAGGCCAACACAACTAGGTAGTAGCCTGAACGGGGTTGATCGGAATCGAGAGACGCGGGTCGGGTTAACACACAAGACAAGGGTTTAGACAGCTTTGGGTCCCGGGAAACATCATCCGGTAATAGCCCTACATGCTGTTTGTGGCTAGGTCTCATTATGCTCATGAGGGAGTCACCGCATAAACCGGGTCTCCTCTAATTGTGTCTAGCCCTCAAAATTATTCAGCCTGTCCTCTTGGGGTGCCCTGCCCCTCCTTATATAAGTTGGAGGGGCGGGTTTACATATGGAGTCCTAGTAGGATTAGGACTAGTCTATCTTCTATTACAAGCCGGGTACAAGTCCGGGTCTTGATTCCGTATAAGGGAAATATTCCTCATACCATTCCTCTTAAGCCGGCCCACCATCACATGAACCGGCCTACTGGGCCTTGGGCCTTGTCGTCCGTCTGACCCACCCGCCGGGTCACCAGTGAGTTGTAATGTTTAGGCGGGTTGCCTATGAACCGCCAGGTCCGGGCGGATCGCCAATGAGTCGCCAAGCTCCAGCAGGGTCATACATCCGGCGGGTTACACCGCTGGGTATATCCCCGACACATAGGGAATTTGTAAAAAAATTATATGACAAATGAGAAAATTTGCAGTAGCTTTCCAACACTGTATCATTTGCATCCCGATAAATGATTTAGAAATGAGCTCAACAATACGTTTCACTTTTTTGTATGAAGAAAAATGGTTTCAAAACTGCTCTTAAAATGTGGAGATTTTGCAAAATTGTTCAACATAGGCTTTGATCCTTGTGCTTAAATATTTCCAACAGTGTATCACAAGCCCCATTTGGAAAAATGTTTGTGGAAGTTCAACCTGTCCCTGGTGTGTAGTTCTACTACTCCTGCTAGGGCGGGTCGTCTTGTTGTCAGAATATATGTATATAATATATGCACATCCATCAGTATAACATGATTGCATCTCATTATAGAATGCCTAATCATCATATAACTCTCATCTACATGTTGTTGCTCACTATCTCTTTTCCTGTCCAGGATGGTATTCTATATCCCACCTCGCACCACCGAGACAGATGAGATACCATTTCACACACTTAATGGACCATTGCATGATCAGCTGAGTGACATGGTGATGATGTTTGGAGTGATGGAGAGTCCGAGGGTGATAGTTACCACACACTATGCTGGGAATGTGTTAGCCAAAAATGGAGTAGAACTCATCTTACCCCAAGCCTTAGGATTACTAGTTTTTCGCTTTTCAAGTGAGACTCGCCATACCCACATAGCTGGACGGATGGTAATGATGAATGCTATCATATCTATCTGTGAGGAGAGAGATGTTGCACTAAGGTGCACATCATTCACGGCTTTGCCAATGAATAGTTATAAGGATAACAAGGGAGAAAACCACCTTCATCTTTTGAAGGCGAGACCGGATGAAGCAATAAAATACATGGATATGAGTGAGCAGTTGTTCCACACCTTCCTAGGACTTTTCAAGAGAATGGAGGGAGAGATCAGTGACTTTGTAGATTGGTGCACTAACCACGACACCCTAAGGCACTTACACGAGATGAGACAATCCCAAGTACCCGAACCACAACCTGCAACACCCTACACACCAGTCTATCCATATGTAGCTGAAACACCACCTCAGCCATATGATGACATGCCTATTGACTCACATATGCACTACAAAAAAGCACTTCCGTGATGACACGTGTTTGTCATAGTAGGTCATGTTTTCTGTCATGCATGTAAATACATGACAATTTTATGACAGAATCAAGATAGTCATACCTGTGCTGTCGTAGAAGTGTTCCATGAAAAAACTCAAATTATCATCATGGAACTGCCCACTTCTATGAGGATAAATGGTGCGTCATGGAGGTGTTTTCGTCAAGGGTAACCGACACATGGCATCCATCATAATGGGTCGCCCTTAAGCTATCGGGTGCAGTTTTGGATCCTATAGCCCGTTAACAGCCAGGACCAATGGCGATTTTCCACGTGTAACATTCTCATTTGCCAACGGATCCACGTGTCAGCTCGGCGTTGCGTCAGATGTCATTCATCCAATGGATGAGATGCGCCTATGATACGTCGCCATGTGTCATGGCCCAACTGTGGCCCATTTAGGTTAAAAATGCCATCCCCATAATGGCCTACTTGCACATGGCCCATTTACAGGCACGACCCATAAGAAGGGTATCAATTCGGCCCATCACCGACCCGTTGTCCATTTGACATCATTATGGCCCATCGGCACTTCCGGCCCATTAACAGTCCCCTCCGTATATGAGACCGATCACGACCCGGTGTGTTCTCAGCCTCTTAACGACCCATCCTGAAATTGGGCTATTTTTTGTCAGTTATACTTTTCGGCCGTTTAGTGGCCCGTTAAAGAGTTGGGCCTATTCCTAGCATGTGTAACTTCCGGCCAGTTAACGGCCCATCCTAGAATTGGGCTGTTTTCCGTAAGGTCTATCTTTCGGGCTTATAGAGGCCCGTTAAAGAGTTAGTCGTTTTCCTGGCCTGTGTAACTTCCGGCCTTTTAACGACCCATCCTAGAATTGCGTCATTTTCTGCAAGGTCTATCTTTCAGCCATTTAGCGACTCGCTAAGGAGTTCGGCCTTTTCCTGGCCTATGTAACTTTCGGCCTATTAACGGTTGACAGTACACTTGGTGCCTTTGTAGTCTGATGTGACATTCAGCCTATTAACGGCCAATGTTCTTCAAGTCAAAATTCCGGCTGAATGTGCAACTAATCCCCGGGTGGTTTTGGTTATTCATAACAACATATATGTCATTGAATTAATGCTTATTCAAGATAGATTTCATAAAAATTCAATAATTGGCATGGCAATGACATGATAATGTGGGCCCCTCAAAATGCAAAGGACATGGATTGGCAAAGCCTCAAGACTTTACATTTTGGGTTAAGTGATCCAAGATTGCATTGAGTCCATATGAAAGCAATACTATTAAAAGGGGATGATGTTTTGATCATGACTCAATTGCTCAAGTGCTTGATGATATTGCTCCAAAATCCTCAGCCATTTTCTCCAAGTCATATATGTCCAAACCCTAAAAAGCCAACTCGGTCCCACCGAAAAGATCCCACCCGGACTCACCGAGTTGATCCTATACACTTCCGAAGACAAACCCTACACTACTGCAGGATGGTCCAAACGCGACACTACGATCAGAGACCCTTCGATGAAACTGTGTGCGATGCCACAATCGCAAACAGTGGTGTAAAAAACCCGTCAAAAAAGGTGCAAAACGTTTGTGATGACGGATGCATCAAACACGGTTCAGATTTTAGTTGCGTGTGCAATGCAGGGCATATAGTTCAGTTCAATTAACTGTTTGAGATGAGGAGGAACAAAAGAAACGGGCAGCCAGATGAAGGTGTGTGCGATATATAGCATCAGTTCACTAGGATGAGCCGTGTGTGATTAGGCAACACAATGGAAACGGTTCAACTGAACAAGATGTGTGTGATACGCGACAAACAGGTCCGTAATCAGAAATGTGTGCGAAGATCAATAATAACACAGATGATTGCTGCTAATAAGCCGTGTGATTTGCTTTGTCTAGAGTAGAATAACATGTATATATATATAACTGAAATAAACATCCAATTACATAAGTGACTGTACAGATCATTCACACACACCTCAATAAACAATTGCATGCATTCTAAAGTAGGAGAAACGATCGTCTAGTCATCTACTTCTTGTGATGCTCTCGCCATTCCTCTGTGGCTCGATCCCTCGTCTGGGGCAGGAAGAAGACACTTCCTCATGTCAACGATCCGCCTGTACATCTCGTAGCTTGTGTACGCGTCCATGGCCGCGTACTTGACATGTTGTTCATCCAGTCTCTCATGCCACACACTGTGCCAGGCGTTCTTGTCCTTCTTGCTCTCATTCTTCATCTTCATGTAGTAGGGGTCGATGATGGCCGAGGCGAGGTCAACCAGGGAGTTCAGTTTGTTTTTGTCGCTGACCCAGACCTTGTAGTGGTGCTGGATGTTGACAAGATTCAGGCATTTCAAGTCCGAAACCTTGAGCGCTTTTAGATCATTGGTGGTGTCCACCGTAGCGAAACTGTAGTCGGGGCTGTTGATAAACCTAGAGAAACGCTCGCAAGGCCTTGTGGCAAGGTGGTAGTGGTAGACGAGGACGTCATGTCACACGCACAACTGGGCGATGGAAACCTTCTGATCGTGCCCGGCACGACCGATGGTGTACTCGAGGTCGAAGCCGACCACTCGGTACTTGTCCTCGGCAAGGAACCGCTCCATAGTTTGGATGGAGCTCTCCACCGAGACTGGATCGTTTGTGTACACCACTGAGAGGGCCTTCCCCCTCACGTGGGTGTCCACTACGTGATGCGTGTTGAACTGCCCGCCCTTGTCATCGTCGGCTGCTGGGAGTGCCATTGGAGCCACGGGGAGCGCCATTGGAACCGCTGGATGTCCTCTCTGTATGTGCCGTCATGGGTGCACTTATTGTGTCGTGTGACGCGAGAGATGAAGGCAAATGGCCGCAGGAATAAATGGGGGCCGGGCAGCCTGGATTCTCTGCGCGTCCACATGTCAGTTTTTGCAGTGGGTAACTGCATTGTCGCGCCGCGCCCGGTGCAACCGCATGCACACGAACGTGCATGATCGTGCGCCGACCCAAAACACTGGCAGTGCGCATGGAGGGACGAGGGCAGATCACCTAGAGGGACGCGAGAGCAGAGCGCGCGTGGCGGGACGCGAGCAGAGCGTGCCGCGGCCGCCTGAACCGCAAGCAACCACACACATAGAGCAGTTGAACACGCAGGAAATGGTCGCCTACAAGCCGGCCGACAGTTGCGTCGCTGCGTAGAGAGCGGCCATGTGCTACTACCTCCGTCTAGTCTATAGTCCCCTTTATATTCTGTGTCATACTTTGCCCACAAATTTAACCAACAAAATGTTAATGCATGTTATAAAAATTATATAATTGGAAACTATGTTCAAATACAAATCCAACTATATAATCTTTGGCGATATGCATTCGTATTTTATTAGTTAAATCATACTAAACCAGGGCTGGGGTATAGTAGGTACTTAAATCGCAAACGTTATGTGTATGTGGCCTTTTGTCCTCCTCTCGCACGTCTTGTCACCCCGCTGCCGCAGACGGCTTACAACGCAAGCTTGCGCAGCGCGCGGGGGCGTTCTTTTGGCCAAACGGTGGCGCCAATGAACCATCGGTGAGCCCATTCCCGCGCAACCTCTCAGGTTCCCGCGCAAGCTTCCCGCCCGACTCGGTGAAATCCCCCAAGATCCCAATGCTTACCGGCCTGCTATATAAACCCTCACGGCCGGCGAGTCCTGCGTCGCATTTTCCCCTCCCTCCCTGTAGCTTATCTCGTTTGCTTCTCCCACAATCGCCAATGGCACCGGTCCGTCGTTGTCGCTCAGCCACTTCGCCGTCATCAGAGGACAGCTCCAGCTGGGAGGATACACCGCGGCGGTGGCGCAGTCCCCGACGTAGTGTAGTGCGCGTGGCGTCCCTGTTGGGAGTGCGCGGAACACCCACCACATGCTCCGTCGCTGCTGCCCGTCGGTAGCTGTTGCCGGCTGCTGTTGCCGCCACACCACCGTCGAAAGGCAGGGCCATCGCCCGCTCCGCCGCCGCGGCCCGAAGGCGGGAGGTGGTCGTCGTGGCCGGCACCCCACTGCCGGTCACCGTGGCCATCACCCGCTCCGCCACCGCGGCCCGAAGGCGGGAGGTGGTGGTCGTGGCTGCCACCCCATCGTTGGCCGCCATGGCCACCAGCCCACTGTTGACCGCCGGGGTCATCACCCAATCTGCCACCACCGCCCGAAGGCGGGAGGCGGAGGTGGATGCCCGCACGTGCGTCAGGGACCTTGCACGCTACACCGAGTTCCTGCGGGAGGAGGAGGAGCGCCTCATCGAGCATGCAAAGAGCCTTACTGTTGTAGGGTGAAACCCTAGAAGGGATCTTTTCACACTTGGAGGGGGAAAAGAGGAAGAACACTCAAGAACACAAGGAACAAATCACTCAACAAACCCAAATATCACATCCACTAGAGTAGCATACATGAGATCCACAAGATTACATGAACAATTCAAGGAAAATAGCACTAGGTAAGTTCTTCCCACTAGGTGAGGTGTTGATCTTGATCTTCTCCAAGAGGAGGCCTTGACAATCCAAAGATTCTTCCCTAGGTGGGGGCTTGATCTCCAAGAGGAGGGGATACAAGAAGCAAAGCTCTCTTTTGTGTTTCTAGTACTTTGTTATCCTTCCAAATGAGCTAGGAGATGAGTATATAAATCCTAGGGACGAAACAAGAGGGAGATAGGGGTACAAGGGCCAAAAGGCCAAAAGCATGCGGCTGTTCCGGAGGGGTCTGGGCACCCGGGGCCAACGGACTGGGCACTCGGACCGGTCAGAGGTACGCGCCCAGGTTCGGCCGGGCACCTAGCCCAGACAGGGGGTCGTCTGGGAGGTGGCCGGGCACCCGGGGGTCCCAAGCCCGGGCACCCGGGGTTGCTCCAGGCGGCCGGCTGGGATGGGACGGTGATACGTCTCCAACATATCTATAATTTTTGATTGCTCCATGCTATATTATCTACTGTTTTGGACATTATTGGGCTTTATTATTCACTTTTATATTATTTTTGGGACTAACCTATTAACCGGAGGCCCAGCCCGGAATTGCTGTTTTTTGCCTATTTCAGAGTTTCGCAGAAAAGGAATATCAAACGGAGTCCAAACGGAATGAAACCTTCGGGAACATGATTTTTAGGAAGAATATGATCCAGGAGACTTGGACCCTACGTCAAGAAACAAAAGAGGAGGCCACGAGGTAGGGGGGCGCGCCCACCCCCCCAGGGCGCGCCCTCCACCCTCGTGGGCCCCCTGTTGCTCCACCGACGTACTCCTTCCTCCTATATATACCTACGTACCCCCAAACGATCAGATACGGAGCCAAAAACCTAATTCCACCGCCGCAACCTTCTATACCCACGAGATCCCATCTTGGGGCCTATTCCGGAGCTCCGCCAGAGGGGGCATCCATCGCGGAGGGCTTCTACATCATCACCATAGCCTCTCCGATGAAGTGTGAGTAGTTTACCTCAGACCTTCGGGTCCATAGTTAGTAGCTAGATGGCTTCTTCTCTCTTTTTGGATCTCAATACAATGTCCCCCCCTCTCTCGTGGAGATCTATTCGATGTAATCTTCTTTTTGCGGTGTGTTTGTTGAGACCGATGAATTGTGGGTTTATGATCAAGTTTATCTATGAACAATATTTGAATCTTCTCTGAATTCTTTTATGTATGATTGGTCATCTTTGCAAGTCTCTTCGAATCATCAGTTTGGTTTGTCTTACTAGATTGATCTTTCTTGCAATGGGAGAAGTGCTTAGCTTTGGGTTCAATCTTGCGGTGTCCTTTCCCAGTGACAGTAGGGGCAGCAAGGCACGTATTGTACTGTTGCCATCGAGGATAACAAGATGGGGTTTTTATCATATTGCATGAATTTATCCCTCTACATCATGTCATCTTGCTTAAGGCGTTACTCTGTTTTCATGAACTTAATACTCTAGATGCATGCTGGATAGCGGTCGATGAGTGGAGTAATAGTAGTAGATGCAGGCAGGAGTCGGTCTACTTGTCTCGGACGTGATGCCTATATACATGATCATACCTAGATATTCTCATAACTATGCTCAATTCTGTCAATTGCTCAACAATAATTCGTTCACCCACCGTAAAATACGTATGCTCTCGAGAGAAGCTACTAGTGAAACATATGGCCCCCGGGTCTATCTTCATCATATCAATCTTCCAACACTTAGTTATTTCCTTTGCTTTTTTACTTTGCTTTTATTTTACTTTGCATCTTTATCATAAAAATACCAAAAATATTATCCTATCATATCTATCAGATCTCACTCTTGCAAGTGACCGTGAAGGGATTGACAACCCCTTATCGCGTTGGTTGCGAGGAGTTATTTGTTTTGTGTAGGTACGAGGGACTCGCGCGTAGCCTCCTACTGGATTGATACCTTAGTTCTCAAAAACTGAGGGAAATACTTACGCTACTTTGCTGCATCACCCTTTCCTCTTCCAGGGAAAACCAACGTAGTGCTCAAGAGGTAGCAGCCGGGCACCCGGGGGTGCGGCTGGGGGTGGGGCCGGGGCCGGGCACACGGGAGGCAGGGGGGCGGGCACCTGGGAGGCAGGGGCCAGGCACCCGGGCCAAGCAGGGGCAGCGCCCAGGTGGTGGTGGCCGGGCACCCGGAGTTGAAGGGGCGGGGCACCCGGGGTGTCCAGGGGGTTTTGCCTTCTCGCTTCCTTCTTAGCTCTTCTCCCCCGTGCATGCTTGGATCTCCATACGTTCCTTCTTCTAACGATCATCTTCTTGGTACCTAAGAATGCATAGCGTATCTCTTTGAGGTAGGATCCCATTCTCATGTGAAACCGAACAAAACTTGGAGAGGAAAGAAGTGACCTCGTTAGCGATGTTGTGTGCACGTGCTCTTGTCATTGGTCCCCTCGGTGCTTGTGGTGGTGATGGAGTGTCCGTGAGGGTAGTCGGGGGATGCTCCGCATCATCTCCCCCCTTGGGAGAGATCCATCCACGGATCGTGCTCTTCATCACCATGGTACTTGACCAAGTCTTTGATGTTGAAGATGTCGCTTATGTTGTACTTGTCACGTGGGATGTCGACCTTGTAGGCGTTCTCGTTGTAGCGTGCGAGCACCTTGAATGGTCCATCGGCTCTCGGGAGTATCTTGGACTTGCGCTCCTTGGGGAAGCGGTCCTTGCGGAGATGTATCCATACTAGATCGCCCGGTTGGAACAACATCGGTGACTTGTTGATGTTGACCTTGGAGGCGAGTCGTTGTACTTGGCGCTCGATCGTGGAACATGTTTGATCATGCATCTTCTTTAGGTAGGTGGCTCTTGCACTAGCGTCCAAGTTTGCTTGTTCTTGAAGCGGTAGAGGAAGGATGCCCAACGGTGACAATGGGTTGAAGCCGTAGACAACCTCGAAGGGGGACTTGCCCGTGGTAGAGTGTCTTGCTCGGTTGTAGGCGTACTCGGCGATGGGTAAGCACTCCTCCCACCTTGATGTTCTTCCTTATCAACATGCGTAGGAGAGTGGCGAGGGTCTGGTTGGTGACTTCCGTTTGGCCATCAGTTTGAGGATGATACGCCGTGGAGAAGAGTAGCTTGATTCCGAGCTTGGCGCATAGCGTCTTCCAAAAGTAGCTTAAGAACTTGACATCTCAGTCCAACACAATTGTCTTAGGCACGCCGTGCAACCTTAAGATTTCCCTACAAAAGAGATGTGCAACATGTGAAGCATCGTCTATCTTATTGCATGGGATAAAATGAGCCATTTTAGAGAAGCAGTCCACTACAACAAATATGGAGTCCTTGCCATTTTAAGTCCTAGGTAATCCAAGCACAATATCCAGGCTAATATCTTCCCAAGGTTGATGTGGAGTAGGAAATGGCATATGTAAACCATGGGATTGAGATTGTGACTTAGCTTTGCAACATGTAGAGCACCGGTTGGTGAAGCGGGCGACATCGCGAAACATCTTGGGCAAAAAATAGTTCTTGGAGAGCGTGGCAAAAGTCTTGTCGCGTCCAAAGTGTCCCATGAGTCCACCTCCATGAGACTCTTGCAAAAGTAACAAACGAAGAGAAGACTCGAGAATGCATAGTTTGTTAGCTCTCATAAGATAACCATCTTTGATATAGTATCGTTCCCAAGAAGTATGCGTCACACACTTAGCATAAGGAGTAGCAAAATTCACCTCATGCTCGTACAAATCTTTGATATGATCAAATCCAACAACATTCAATTCAAGTTGAGTAAGTAACATGCATTTGCGGGAAAGGGCATCCGCCACAACATTCTCTTTGCCCTTAATGTACTTGATCACATAGGGGAAAGATTCAATAAATTCACTCCATTTAGCATGCCGTTTATTCAACTTGGTTTGACCTTTAAGGTACTTAAGTGTCTCATGATCGGTATGTATGACAAACTCATGCGGTCTAAGATAATGTTCCCAAACATGTAACACACGCACTAAAGCATACAATTATTTGTCATAGATGGGATAGTTAAGTTGAGCACCAGAGAGTTTTTCACTAAAATATGCAATAGCTCGTTTTTCTTGCATCAAAACTCCACCAATTGCATTACCACTAGCATCGCAATGAACCTCAAAAGTTTTGTCAAAGTTGGGCAAACCAAGAATCGGAGCATGAGTAAGCAAAGATTTGAGCTCATCAAAAGCAGTAGATTGCAAAGGTCCCCAAACAAAAGGAGCATTTTTCTTACTCAAGGCATGCAACGGTGCGACAATAGTGCTAAAATATTTCACAAAGCGACAATAGAAACCCGCAAGGCCAAGAAAACTACGCACTTTTTGCAAATTGGTGGGTTGTGGCCAAGTTTTAATTGCTTCAATTTTAGACTCATCAACATTGACACCCTTTGAAGAAACAGCGAAACCCAAGAAAACAAGCTTGTGAACACCAAATGTGCACTTTTTCATGTTGGCATAAAGACGTTCCTTTCGAAGAGTTTGCAAAACGGCCCTAACATGGGCTACATGATCTTTGATGGATTTGCTAAAGACAAGGATGTCGTCAAAGTAGACCACAAAACACTCCAATGTAAGGACGAAGCACAAAATGCATAAGACGCATGAAAGTACCGGGAGCTTCCGATAAACCCATAGGCATAACCAACCACTCGTACAAACCAAATTTAGTTTTGAAAGCGGTTTTCCATTCATCACCTTCTTGTATGCGGATTTGGTAATAGCCACTTTTAAGATCAATTTTTGATAAAATGGTGGCACCGCTAAGCTCATCTAGCATATCATCAAGGCGTGGTATGGGATGCCTATATCTAACAGTGATAGCATTGATGGGTCTACAATCGGAGCACATGCGAAAACTACCATCTTGCTTGGACACAAGGATAACCGGAACGGCACAAGGGCTTAAGCTTTCACGCACATGTCCATTGTCGATGAGTTGTTGTACTTGCCGTTGGATCTCCTTAGTTTCTTTAGGGTTGACGCAGTATGGAGCCTTTTTCGGAAGCGGTGCTCCAGGGATGAGGTCGATCCTATGTTCAATGCCACGTAGAGGAGGAAGACCGGGAGGTAGCTCATCGGGGAAGACATCCTCGATTCCTGCAACAAGTTAGAGAACACTAGAAGAAGAGGATTAGGAGTGTTAATTTTTGCTACCTCATCTTTGCAAAGTAGGACAAAGTGTATGACACTTGATGGGTTCTCACACACTTCTCTCATCTCTCTTTTTGTGGCTATAAGGACTAAGTTTTTCTCTCTTGGCGAAGAGTCGCTTAATTTTGGCTTGGGGCGCTCACTTTCTTTTTGGTGGTTCACTCTCTCACTAGTATCTCCATGATGGGTGGATGCTTGCTTGTCGGTGATCACTTGGCTTGGTGACATTGGTCGAAGCACATACTCCTTGCCCTTCATCTTGAAGCTATAGTAGTTGGTTCTTCCATTGTGGATGACTCCGCGGTCGAATTGCCAAGGTCATCCCAAGAGAAGTTGGCACACGGACATAGGAACTATGTCGCACTCCAAGGTGTCCTCGTAGGCTCCGATCTTGAAAGGAACTTGCACCGTATGCTCCACTTGCATAGTGCCGGAGTCGCTTAGCCATTGCACCTTGTAGGGAAGAGGGTGCTTCTTCTTGACCAATTGCAGCTTGGAACATAGCTCTTCACTTGCCAAGTTGTGACAACTTCCTCCGTTGATGATGACTTTCATGAAATGCCCGTTGATGCCGGCCTTGGTGTGGAAGATGTGGCACCGTTGGTCTTCATCTTGATGGTATTGGAGCATTGAGACCTTGGAGACCACAAGAGAGGGACTTGAATCGTTGTCACAAAACACTTGATCATCTTCATCTTCATTCACGCGCTGGTGCATGGCCACATGCTCAAGGGCTTCCATTTCTTCTTCACTCATCGAGTCATATGTGCCATCATCGTTGAAGATCATGGCCCGCTTGTTGGTGCATTTGAAGGACTTGTGTCCTCGGCCACCACATGTGAAGCACTTGAAAGAACTTGTCTTCACGGGTCATTTGATGGCGCCGAAGATGAGGGAGTCTTGGATTTGTAGGTGCTTGCCAAAGGACTAGTCGAGGAAGGCGTAGCTTGCTTTGAACTTGACTTGTCACCGGTACTTGGTGATGTTCTAGTTGAGGTAGGAGTTGCCGAAGTTGCGGGAGCTTGAGAGTAGGAGCCGCAGGTCTTGGAAGAGTATTTGGCGTATTTGAAGTCATCTTGCACTTGTCGCTCGGCGTTGGTCGCTTGATGAACTAGCTCGAGAAGGTCTGAGTATGGTTGGAAGTCAGCAATCCGCTTGATTGGGTGGTTGAGGCCGTTCAAGAAGCGTGCCATTGTTTGCTCGTCGTCTTCCTTTACATTGGCTCGTATCATGGCAATCTCCATTTCTTGGTAGTATTCTTCCACCGTCTTCGTGCCTTGCTTGAGGAGTTGCAACTTCTTGAAGAGATCACGGGTGTAGTGTGTAGGCACGAAGCGGGCTCTCATGACATCCTTCATTTCTGTCCAAGTTGTGATTGGTGGTTCGCCTCTTGTTTCTCGTCGCTCGATCACTAGTTCCCACCAAATGAGGACGTAGTCTTGGAACTTGAGGGAGGCCATGGCGATCTTCTTTTCCTCGTCGTAGTTGTGAAGATGGAATATCTTGTCCACCTTCAAGGCCCATGAGAGATATTCTTCGGGATCATTGCTTCCGGAGAACTTGGGCATGGTGAACTTGAGCTTGCCGTAGTGGAGTTCTTCATCGTAGTAGCGGTTTTGATGTCGGTCTTGCCATGGAGAAAGGTCCTCAAATGCTCGTTCCTCTGGATGTTGCGCTTGGCGTGGGGGAGGGTCTTGAAGCACTTGTTCCACTTGGTGTCGTTCTTGCTATGGAGGAGGACGAGCAATATGCGCTTGGTTGCGCCTTTCTTGTTGTTCTTCGCGATGCGCGGCTTCTTCTTGGATCTCCCGACGAAGAGCTTCCTCTTGTTCTCGCACTTGGCGGTTGCGCTCTTCAACGGCTCTAGTGGAATCGCAGAGTGCACATTGTGCTTCGAGTGCTTGAGCTTGACGGATGGTGTCATCATCTTGAGGTTCTTGACGAGGCACTTGTGGAGGTATTTGCTCTTGCTCCATTGCTTCTTGCGCTTGGTGACGCACCCGTTCACGTGCTCGGACTCGATCTTGTAAGCCATTGCCATGGAATGGATTTTCTTGAGCTTGACGATCTTGGGGATCATCACGTCGAGGAAAGCGATCTCATGGGGGACTTGCTTCGTAAGAGGAGTAGTCCGAAGATTGCCGACTTGAGTGGTGGCTTGAGTGGCACCGTCTTGATGAAGACGATGAGGAAGACGGGCGTCGCACGATCATGTTGCGGAGTTCTTCCATTTGTGTGGTGAAGTTGGCCTCGATGTAGTCGCGGTTCCTTGTTTCCGATTGATGAAGGTCGGAGGCGAGTTGCTCCATGCGTTCACCCAATGCTTCGCTTTCTTGATGTAGCGCTCGTTGCGTGATGAAGTGGTTCTTGGTGACGTAGCCGCTATCACCACCTTGCTCCTCGAAAAGTGGGTTCGTCGACGAACTTGGCCTATCCATCATAACCAAGTGGGGTGATTAGGAAAATGAGAGAACAATACCGAAGTTACCTTTTTCGAGGATTGAGGATGTAACAAGTGTCACTCAATGTAATGCCACAATAGTAGAATTGGAACCGGGTTTGTTTCTCACACTTACAAGTGAAAGGCTTATGGAGTAGCTCGGTTAGGAATGTGGCAACAATTTCAAGCAAATGTTAGTCAAGATATCGATAAGGTTGAGAAGGTTCACAAAAATGCGAGTAAAGTAAATAGATCAAACCCAAAGATATCACCAGGAACACACGCACGAAAGATAGATGGGATCCGCACAACCAAGGAATGAGATCAAAATGTGTAACCACGGAAAATGCTCTTGTTGTGCGAATGCTAGAGAGAGCTAGCTCGATTGCTCAAATGGGCTAGATACAGTTGTGCACCAACCTATGAGAAAAACGTGCCGTCTTCAATCCCAACTATGCTATGTATGTGATGACCAAGATGATATGACTATGCAAAATGGCTCAATGCTATTGCTTACAAGCTCTTCGTTTCTCCTCTTTTGCTTGAAAGCTTTTCTTTCTTTCTCTCTTTTTTATTCCTCTATGCTTGATGCTCGAGCCAAGTATGATATGAGACAAGTATGTAAGGTATGCACGGGAGAGACTTATGGCACAAAGATGATAACACGATCACTACGGTGCACAATAGCGTGGCCCGACAATTCTCAACTTGCTAGTCTCGATGGGTAAGCGACACAAAATGGCTCGGGTTATCAATGCAAACGCAAAGGTAAGTGTCATCGAGGTTACTGTCCTTTCTTACGGTTAGCAGTGACAACGGTGATGATCGTTGGCGAAGATGACTCCGAGGCGACGATGAATGATAGTGATGTCGATGTCACACGTTCCTAAGTAGCCGAAACACCTTAGGAAACGGAAACCGCAACTCAAAATTGGTCAAATGCAGAAGGTGGGTGTTTTTGGGATGATTTTTTGGATGGAGGCTAATGGTGGTGGTAATGATATATGTGGATGGGGATGTCAACAGCTTCCAAACGAGCTAAAGAACACGAAAAACGGGCTTGGGATGTGGAAGTTATGGTCAAAACGGTGTTGGTGGTGGGCTGATTGGGGGGGGGGGTGCGGGCACCCGGGGGTGGATGGTGCATGTGCCCGGGGTGGTCAGCGGGAAATGGCCCGGGGGTGCGGGTGCCCGGTGGTTCGAGGTGCGGGCACCCGGTGGTCGCCGATTTGGGCAGAAATTTTGGGGAAAAGCAAAATTAGGAGTATTTCGTGGTGGGGAGGGTGGGTATGGTTGGTTAGGGGCTAGATCCACTTGCCAAACATCAAATCCCTGGACCAAAACAACCAAATCTGACAAGATCCAACAAATTGCAAGACAAATTTTGGGGCTATTTTTGTGGGGATTTTCGGATTTGGTCGAAAAACAACAAAATCAAGCTAGCAAATGGGGGGATGGGACTCCAAGATGTGAATCAACCTGGCTCATGATACCAAGATGTTGTAGGGTGAAACCCTAGAAGGGATCTTTTCACACTTGGAGGGGGAAAAGAGGAAGAACACTCAAGAAAAGAAGGAACAAATCACTCAACAAACCCAAATATCACATCCACTAGAGTAGCATACATGAGATCCACAAGATTACATGAACAATTCAAGGAAAATAACACTAGGTAAGTTCTTCCCACTAGGTGAGGTGTTGATCTTAATCTTCTCCAAGAGGAGGCCTTGACAATCCAAAGGATTCTTCCCTAGGTGGGGGCTTGATCTCCAAGAGGAGGGGATACAAGGAGCAAAGCTCTCTTTTGTGTTTCTAATACTTTGCTATCCTTCCAAATGAGCTAGGAGATGCGTATATAAAGCCTAGGGACGAAACAAGAGGGAGAGAGGGGTACAAGGGACAAAAGGGCAAAAGCACGCGGCTATTCCGGAGGGGTCCGGGCACCCGGGGCCAAGGGACCGGGCACCCGGACCGGTCAGAGGTACGCGCCCAGGTTCGGCCGGGCACCCGGGGCGAGAGGGGCCATGGCACCCGGCCCAGACAGGGGTCGGGTGGGAGGTGGCCGGGCACCCGGGGGTCCCAAGCCCGGGCACCCGGGGTTGCTATAGGCGGCTGGCTGGGATGGGCCGGGCACCCGGGGGTGCGGCAGGGGGCTGGGCCGGGGCCGGGCACCCGGGAGGCAGGGGCCGGGCACTCGGGCTAAGCAGGGGCAACGCCCAGGTGGTGGTGGCCGGGCACCCGAAGTTGAAGGGGCCGGGCACCCGGGGTGTCCAGGGTTTTTTGCCTTCTCGCTTCCTTCTTCGCTCTTCTCCTTCGTGCATGCTTGGCTCTCCATCCGTTCCTTCTTCTCACGATCATCTTCTTGGTACCTAAGAATGCATAGCGTATCTCTTTGAGGTAGAATCCCATTCTCATGTGAAACTGAACGAAACACAGAGAGGAAAGAAGTGACCTCGTTAGCAATGTTGCATGCACGTGCTCTTGTCATTGGTCCTCTTGGTGCTTGCGGTGGTGATGGAGTATCGATGTGGGTAGTCGGGGGATGCTCCGCATCCCTTACCGCCGCCGTGACCGCGGCACACGCCACCTCAGAGGCGAGGAATCAGGAGATCTACGAGGAGAACCACCGCTTCGAGAGGGGTCATCTGGAGCGGCAGAGGGCGTTCGAGGTGAGCGTCGCTAAAGCTGCAGCAGCGGCAGGCACCGTATTGCGATTGCCCAGCTCGTCGGTAGGCTCCTCCTCCTCTGCCTCTTACTGAGCACGCTCGGCAGAGGAGAGGCAGCCGGAAGTAGTACAAAGCCCCTCCGCAGTAGTAGTAGTATTTAGGGGCTATTTTGTTCAGTTCATCTGACTATAGATGTGGTGGAACTGTACAACGTACTTAAAATTAGCTAGTATATATAGTTGAACTAGCTATTTCAGTACGTGGTTGGCAAGAATTGGGGAAAAGTTTGGTCGGTTCAGCTGTCGAGTTGAACTGTTTGTATAAACTAAGAACGACTGCTTAATCTATGAATGGAATCTATGCTTAATTACTGAATTTTAGTTGCAAAAACTAAATACTGCTAGTGATTTTTAGCTTCATATTTTGACAAATCGCAGTGTTACAAGGTTGAAAAACGGCAATGTTACTAGATCAACAAATGTCAATCTTTACAGTTTGCCAAATGGTAACATACCCAAATTGTTTGTAAGTGGTTGCACACGGGTCATCCAAAAGAACCGTTTGCATTGAAGAGATGCACAAATCCTGCTCTCACTTTGCATATGGGTGTTCTATCTAAAACATTTGCAATCAAGTGCTGCACAAATCCTGCTCGGCACATTTTCCCTTGGCTTCCTGGGGAAGATGTCGGTTTGCATATGGGTGTTCTAACTGAAACGTTTGTGATGAGTTTTTTATTTTTAAAAACTGTTGACGTTTTTTTTCAAAAGAAAATAGTTTGATAAGTCTGTATATTAAGAGAGAAAAACGCAAGTTCGCTCAAACCATATATTTCATTCAGTCATATTGAGAATTTATATTCATATGATTGAGATACAATATTAAACCCAAGAAAAAACTATTTCTGGCGGCGGCAGAGGCGGCGTGCCGCGCCGTCGTTGTCGTTGTCATCCTCTGGGATGCCGTTGTTGAAGTCTTCAATGCAGCACAAGATGTTCTTCACTTGTAAATCAAACATCATGTCATCGCGCGATCGAGGGGCGGGGTGCGGGAGGACAGCAGCTGGTGGCGCTGAGAGGTAGTGGTCGACGGCAGCGTCCCATGCTGCTGAGGGGGGCGCGCACATGGGCACGGGCGCGGCGGGTGCAGCCAAACGCACGGGGACCGGCGCCGCGGTGGGTGTAGGGGCGCGCATGGCTATGGGCGCTGGTGCTGGCATGTACACGAGCTCGCGCGGGTCCGCGGAGAGCTCGCTGACGCCCGCGGCTTCCAGCTCTACGATAGTGCTCGGCGACCAGCCCGTCAATGCTATGGGGATGGTTGCTGGCGCGGGCGCGGGCATGGGAGCTGGGACGGGAGCGGGGGCAGCAACCGCCGCTGCCAGCTTGTTCTGGGCCATGTCCATGAGGCCCCATTCCTCCTTATTTTCTATCTCCTCCGGCTTGGAGTCGACTTCACCAAACTTGAAGACTAGTGGCAGATGATCCTTCTGTGCCATGGCGTTGGTGGAGGTCCGCGGGAGGGAGGGGAATGGGAGGCGAACAGTAAGGCCACCCGTATTAAGCAGCGGCTCAGGTGCCATTAATGGAGAGGAAGGCGGGCGGCCATGGAAGTCAAAGGGCTCGCTTCCCAGTGAGCCTGCGCAGCATACAGCTCGCACGCTTCCCTATGAGCCTGCGCATTGGAGGACAGCTTGCACGCCTCCCGTCAGCCTGCGCACTGGACTGCGCTCGCATGCCTCCTGTTCAGTCAAGGTCAAGCAGCTGTCCGCACGGCACCTCTTATAGCCATTAAAATCAAGAACGTGGCGTCACGTGAATGGTTAACAGAACGCACACGGTTTGAATTATACAAATGTTTGAGATATTAAAGTGGCAGTTATTTTTTCAAAATGCCTTTGTTGGCTGTTATTCTAGTGTGCCTTCTCTCAAAATGGACACGAAAAATACCACAGCATGTCGGGTGCCATTCCATGATAGCATGCCAAGTTTCATGAATTTCAGACGAGTTTTGGATTTACTAGAATTTAAAAACAAAGTATCTCAACATTTTGCCGGCTATCAACGGTGCCCTGTTGTTTGACATTCATTCCCATTTCTTACATGGGACCTAAGCATGCAACCAAGGACACATATTTGAATTTTCAACCAATTTATATGCATTAGAGCATGTGCATGTAGTTCAAATTTGAATTATGCACATGAATGCATTGAAAACTCAGTTAATGCATAAAAATGTCCAAACGAACCCCGAAAAATCACAAAAATTGACACAACACTCCGGTTGTTCTACGTTGACACGAGAATTTTTTGAAAGCAATAAGAGGCAATGGATATCGTTTCGTCCCCAAAGGTGGGACGTTCCCTACCGAAACCATCATGCTTGTTGTAAGAAGCTTTGGTTTGTGAGAAGCATATACCCAAACCTGCCCCAAATGGGACAAAAAATTTACCACGGCATGTTGATGCCGCTCCATGATAGCATGCCAAGTTTCATGAATTTCAGACGAGTTTTGGATTTACAAGAATTTAAAAACAAGGTATCTCAATGTTTGCGGCCGAGTGACGGTGGCAGGGTGTTTGACATTCATTCCCATTTCTTGCATGGGACCTAAGCATGCATGCAACCAAGGACACATATTTGAATTTTAAACCAATTTATATGCATTAGAGCATGTGCATGTTGTTCGAATTTGAATTATGCACATGAATGCATTGAAAACTCAATTAATGCATAAAAATGTCCAACGAACACTAAAAAATCACAAAAAATGACACAACACTCCTGTTGTTCTACGTTGACACGAGAAATTTTTTGAAAGCACTAAGAGGCAATGGATATCATTTTGTCCCCAAAGGTGGGACGTTCCCTACCGAAACCATCATGCTTGTTGTGAGAAGCTCTAGTTTGTGAGAAGCATATACCCACGCCTGCCCCAAATGGGACAAAAATTTGACCATGGCATATGGATGCCGCTCCATGATAGCATGCCAAGTTTCATGAATTTCAGGTGAGTTTTGGATTTACTAGAATTTAAAAACCAGGTATCTCAATGTTTGTGGCCGAGTGACGGTGGCAGGGTGTTTGACATTCATTCCCATTTCTTGCATGGGACCTAAGCATGCAACCAAGGACACAGATTTGAATTTTCAACCAATTTATATGCATTAGAGCATGTGCATGTAGTTCAAATTTGAATTTTGCACATGAATGCATTTAAAACTCAATTAATGCATAAAAATGTCCAAACGAACCCCAAAAAATCCCAAAAATTGACACAACACTCCTGTTGCTCTACGTTGGCACAAGATTTTTTTTGAAAGCAATAAGAGGCAATGGATATCGTTCGTCCCCAAAGGTGAAATGTTCCCTACCGAAACCGTCAGGCTTGTTGTGAGAAGCTCTGGTTTGTGAGAAGCATATCCCCAAACCTGCCCCAAATGGGACAAAATTTTTACCACGGCATGTTGATGCCGCTCCATGACGGCATGCCAAGTTTCATGAATTTCAGACGAGTTTTGGATTTACTAGAATTTAAAAACCAGGTATCTCAATGTTTGTGGCCGAGTGACGGTGGCAGGGAGTTTGACATTCATTCGCATTTCTTGCATGGGACCTAAGCATGCAAACAAGGACACAAATTTAAATTTTCAACCAATTTATATGCATTAGAGCATGTGCATGTAGTTCAAATTTGAATTATGCACATGAATGCATTTAAAACTCAATTAATGCATAAAAATGTCCAAACGAACCCCGAGAAATCCCAAAAATTGACACAACACTCCTGTTGCTCTACGTTGACACAAGAATTTTTTTGAAAGCAATAAGAGGCAATGGATATCGTTTCGTCCCCAAAGGTGAAACGTTCCCTATCGAAACCGTCAGGCTTGTTGTGAGAAGCTTTGGTTTGTGAGAAGCATATCCCCAAACCTGCCCCAAAAGGGACAAAAATTTTACCACGGCATGTTGCTGCCGCTCCATGACAGCATGCCAAGTTTCATCAATTTTAGACGAGTTTTGGATTTACTAGAATTTAAAAACCAGGTATCTCAATGTTTGTGGCCGAGTGACGGTGGCAGGGTGTTTGACATTCATTCGCATTTCTTGCATGGGACCTAAGCATGCAACCAAGGACATAGGTTTGAATTTTCAACCAATTTATATGCATTAGAGCATGTGCATGTAGTTCATATTTGAATTATGCACATGAATGCATTTAAAACTCAATTAATGCATAAAAATGTCCAAACAAACCCCAAAAAATCCCAAAAATTGACACAACACTCCTCTTGCTCTACGTTGACACGAGAAATTTTTTGAAAGCAATAAGAGGCAATGGATATCGTTTCATCCCCAAAGGTGAAACGTTCCCTACTGAAAACCATCAGGCTTGTTGTGAGAAGCTCTGGTTTGTGAGAAGCATATCCCCAAACCTGCCCCAAATGGGACAAAAATTTTACCACGTCATGTTGATGTCGCTCCATGACAGCATGCCAAGTTTCATGAATTTCAGACGAGTTTTGGATTTACTAGAATTTAAGAACCAGGTATCTCAATTTTTGTGGCCGAGTGACGATGGCAGGGTGTTTGACATTCATTCCCATTTCTTGCATGGGACCTAAGCATGCAACCAAGGACACATATTTTTATTTTTAACTAATTTATATGCATTAGATCATGTGCCTGTAGTTCAAATTTGAAATATGCACATGAATGCATAGAAAACTCAGTTAATGTATAAAAATGTCCAAGCGAACCCCGAAAAATACCAAAAATTGACACAACACTTCTGTTGTTCTATGTTGACAGTAGGAAAAAAAATTGAAATCGAGAAGAGGCAACGAATATCGTTTCATCCAGAAAGGTGAAACGTTCCCTACCAAAACCATCACACTTGTTGTGAGAACCTCTTGTTTATGAGAAGCTTATACCCAAACTTGCCCCAAATGGGACAAATTTTTTACCACGGCATGTTGATGCCACTCCATGATAGCATGCCAAGTTTCATGAATTTCGGACAAATTTTGGATTTACTAGAATTACAAAAGCAAGTACGTCGACGTTTGCCGGAGAGCCACGGTGCCGTGGTGTTCGAATTTCATCCCCATTTCTTGCTTGGGACATAAGCATAAACCCATGGACACATATATGATTTTACAACCCATGTTGGTGCACCGGAGCATGTGCATGTAGTTTAATTTTGAATTGTGCACTTGAAATGGCTAGAAAACAATTTAATGTGTAAAATGTTCAAACGAACCCCGAATAATTCCAGTTCTTTTACGACACACATATAGTTGCATGTTCACTGCAGATAAAAGGTCTAGCAATTCAAACACCATCCATTGCCGCTGTGACCCCATTATGTAATTCAAATCAAGATGAAAAATCAAGTAGATCCCACACAGTTTATTATCACCAACCGTGTGGGATGCAGCACAAAATATCCTGGAGCACCGTCGGTGTATAGTACGCCTATGGCTTACGCGAGAAGGTGCGTCGCTACAGTCCACAGCTGGCATCTCAAGCACACTAGCTCTGTCCCCAAATATCATTTCACTGTTCAATCATCGCCGGTGAAAGATGGGCACGTGGACCCGCGTCGTGAGGGCAACTTCGATGGCCCACTCCGGCGAGAGCGCGGCCGCAGCCGCCATGCGTGTGCTAACAAGGTGCATGAGCGCGGCCACAATCTGCGACTGGGCGGCCAAGGCAGCCCAAACGGCCGCTGTTGCTTCTAAAGTGGCGGCAGCAACATCTGCCTCGGGGATAGCAACTAGCGAGAGCGGCACAATAGCTGTCCGTTCCGCAGCGACGGCCTTAGCCTTGATGGAGGCCGCCCACGACCATGTCTAGGCCGCCCACGCCTAGCTCGTGGCGGTCACCGCACAAATCAAACGAAGTTTCTCCGACAACGGTCGGCAACCCACGGCCGAAGAGCTGGCAATCGCTGAGAGCGTTCGAGCAGCTGTCCGTTCCTCCGCCGCATACCTTGCGACGACGAAGCCTGTCCAAGCCCAGATCTCGGCCGCCCATGCCCAGCTCGTGGCAGCCTTTTCCAAAGAGATGGCGGACGCGGATGGCGAGATGCTTTCCCAGTATGGTGCGATGGATGACATGGAGCCCCTTCCCCAGGAGACCGTCGGGCGCGAGCTAGACATGGAGGCGGCGGCGGAGATCGACGAGCACCAGCCGTAGTAGTACTCTTTGTTTTGTTTAATTAAGAGCGCCAGTCTTTAATTTGTTAGAGTAATGTTTAGGTCACCTAGCTCTGTTTAATTGCTGAACTTGCTCGATTAAGAAGTGTGGGTGTGCTGTAGTCTCCTTTGTGTACCCAAATTATGCAATGACGTGGATGACCACTATAACCAGGGAAATTCGAATCAAAATTTTTGACGTTCAAAATCATCATACATGGGTTAAGCCATCTAAATCGTTTGTGATGTTCACGTATCGTACACAGTTCTGAATAATGGACCGTGTCTGATGACACTTTGCGCGGTAGTTTTTTCGCTGAAGCGATTCCAAATTTTCGGCTTCTGCGGAAATATCTACCTCCCCGTCCTCCCCCTTACCAAAAGCCACATTTCCCCTGTTTCCGCCTTCCTCTCCGTCCAAATCACCAAACCCTCCACCAAATAAGCACCGCCCTAAGCCATGGTGCGCGCAGTATAGCCAGGATCTCAAGGAGCATTTGGCAGCGGAGAAGCAAATCGCGGCCGCACGCGCGGATGAGGTCGGGATGGCTGCCATTCGTGTCGACCCCTAGATCTTGGAGGAGCACCTTGCTATTTGCTAGCTATGCCGGTTAAGCATGCTAGGTTTACCCGTTGCATGTGCTGCTCCTGCCTTTCCTTCACAAATTCTAGTGAATTGTGCTATCTAATTTTACCATGCAATCTGTTGCTCTAGTGTATATGTTCTATATGTCGTGGAGTGTGGTGCTCACTTATTAACTGTTTTGTTAATTAGTTGTCATCTTCAGTTAACTGTTTGGTTCAGTTCTGCAAATGTGATGTTCAATTCTTCAGGCTGCAATTTTGTATTGTCTTCCATGTGAGAAATAAATCGAATTTATCTTTACAAAATACACGAGAAACGAGTAGAATTGCTATATTTCCAAGTTGTCAAGCATGCCTGGTTTGGTTATACATTGTGCAATGTGGTGCTCAGTTAACGTTTGGTTCATTTGCGTTGTGGTGTTTAGTTAACTGTTTGGTTCAATTCTGCAATGCGATGTTCAATAGTTGTGGGTGCATTATGTTATTATATACCATGTGAGGAATAAATTGAATTTGGCTGTAGTAAATACATAAGAAATGAATACAATTGCTATATTTCCAATCTGTTAAGCATGCTTGGTTTGGTTAACTGTCTGATCTTCTATTAGGAGTATGTTATATTGTGCAATGTGGTGCTCAGTTAATGTTTGGTTCATTGGTTGTGGTGTTTAGTTAACTGCTCGGTTCAAGTCTGCAATGCGATGTCCAATTGTCATGGGTAGAATTTTGTATTGTTGTGCATGTGAGGAATAAATCGAATTTGGCTGCACTTAATACATGAGAAACATATACAGGTGCTACATTTCCTAGTTCTTAATCATGCTTGGTTTGGATAAATGGGTTTTCCATGTGGCTTGAATTAATCTGATGAATCTGCAATGTGCTTATTTTTCATCAGCATATTTTACTGATAGCATGCGAACCCTTACTTAACCTGATGACTAACTACCTTATATGTGTTGCACGGAAACAATGGGAAGCACTGAGGTTCACAATCGAGGTTAGCACGTGCATGGTCCGTTGTCTAATAGCACATTATTGTGCAATTGCAGGAACCATTCTAATATTTAGGTTTTTAACAATTTGGTCTTGCACATGTAGGTCCTGCTGTCAGAGGTTTTGACCTGCTGTTCGACCCTTTTTGCATATGGCGAAATGAGTTGTCCATGAATATCAATGAAGTCAAGAAATTCAGAAAGATTGTTAGGATAAAGAAAGTAGCGACAAAAAACAACAAGATCTTTGTCTGCACAACGAATAAGACATCACTTACCTACAAGATGGTACTAACTATTATACCTTGCCTTTTTTTAATTCCTTTGCCCCATTTCCAATATAGAGAAGATATTTATGCACATCCTTGTTTTCAGGCCTTTCCAAAGCAGTTCACTGATGATTACCTCTCAAACCACCTCTATGGTCAGGAGGCGAGGAAGGTTTTCATACAACACCCACGGTTCAACATTGAAGTGTTCCTGAAGAGGAAGAAGGAAGGACGGTCAATCATCCACATGCACTGGCCTAAAGTTGCAAAGACCTTCAACATGAATGAAGGCTCAATATTCGCCTTCCGCTTCAACAGTTTTCCAGATGAGATGCATCTGTCTATATACCGTCTATGATGCTAATTACGAAAGGTTCTACATGTTGCATGTGAAACTTGGTGCTGGTGCAGTTGTGTAATGGGGTAGCTGAGTGCTGAAGCTATATCATGTTGTACTCAGATGTATTTCAATTATGAAATCCTGCTTCCTTAATATGGAAATGAAATATATTATGTGCTTAATATGAATGTTAATTAGATTAATAAATGGATTATTAATAATAGGGCAATTAGCCTGCTAATGGTGAATTAGCCTGCTAATTGGGATTTGCTATTGCAAACGGTTATTCAGAAAATACCGGGGCGATGACCTCAGGCAACGCACATAGTTTCTAGGAATAAACCGTGTTGGATCAATGAACAATCACACACGACCTTCTCTTGAAAACTGTTTGCGTTAGGCCACCTTGCGCAAAGGTTTACCACATAAAAACTGTGTGTGATGGGCAACCTTTGCCACACAATTTCTTCTATGCACCATGTGTGACGCATTCAATAACGCAAACGATAAAATTGTTAATATCGTGTGCCATGGCAACGCTATCACAAACGATTTAACGGGGAAAATTGTGTGTGATGTACCTATGAACGGAAGCGTTTTCCTTGGAGCGACTGTGTGGGATGTACATATGAACGGAAACGTTTAGTGGGGACTGACTTTGTGGGATGTACTTGCGACCGGAAACAATTTCGCTTGTATAATTGTATTTTTTAGCTCTATTGTACGTATTTCCGTATTTGAGCGCTCGCCGGTCGCACACAAACTCATTTTGCCGAGCGTGTGTGCCAGGAGGTCATACCCCCGACGGTTTCTGGGTCGTGTGGGAAGGACCCCCTATCACCGTCACTCACTAGGCGACAATTCCAAATGCCATCGCGGAAAGGGGTTAAAAACAGTTTGCATAGCACCGATGCGTACCAGTGCTAGAGTTTCAGTCTCATAGAGATGATGATCGGTCCCACCCATTTGCACTGACCAAGTTTCTGTAACCTTGTTGTTTCACTTCAGAACCACCAAGTTGAAACAATTGGAACTACCGAAACGCGGTCTCGCTTAGGTCATGCATTTTGTCCTGTCCGAGATTTCCACTTCGGTCCCACCGAAAAGTCCAACGTTCATATCTTTTACACAGGTCGGTCTCACCGAGGTTTTTGCTTCGGTGTCACCGAGTTGAGTCGAAAGTGTGTAATGGTTGGATTTTTGGTGAACGCTATAAATACCACTCCACCCCACCTACTCTAAAAAGAGAGCCGTCAGAAGGAATCTACACTTCCACCATTCATTTTTTGAGAGAGAACCACCTACTCATGTGTTGAGATCAAGACATTCTGAACCTAGCATTTGAACCTTGATTTCTAGCCTCCTCAAGTTGCTTTCCACTCCAATCCTTCTCCTACCCAATTCAAATCCGTGAGACAGTGATTGAGTGTTGAGGATACTATCTTTTGAAGCAAAAGAGCAAGGAGTTCATCATCAACAACACTATCTGTTACCTTTTGGAGAGTGGTGTCTCCTAGATTGGTTAGGTTTTACTTGGGAGCCTCCAAGATCTTGTGGAGTTGAACCAATGATTTTGTAAGGGCAAGGATATCGCCTACTTCGTGAAGATCTACCCGGAGTGAGGCTAGTCCTTCGTGGATGTAAGCCATGGCAGAATAGACAAGGTTGCTTTTCCGTGGACCCGTGCAGCCGTTACCCTCCGTGGGTTGAAGTCTCCATCAACATGGCTGTACGATAGCACCACCTATTGGAACCATGCCAAAAATCACCGTGTATTCATTGCATTAGATTTCTCTGATCCCTCCTTTGCGTTCATATGCAAAGTCTTTACTTTCTGCTGCTCAACTCTTGCATGTGTAGGGTGTTACTTGACTTGGTAGAAAATTGCTAAAACTTGCCTACAACTAAAATTGGGAAAAAGGTAAGTTTTTATTTGGTCAAGTAGTCTAATCACCCCCCCTCTAGACTTACTTTCCAAATGTGCATGAGAACTTCAAGACTATAGGCATTAATGAGTTCATAGGCACTAAGCTGACAGCATGGACATATGGGCTCATCATGTAGTTTTACTCCACTTCACAGTTCTATCCTGATAGGAGGATAGTTTGGATCACTGACATCACCAGATTCTAGTATACCATTGCTGAGTGGGCACAACTGTTGAATGTGCCAAAGGTTGAAGAGAACGATGTTGATGTCTATGCCAAGAGCAAGATGGACAACAACTCAATGGCAAACATGTATGGTCCAATTTCCAAGGAATATGTGAAGTCTCACAAGCTTGGTTCAGTTTATCACTTCTCACCTGGACTTGCTACAATCAGTACCACTCTGACGCATACTTTGATGCCCAAGTCAGGTGATGACAAGATGATTCGAGGACACTCAATCAATATGTTGCATTCGGTGGTCAACTTTTGGAGGTTTAGAGTGATGGATGTGATTGTTGAGACAATCAAGAGGACTGATGTAGATCAGAGGAGGTCATGTGGCTTTGCTCCACATGTTCAGATGCTTATCAAGTCCAAGGTTGGTAGCAAAGTCTACTTGTTCGACCGTCTGCACCGGCCACTCCAACCAGAGCTTGAGGACTGCATTGTAACCATGATTGAGGATCATCATACATCTGCTAAGTCACAGGCAACGACATAAGTTGCACAGAGTGCTGGTCCTAGCTCTTCCATAGTTCATGTTCTGAAGGCGATGGTTGATCAGATTCTATACCTTCTCCATGCTTCTCAAAGGATTAACCGGAGTCTGACAACCACGTGAAAACCAAGAGAGCTTTGAGAGGATTATAGAAACCAAGTTCCATGACCTCGATGTGAAGGTCACTGAGTTGCAAACTGATACGTCTTCAATGTATCTATAATATTTGATTGATCCATGGTATTATATATTCTGTTGTGGATGTTTAATGGGCTTATTTATACACTTTTATATAATATTTGGGACTAACCTATTAACCCAAGGCCCAGTGCAAATTGCTATTTTTTTGCCTATTTCAGTGTTTCGCAGAAAAGGAATATCAAACGGAGTCCAAACGGAATGAAACCTTCGGGAGTTATTTTTGGAACAAACGTGATCCAGAGGACTTGGAGTGGATGTCAACAAACAACCGAGGAGGCCACGAGGCAGGGAGGAGCGCCTGCCCCCTGGGCGCGCCCCCACCCTCGTGGGCCGCTCGTGGCTCCACCGACCAACTTCTTCCTCCTATATATACCTATGTACCCCAAAACCAACCAGGAGCACCACGAAACCCTATTTCCACCGCCGCAATCTTCTGTACCCGTGAGATCCCATCTTGGGGCCTTTTCCGGCGCTCCGCTGGAGGGGGAATCGATCACGGAGGGCTTCTACATCAACACCATAGCCTCTCCGATGATGTGTGAGTAGTTTACCACAGACCTTCGGGTCCATAGTTATTAGCTAGATGGCTTTTTCTCTCTCTTTGGATCTCAATACAAAGTTCTCCTCGATCTTCTTGGAGATCTATTCGATGTAACTCTTTTTGCGGTGTGTTTGTCGAGATCCGATGAACTGTGGGTTTATGATCAAGATTATCTATGAACAATATTTGAATCTTCTCTGAATTCTTTTATGTATGATTGGTTATCTTTGCAAGTCTCTTCGAATTATTAGTTTGGTTTGGCCTACTAGATTGATCTTTCTTGCAATGGGAGAAGTGCTTAGCTTTGGGTTCAATCTTGCGTTGCTCGATCCCAGTGACAGTAGGGGAAACGACACGTTTTGTATTGTTGCCATCGAGGATAAAAAGATGGGGTTTATATCATATTGCTTGAGTTTATCCCTCTACATCATGTCATCTTACCTAATGCGTTACTCTGTTCTTATGAACTTAATACTCTAGATGCATGCTGGATAGCGTTCGATGTGTGGAGTAATAGTAGTAGATGCAGGCAGGAGTCGGTCTACTTGTTGCGGACGTGATGCCTATATACATGATCATGCCTAGATATTCTCATAACTATGCTCAATTCTATCAATTGCTCGACAGTAATTTGTTCACCCACCGTAATACTTATGCTATCTTGAGAGAGGCCACTAGTGAAACCTATGGCCCCGGGGTCTATTTTCCATCATATTAATCTTCCGTCAACTAGCTATTTCTGGTGCCATTTATTTTGCAATTTTTACTTTCAATATTTATCATAAAGTACCAAAAATATTATGTTATCATATCTATCAGATCTCACTTTTGCAAGTGGTCGTGAAGGGATTGACAACCCCTTTATCGCGTTGGTTGCAAGGTTCTTATTTGTTTGTGTAGGTACGAGGGACTAGCGTGTGGCATCCTACTGGATTGATACCTTGGTTCTCAAAAACTGAGGGAAATACTTAAGCTACTTTGCTGCATCACCCTTTCCTCTTCAAGGGAAAAACCAACGCATGCTCAAGAGCTAGCAAGAAGGATTTCTGGCGCCGTTGCCGGGGAGTCTACGCACAAGTCAAGACATACCAAGTACCCATCACAAACTCTTATCCCTCGAATTACATTATTTGCCATTTGCCTCTCGTTTTCCTCTCCCCCACTTCACCCTTGTCGTTTATTCGCCCTCTCTTTCCGTTCGCCTCTTTTTCGCTTGCTTCTTGTTTGCTTGTGTGTTGGATTGCTTGCTTGTCACGATGGCTCAAGATAATACTAAATTGTGTGACTTTGCCAATACCAACAACAATGATTTTCTTAGCACTCCGATTGCTCCTCTTACCGATGCTGAATCTTGTGAAATTAGTGCTGCTTTGTTGAATCTTGTCATGAATGATCAATTCGCCGGCCTTCCTAGTGAAGATGCCGCTACCCATCTAAATAGGTTTGTTGATTTGTGTGATATGCAAAAGAAGAAAGATGTGGACAATGATATTGTCAAATTAATGCTATTTCCTTTTTCTCTTAGAGATCGTGCTAAAACTTGGTTTTCATCTTTGCCTAAAAATAGTATTGATTCTTGGAATAAGTGCAAAGATGCTTTTATCTCTAAGTATTTATTTTCCTCCCGCTAAGATCATCTCTCTTAGAAACGATATTATGAATTTTAAGCAACTTGATCATGAACATGTTGCACAAGCTTGGGAGAGGATGAAATTAATGATACATAATTGCCCTACACAGGGTTTGAATTTATGGATGATTATACAAAAAATTTATGCCAGATTGAATTTTTTGCTTCTAGAAATCTTTTAGATTCGGCCGCGGGAGGCACTTTTATGGAAATCACATTAGGATAAGCTACTAAACTCCTAGATAATATTATGGTTAATTATTCTCAATGTCACACTGAAAGGTCTACTAGTAAAAAGGTGCATGGAATTGAAGAGATTAATGTTTTGAGTGGAAAGATGGATGAACTTATGAAATTATTTGCTAATAAGAGTGTTTCTTCTGATCCCAATGATATGCCTTTGTCTACTTTGATTGAGAATAATAATGAATCTATGGATGTGAATTTTGTTGGTAGGAACAATTTTGGTAACAACGCTTATAGAGGAAACTTTAATCCTAGGCCGTATCCTAGTAATTCCTCTAATAATTATGGTAATTCCTATAACAACTCTTATGGAAATTTTAATAAGATGCCCTCTGATTTTGAGACTAGTGTTAAAGAATTTATGATTTCTCAAAAGAATTTCAATGCTTTGCTTGAAGAAAAATTGCCCAAGATTGATGAGTTGGCTAGGAACGTGGATAGAATTTCTCTTGATGTTGACTCTTTTAAACTTAGATCTATTCCACCTAAGCATGATATCAATGAGTCTCTCAAAGCCATGAGAATTTCCATTGATGAGTGCAAAGAAAGAACCGCTAGGATGCGTGCTAAAAAAGATTGCTTTATGAAAGCGTGTTCTTCTAGTTTTCATGATAATAAGGATGAAGATCTAAAAGTGATTGATGTGTCTCCTATTAAATCTTTGTTTTGCAATATGAATCTTGATAATGATGGGACTGGAGATGAGTCAACTTTAGTTAAAAGGCGTCCCAATGATTCAGAGTTTTTAGATCTTGATGCAAAATTTGGTAAAAGTGGGATGGAAGAGGTTAAAACTTTAGATAGCAATGAGCCCACTATCTTGGATTTCAAGAATTTAATTATGATAATTTTTCTTTAATATATTGTATTTCCTTTTTGCAATCCGTGCTAAATTCTCCGCATGCTTATAGTCAAAATAAGGCTCTTACTAAACATATCGTTGATGCTTTGATGCAATCTTATGAAGAGAAGCTTGAATTGGAAGTTTCTATACCTAGAAAACTTTATGATGAGTGGGAAGCTACTATTAAAATTAAAATTAAAGATCATGAATGCTATGCTTTATGTGATTTGGGTGCTAGTGTTTCCACGATTCCAAAAACTTTGTGTGATATGTTGGGTTTCCGTGAATTTGATGATTGTTCTCTAAACTTGCACCTTGCGGATTCCACCATTAAGAAACCTATGGGAAGAATTAATGATGTTCTTATTGTTGCAAATAGGAATTATGTGCCCATAGATTTCATTGTCCATGATATAGATTGCAATCCTTCATGTCCTATTATTCTTGTAGACCTTTCCTTAGAACGATTGGTGCAATTATTGATATGAAAGAAGGGAATATTAGATTCCAATTTCCGTTAAGGAAAGGCATGAGACACTTTCCTAGAAATAAAATTAAATTACCTTATGAATCTATTATGAGAGCCACTTATGGATTGCATCCCAAAGATGGTAATACCTAGATCTATCCTTGCCTTTATGCCTAGCTAGGGGCGTTAAACGATAGCGCTTGTTGGGAGGCAACCCAATTTTGTTTTAGTTTCTTGATTTTTGGTTCTGTTTAGGAATAAACAATCCATCTAGCTTCGGTTTAGATGTGTTTTTGTGTTTTAATTAGTGTCTGTGCCAAGTAGAACCTTTGGGAAGACTTGGGTGAAGTCTTTTTGATCTTGCTGTAAAAAACAGAAACTTTAGCGCTCACGAGATTAGCTACAACGTTTTACTCGAGAGTTATATTTAGTTGATTCTTTTTGAAGATGATTAACAGATAAATTCCTCACGTCCAAAAATTTATTTTAGAATTTTTGGAGTTCCAGAAGTTTGCATTAGATACAGATTACTACAGACTGTTCTGTTTTTGACAGATTCTGTTTTTCGTGTGTTGTTTGCTTATTTTGATGAATCTATGGCTAGTATCGGAGGTTATGAACCATAGAGAAGTTGGAATACAGTAGGTTTAACACCAATATAAATAAAGAATGAGTTCATTACAGTACCTTTAAGTGGTGTTTTGTTTTCTTTCGCTAACGGAGCTCACGAGATTTTTTGTTAAGTTTTGTGTTGTGAAGTTTTCAAGTTTTGGGTAATGATTTGATGGATTATGGAACAAGGAGTGGCAAGAGCCTAAGCTTGGGAATGCCCAAGGCACCCCAAGGTAAAATCTAAGTACAACCAAAAATCCTAAGCTTGGGGATGCCCCGGAAGGCATCCCCTCTTTTGTCTTCGTCCATCGGTAACTTTACTTGGAGCTATATTTTATTCACCACATGATATGTGTTTTGCTTGGAGCGTCTTGTATGATTTCAGTCTTTGCTTTTTAGTTCACCACAATCATCCTTGTTGTACACACCTTTTGGGAGAGACACACATTATTCGGAATTTATTAAAATACTCTATGTGCTTCACTTATATCTTTTGAGCTAAACAGTTTTGCTCTAGTACTTCACTTATATCTTTTAGAGCACGGTGGTGGTTTTATTTTATAGAAATTATTGATCTCTCATGCTTCACTTATATTATTTTGGGAGTCCTTTAGAACAGCATGGTAATTTGCTTTGGTTATAAAATTAATCCTAATATGATAGGCATCAAAGATAAAAACTTTAAAGTGCATTGAATACTAAGAGAAGTTTGATACTTGATGATTGTTTTGAGATATGGAGATAGTGATATTAAAGTTGTGCTAGTTGAGTAGTTGTGAATTTGAGAAATACTTGTGTTCAAGTTTGCAAGTCCCGTAGCATGCACGTATGGTAAACGTTGTGTGACAAATTTGAAACATGAGGTGTTCTTAGATTGTCATCCTTATGAGTGGCGGTCGGGGACGAGCGATGGTCTTTTCCAACCAATCTATACCCCTAGGAGCATGCGCGTAGTGCTTGGTTTTTGATGACTTGTAGATTTTTGCAATAAGTATGTGAGTTCTTTATGACTAATGTTGAGTCCATGGATTATACGCACTCTCAACCTTCCATCATTGCTAGCCTCTTCGGTACCGTGCATTGCCCTTTCTCACCTTGAGAGTTGGGGCAAACTTCGCCGGTGCATCCAAACCCCGTGATACGATACACTCTATCACACATAAACCTCATATCTTCCTCAAAACAGCCACCATACCTACCTATTATGGCATTTCCATCGCCATTCCGAGATATATTGCCATGCAACTTTCCACCGTTCCGTTTATTATGACACGCTTCATCATTGTCATATTGCCTTGCATGATCATGTAGTTGACATCGTATTTGTGGCAAAGCCACCATGCATATTATTTCATACATGTCACTCTTGATTCATTGCTCATCCCGGTACACCGCCGGAGGCATTCATATAGAGTCATATTTTGTTCTAAGTATCGAGTTGTAATCATCGAGTTGTAAATAAATAGAAGTGTAATGATCATCATTAATAGAGCATTGTCCCAAAAAAAGAAAGGCCAAAAAAGGCCCAAAAAAAGAAAAAGAAAAGAAAAAAAGAGAAAAAAAGGGACCATGCTACTATACTTTTTCCACACTTGTGCTTCAAAGTAGCACCATGATCTTTATGATAGAGAGTCTCTTGTTTTGTAACTTTCATATACTAGTGTGAATTTTTCATTATAGAACTTGGCTTGTATATTCCAATAATGGGCTTCCTCAAATGCCCTAGGTCTTCGTGAGCAAGAAAGTTGGATGCACACCCACTTAGTTTCTTTTGTTGAGCGTTCATACATTTATAGCTCTAGTGCATCCGTTGCATGGCAATCCCTACTACTTGCATTGACATCAATTGATGGGCATCTCCCTAGCCCGTTGATTAGCCGCGTCAATGTTATACTTTCTCCTTTTTTTGTCTTCTCCACACAACCCCCATCATTATATTCTATTCCACCCATAGTGCTATATCCATGGCTCACGCTCATGTATTGCGTGAAAGTTGAAAAAGTTTGAGATTACTAAAGTATGAAACAATTGCTTGGCTTGTCATCGTGGTTGTGCAACATGAGAGCATCTTGTCTGACGAAAATGAAGCATGGCCAAACTATATGATTTTGTAGGGATGAGCTTTCTTTGGCTATGTTATTTTGAGAAGACATAATTGCTTGGTTAGTATGCTTGAAGTATTATTATTTTTATGTCAATATTAAACTTTTATCTTGAATCTTTCGGATCTGAACATTCATGCCACAATAAAGAAAATTACATTGAAGAATATGCTAAGTAGCATTCCACATCAAAAATTTTGTTTTTATCATTTACCTACTCGAGGACAAGCAGGAATTAAGCTTGGGGATGCTTGATACGTCTCCAACGTATCTATAATTTTTTATTGCACCATGCTATTATATATTCTGTTTTGGATGTTTAATGGGCTTATTTATAGACTTTTATATTATTTTTGGGACTAATCTATTAACCCAAGGCCCAGTGCAAATTGCTGTTTTTTTTGCCTATTTGAGTGTTCCGCAGAAAAGGAATATCAAACGGAGTCCAAAGGGAATGAAACCTTCGGGAGAGTTATTTTTGGAACAAACGTGATCCAGAGGACTTGGAGTGGACGTCAACAAACAACCGAGGAGGCCACGAGGAAGGGAGGCGCGCCTGCCCTCCTGGGCGCGCCTCCACCCTCGTGGGCCCCTCGTGGCTCCATCGACCTACTTCTTCCTCCTATATATACCTACGTACCCCAAAACCAACCAGGAGCACCACGAAACCCTATTTACACCGTTGCAACCTTCTGTACCCGTGAGATCCCATCTTGGGGCCTTTTCCGGCGCTCCGCCAGAGGGGGAATCGATCACGGAGGGCTTCTACATCAACACCATAGCCTCTCTGATGATGTGTGAGTAGTTTACCACAGACCTTCGGGTCCATAGTTATTAGCTAGATGGCTTTTTCTCTCTCTTTGGATCTCAATACAAAGTTCTCCTCGATCTTCTTGGATATCTATTCAATATAACTCTTTTTGCGGTGTGTTTGTCGAGATCCGATGAATTGTGGGTTTATGATCAAGATTATCTATGAACAATATTTGAATCTTCTCTGAATTCTTTTATGTATGATTGGTTATCTTTGCAAGTCTCTTCGAATTATCAGTTTGGTTTGGCCTACTAGATTGATCTTTCTTGCAATGGGAGAAGTGCTTAGCTTTGGGTTCAATCTTGCGTTGCTCGATCCCAGTGACAGTAGGGGAAACGACACGTATTGTATTGTTGCCATCGAGGATAAAAAGATGGGGTTTATATCGTATTGCTTGAGTTTATCCCTCTACATCATGTCATCTTACCTAATGCATTACTCTGTTCTTATGAACTTAATACCCTAGATGCATGCTGGATAGCGGTTGATGTGTGGAGTAATAGTAGTAGATGCAGGCAGGAGTTGGTCTACTTGTCGCGGACGTGATGCCTATATACATGATCATGCCTAGATATTCTCATAACTATGCTCAATTCTATCAATTGCTCGACAGTAATTTGTTCACCCACCGTAATACTTATGCTATCTTGAGAGAAGCCGCTAGTGAAACCTATGGCCCCCGGGTCTATTTTCCGTCATATTAATCTTCCATCAACTAGCTAATTTTGGTGTTGTTTATTTTGCAATCTTTACTTTCAATCTTTATCATAAAAATACCAAAAATATTAGCTTATCATCTCTATCAGATCTCACTTTTGCAAGTGGCCGTAAAGGGATTGACAACCCCTTTTATCGCGTTGGTTGCAAGGTTCTTATTTGTTTGTGTAGGTACGAGGGACTTGCGTGTGGCCTCCTACTGGATTGATACCTTGGTTCTGAAAAACTGAGGGAAATACTTACGCTACTTTGCTGCATCACCCTTTCCTCTTCAAGGGAAAAACCTACGCATGCTCAAGAGGTAGCACAAACCACAGTAGAGAGTCTGAAGAAGGAAGTGTATAAGGCGAGAGCACATTCTAGCAATGATGATGAGCACCATGGCACAAGACTTCCCACTACTACTCAGTTCCAGAAGATGCCCATGTCAGCAGCCATGCCAGTCACCACCAGAGCCACAGTCTCAGCTCAAGCTGTTGAACCCATAGTTGCTCCATCAGTTCCTCTAGCTGTATCTACACCACTAGCTAAATAGACATCAACCGAGTTCTTTGCAGACACACTTGTCTCTACTCCGACCACGTGTATGCACACCAGCGCTGCAAGTGAGAGGACTTCACCACCATGAGCTGCCGGAGATCGAGCCCAGAGCAATGTTTAGCTCTTTACTTGTTTGAACTTTTTGGTACTTTTTGCCAAAGGGGAGAATTAATATAGATCATTAGGGCTTCGAGAGAGAGAGAGAGAGAGTTCTTTGTTTTTCTTGTTTGATTTCTTTGAGGTTTATGCTACTTCGTGATATTTTTGGTTGACTCTGTTATGAGACTATGTTACTTTGTGCTTGATCATACCATACTTCGTTGCTAACTATGCTTAAATATCTATCCATTTGCCTCTATGGTCATTCACTTGTGTGCTTAGTGATGAGTGCTTGTTACATTGCAATCATATCATTTTGAGCGCTCCACCAAGATGTATGTGACATGAAAGAGTGAACCATGATGTTAATCGATTGTGCATTTGCATTCAACCACAAATATTTAATAATGCACAAATTTAGGGGAGGATCTTACTTATCACATACTTCTCAAAGAGACAATGTATTTCATTGATTATATCATTTGTCGAAGCTTTGATCTATATCTTGTCATCAATTACCAATAAGAGGTCAAAAAAGTGCAACTAATCCCCGGGTGGTTTTAGGTAATTCATAACAACATATATGTCACTGAACTAATGCTTATTCAAGATAGATTTCAGAAAAGTTCAATGATTGGCATGGCAAGGACATGAGAATGTGGACCCCTCAAAATGCAAAGGAAATGGATGGGCAAAGCTTCAAGACTCTACATTTTTGTTTAAGTGATCCAAGATCACATTGAGTCCATAGGAAAGCCAATACTGTTAAAAGAGGATGAGGTTTTGATCATGACTCAATTGCTTAAGTGCTTGATGATATTTCTCCAAAACCGTCAACTATTTTCTCCAAGTCATATATGTCCAAACACTAAAAAGCCAACTTGGTACCAGCAAAAAGATCCCACCTGTACTCACCGAGTGGATCCTATACACTTCCAGAGCCAAAACCTACAATTTCAGTCTCACCGAGATGACGATCGGTCCCATCGATTTGCACTGACCAAGTTTCTATAACCTTGTTGCTTCACTTTGGAATCACCGAGTTTAAACAATGGGAATTACCAAAATGCGGTCTCGCCTAGGTCATCGCATTTCGGTCTATCCAAGATTTCCACTTCGGTCCCATCGAAAAGCTCAACGTTTATATCTTTTACACATGTTGGTCTCGCCGAGTTTTTCGCCTCGGTGTCACCGAGTTGAGTCAAAACTGTGTAATGGTTGGGTGAAGTCTATAAATTCCCCTCCACCCCACCTACTCTAAAAGAGAGCCGTCAGAAGGAATCTACACTTCCACCATTCATTTTTTGAGAGAGAACCACCTACTCATGTGTTGAGATCAAGACATTCCAATCCTAGCATTTGAACCTTGATCTCTAGCCACCTCAAGTTGCTTTCCACTCCAATCCTTCTCCTACCCAAGTAAAATCCATGAGAGAGTGATTGAGTGTTGAGGAGACTATCTTTTGAAGCACAAGAGAAAGGAGTTCATCATCAACAATACCATCTATTACCTTTTGGAGAGTGGTGTCTCATAGATTTGTTAGGTGTCACTTGGGAGCTTCCAAGATCTTGTGGAGTTGAACCAAGGAGTTTGTAAGGGCAAAGAGACCGCCTACTTCATGACGATCTAGCCCGAGTGAGGCTAGTCCTTGTGGACGTAACCCATGGTGGAATAAACAAGGCTACTTCTTCATGGACCCTTCGTGGGTGAAGCCCTCCGTGGACTCGTGTACCTTCCATGGGTTGAAGTCTCGATCAACGTAGACGTACGATAGCACCAACTATCGAAAGCACACCAAAAATCACCGTGTCCTCATTGCGTTTGATTTTGCCGACCCCTCCTTTACGTTCATGTGCAAAGTCTTTGCTTTCCGCTGCTCAACTCTTAGACTTGCATGTGTAGGGTGTTACTTGACTTGGTAGAATTGCTAAAACTTGCCTACAACTAAAATTGGGAAAAGGATAAGTTTTTATTTGGTCAATAGTCTAATCAGCCCCCTCTAGACATACTTTCAATCCTACACCGGCCCGCCCTCACATTCGGCATGTTAAAGGCCCGTGTAGTATGTCACTGCATAAATGACCTGAGAGAGCATTCGGCCTGTTAACAGCCCAACATGTAATTAGGCCGGCACATATCTAATGTTGGGTTCTGCCTGCTAATGGCCCATGGGCTTCCGAGCAGATTTCAGGCCCAAGATTTCTTTCGGCCTACTAACAACGTTGGGTATGCTATGGCCCATTAAGGCCTGAGTTGAGTTTCAGCCTTTTAAGGGCCCGTGTCCTGTATGGGCCACATTATGGCCCAATATTTGTGGCCACATATTCTAGTGCAAGAATTGATAGTGGTTAGTTATTTTCTATGATATGTAGGTCATTAGGGCCCATAATTGTTCAACAGACCGCTCTGGGCCAGCCCCAATTATGACATGTTATGCCTCTGGGCCATTTCGCGTGATTTGGCCCGTTAGCCTCCTATGATGCTTTCTGCCTACAAGCAGACTGATGAAACCAAAAACATTGATTAACAATAAACCTACACTATACAAAAATGGCTTGCTGTTTTCTTCAACCGCTGCCCATTAAGAACAAATGTTATATCGCAACAAAACAAATTATAGCCATATAACAAAAGGAGGGTCGGCATAAAAATTTATAGTCCGGTAGATAAATGCACCATCAGAAGTTCAGAAGGTAAGATCATTTGACCTGACTAGTATGTTTTCATGCTGTAGTGTTTGATGGAGCCTCATCTTCACTATAGTTGGAGTTCAAGTGATATTTTTTCTCGGATTCATTGTTGGAGTCAGCACTACAAAAAAGTACACTTCCACGACATTATGGCCCGAACAAAAACTTTTTCTGTCATGGATGTGACACTTCCATGACGATAATTGTGACAAAAACATGTATCATCATAGATATGGACTCCTGATGAGGACATCAATACCATAGTTACCTAAAATAGATACATTTGTGTTGATTACTAATGAAGGGCCTAGTATGGACAAGAGGGATGAACACTGGAGTAGGATCAAGCATGGAGATGAAGCCGCGCACGCAGGGAATCAGAACGACGTTTCTAATGGAGTTTTCAACACTTTGAAGCCCCCATGACGACACATAAGGACATGGACGAAATATACAAGATGCCCTTTCATAAATTTCGTCCATAGCTTATTATAGGTGTTGCGCCACCTTAGTTTTGGGCTAGGCCCATGTAATTTTAAAATACTACTTCATAGGCTAGTTTTAGAGTCTATATTGTAGGGGAAACGACTCAGGAGGTGTTTTAGTCCACCTTGCCATGGGCGGACAAAATCCCCTCCCTTTTCTCCTATAAATTCAGCCCTTACACTAGTGCAGAAAAGCCTAGCTACAGCGTGCCAAAAACAGCCTTGGTGGTGTGCACACCCGACACCACCAATATGGCGCTAGTGTCAAAAATTAGCGCTGGCGTTGGTACCTACACCATCAGTATTTTGGACGGTAATGGCATGCCGCGTTGTCAACGCCAGTAGTATTAATCATTAGTTGTGATGTTGCATGTTTTCATGACGCCGGTAATTTGATTTTCATATTTGAAATAAAAGTTGTACAACAGCGATTTCAGCCAAAATGACAGCATAATCCGGTTTAAGAACATTCAATAAATCAACTATAAATAGACCCAATGACAACATTTAAGTTTAACAACGCACTTATTGATATAGTTGAACAAAGTAGGCAAAGTAACACACATGAGTGTACAAGTTCAAATAAATAGAGGTGATAATAACATGATATCTTCCATGCATGCCAACCAGCTAACTATGACTTTTCGGTGGGCGGAGTCAGGGTCATAGTCCGGAGTAAGTGAACCATCATCGCTGCCAGCAGGCATGTACTAGACCATGATATCGTCATGATCGTAGTCTAGGTAGAACGTGGCTCTCTCCCCAGCTTCCATCTCGTAAGCATTTGCAAGGGCTTTCCAACCAGTGCAACCGAAGTAGGTGCGGTTTGCCTCGTTGGTGACAAGACAATTAAATTGTTGGGCCGTCAGCATCTTCATGAGGGTGCATTGGAATGTGATGGTTGCATCAACTGGAACTTTAAACTTCTCTTGGAAGTCACGCCTTGCCCCGCAAGGGATGACCTGAGCAAAATTGAAAGAAAGAAGTAGCTAGCTAGTTAAACAATTTTGGGCATAACCGTATACATCATATGAAACTCAATCAAAACATGTTCAACTAAAACATACCGTCCTAGTGAGGAAGTCATTCGGTAGATCTATGAAGAACTTCTTATCCCTTTGGCATCTCACTGAACCACAGGTCTCACATGGGGCATCCATTTACTGCTTTATGAAGTTGAAAAAATAAGCATACATAACACATGCACATAGATATAATGCAACATAAGCAGTTAGTACGAACCAGCGCTATCCGCCCATCTAGTTATTAACACATACGTACTTGTAATAAAACAATTCTACAAACCATGCGTAGTTCAAACATAAAACATGCATAAAGTTAAACAGTTCATATGAAATAGGTAGCATGCGCTAAGCTAGTGGCCAGAGGGACCGACCTCGTGGTCGTGCTTAGTTGACCTACGACGACACCCATGTTGACCCTCCTCCTCACACTCCAAGGCATCCCAGTCTATGGGATCCTCCTCCGCGCTCTTCCTGGCTGCATACTGAAGTAACACGCATCATCTTGTTGACCTCCACGAGTTTGTCATCTCTCACAAGCTTGCTCATCAGTGGGTCGAAGAACTGCATCTCGACCTCTTTGCTCTCCTTTCCCTCGACCCTAGTGCATATCCTCATGTCCTCAGGCGCGAGGAACATCGCAAACTCATGACACTCAGGGAAGTTCAGGTTCGCCCCTTCCTGAAAGAACTCTACTTCCATGGCATCATACGCGCGCGCTAACTCCGGAGTGTCCCAATGGCCAAGTTCGTGGACGACATAGTGGATAGCTACACTACATTCTTTCACCACAAGTACACTACTAGAAGTACAATAAAAATACACTATCTAAAATCATAGTCTACAACTACACTACGTTCTTTCACCACAAGTACACTACTAGAAGTACGATAAAATTACACTATCTAAAATCATAGTCTACAACTACACTACATTCGTCATCACAAGTACAATACTAGAAGTACAATAAAATTACACTATCTAAAATCATAGTCTACAAATAATATAATATAATCTTACACTACTCGTACACACAAAATTCAACATTATTCTACACTACTATTACACTACACTAAGTAGAACTCACCCGTGGCGGCGGTAGACGGCGAGGAGGCGTTGCAGGGTGCAATGGGGCCGGGGGCGGTGGCCGGGGTGGAGGCGGAGGCGACGACGATGGGGGCTTCAACGGAGGCGACGGCGACGGGGGCTTCGACGGAGGCGACGGGGACAGGGATGGCGGCGGTGGAGGCGAAGGCGATGGTGGTGGAGGCGGAGGCGACGGTGACGGCGACTGGGGCTTCAACGGTGGAGGCGGAGGCGACAGTGGAAGCGGAGGCGAGGGCAACGGGGGCGGCGACGATTTAATGGGGATCGATGGTTGTGTGTGTGTGGGGGGGGGGGGGGGGGGGTTAATCAATATATCCAGCCGGGGGCGGCGAGGTAATTGCTGGCGTTGGCCTACGCGGCTAACGCCATTGCTATATGTTACACATTTTTTATTTTTATGTGTTAGATATTTTGTTTTTTATATTTATATAGATGTTTAGTTTATTATTTTATTGTTTTATTTTCTTATTTTTATTATATCTTTATTTTTACTAACTATTTTGTGTAAATACGAAACCATACAAGGGAAAACAATAATGAGAACACCAACATCGATCTCATTAATCTAGCCTAGATACATAATAGTTGAAGGATGAAAATAATAACAAATATATATATAACTTCTAGTACTACACACTCTTGATCTAGACTAAGAACATCATCAGTGTAATGATTCCCACGAGAAAAAAGGTGCCACCGATCCAGCAGGGAGAATGAAAGATGCAAAGGTGTCCCGTCTTTCGATGATATGGTGGCTATCGTTTTTGGTGGAGTAGACTTTGATGATCTGACTACGATCGTGCGAGGACGTCGCGCCTTAGCAATCGCTAAACCAACTCCGAGTGGTTATTGACCACACCGGAGCACGATCAACCTGACCATGAAGGTCTATTTCCTGCAAGCAAACGAAGAACAAGCAAGAAACTGAAATTGCAATCTGGATATTGTGAATATAAGAGGAAAGCTTTATTAATGAAGGCGGGGTTCGGTGACGTCTTGGTCTGGTCGTTGAACACAAACGAAGTACGCGAAGTTGCAGCTATGTCGAACTTTTAATCTAAACAAAACCCAAAGTCTAAACGATGCCCTAAGGGCTGTATATATGGAGGAAGAGGCGGGGGGGGGGGATTTTAAGTCTTGAAATCATCACTTGTAACTCCGTTCTTGTTCCCCTTGCGCATGTCATCATCTCCATGCTTCGTCTTGCTCCAGTGTTCATCCCTCTTATGCATGCCAGGCCCTTCATTTGTAAGCAAAACAAATGTATCCAATTTAGGCGGCATCATATTCTCATGAACATTAGAATCATTACCAAGAAACAAAAGTACCTGCTAATTTAGTTGGCGTGCGCGAGCTCTAGTAATTGGTCCGGTATATGTAGCAGTAGGGGTTGTGGGTGTAACAATGGTATTTATGTCCTCATCATCCTCCCCTTCTTGAAATGAAGTCGTCCTCGACGGAAGCTCATCTTCCTCACCCAAATAAGGCTTCAAATCTGCAACGTTAAAAGTGGGACTAACCCCAAAATCTGCAGGCAGCTCAAGTTTATATGCATTATCATTTATTTTCTCTAAAACCTTAAATGGACCATCGACACGTGGCATTAGCTTTGATTTGCGCAAATCAGGAAATCTATCCTTATGAAAATGTAACCAAACAAGATCTCCAGGTGCAAATACAACACATTTTCTACCCTTATCTCCAGCAAGTTTATATTTAGCATTCATACGCTCAATGTTCTCCTTAGTTAGCTCATGCATTTTTAAGATCAATTCAACACGTTGTTTAGCATCAAAATTAACCTTCTCCGAAAATGGGAAGAGGCAACAAATCAATAGGTGCACGAGGAAGGAAACCATACACAATTTCGAAAGGGCACATCTTAGTAGTAGAATGCAATGAACGATTATAAGCAAATTCAATATGAGGCAAGCATTCTTCCCACATTTTCTTTTTATTCTTCAAAATAGCCCTAAGCATAGTAGACAATGTTCTATTGACTACTTCAGTTTGTCCATCAGTTTGGGGGTGACATGTAGTACTAAAAAGCAGTTTAGTCCCCAACTTTGCCCATAAACATCTCCAAAAGTGGCTAAGAAATTTAGTATCACGATCTGAAACAATTGTATTTGGCACACAATGCAAGCGAATAATTTCACGAAAGAACAAATCAACAACATTAACAACATCATCGCTTTTATGACATGGTATAAAATGTGGCATTTTCGAGAAACTATCCACGACAACAAATATGCTATCCCTGCCCTTGTTTGTTCGAGGTAAACCTAAAACAAAGTCCATAGATATTTCCTCCCAAGGAACACTAGGTACAGGCAAAGGCATATATAAACCATGAGGATTGAGTCGTGAATTAACTTTTTGACATGTAGTGTAGCGAGCAACAAAATGCTCAACATCCCGTCTCATCTTTGGCCAAAAGAAATGTGTAGCAAGTATATCCTCCGTCTTCTTCCCGCCAAAGTGTCCCATTAATCCTCCTCCATGCGCCTCCTGCAACAACAAAAGACGCATGGAGCTAGCTGGAATGCATAGCTTGTTAGCACGAAACACAAATCCATCGTTAACGACGAACTTGTTCCATGTTCTCCCTTCCTTACAATTCTGCAATACATCTTTAAATTCAACATCATGCACATATTGATCTTTGATGGTCTCGAAACCAAATATTTTAAAGTCAAGTTGTGAAAGCATAGTATAACGATGAGACAATGCATCAGTAATAACATTTTCTTTACCCTTCTTGTGTTTAATGACATAAGGGAAAGTCTCAATGAATTCAACCCATATAGCATGTCTACGGTCCAGTTTTGCTTGACTTTTAATGCGTTTCAAAGATTCATGATCAGAATGTATAACAAATTCTTTGGGCCATAAATAATGTTGCCATGTTTCTAAGGTCCGAACAATAGCATATAATTCTTTATCATAAGTAGAATAGTTCAAACTAGGCCCACTCAATTTTTCAGAAAAGTATGCAACAGGTTTGCCATCTTGTAATAACACACCTCCTAATCCAATTCCACTAGCATCACATTCAAGCTCAAAAGTCTTATTAAAATCAGGAAGTTGGAGTAAAGGAGCATGTGTCAACTTATCTTTCAATACCGTGAAGGCTTCTTCCTGTGCGGCACCCCAAACAAAAGGCACATCCTTATTTGTAAGCTCATTGAGAGGTGTAGCAATGGTGCTGAAATCGCTCACAAAATGCCTATAGAAACCAGCGAGTCCAAGAAAACTACTCACTTGTGTCACCATTTTGGGTTGCGGCCAACTCTCAATAGCTTCAATCTTGGCTTTATCAACTTCAATTTCCCGTGGAGTAACAACATAGCCAAGAAAAGATACTCAGTCGGTGCAAAAGGTGCACTTCCCAAGGTTACCAAACAAACGTGCATCACGTAAAGCAATAAAAATAGCACGTAAATGTTCTAAATGTTCCTCCAAAGATCTGCTATAAATTAGTATATCATCAAAATAGACTACCACAAATCGTCCAATGAAAGCACGTAAAACTTCGTTCATTAATCTCATGAAAGTACTAGGTGCATTAGGTAACCCAAAAGGCATGACTAACCACTCATATAATCCGAACTTAGTTTTAAATTTCATACATCCCCCAATTTTATATGAATTTGATGGTATCCACTACGCAAATCAACTTTGGAGAATATTGCAGAGCCACTCAATTCATCAAGTATATCATCTAGCCTAGGAATAGGATGAAGATAACGAGTATTAATATTATTAATGCCTCTACAATCAACACACATACGCGATGTAACATCCTTTTTCGGCACTAGAATAATAGGAACAACATAAGGAGTAAGGGATTCGCGTATATAACCTTTGTTGAGCAACTCCTGGACTTGACGCATAATCTCCATCGTCTCCTCTGGATTGGTACAGTATGGTGCACGGTTGGGCAGCGATGCATCAGGAATTTAGTCAATCTGATGCTCAATCCCTCGAATAGGTGGTAATCCCGGTGGCACGTCTTGTGGAAAGACGTCAGCGAACTCCGGCAAAATGTTAGTAACAGCAGGAGGCAAAGAGGAAGGCACGTCCTCGAATGAAAATAATGCCTCTTTGCACACAAAAGCATAGCAAACACATTTGCTGAAATCTAGCTCATTAATATCATATTTTGTGGCAAGTAAACATGCTCTTTTCAATTTAATTTCAGAAGCAACACTAGATGGTTTATTATTAGGTTTCATTTGTTGCTCAAATTCTTTTGCCACAATCTGATTTTCACTCTTATTTTTCTCCTGTTTTGCTTTATTAGCTCTATTAATATCATCTTTCAAAATGGAATCAGGAGACACAAAGTAATATGTTTATCCTTATGAACAAGAGTATACTGATTGTTTCTACCATGGTGTACAGAATTTTTATCAAATTGCCATGGTCTACCAAGTAACAAGGAACACGCTTGCATGGGTACCACATCACAATCAACATAATCGACATATGTAGAGATACTAAAATGCACACGAACAGTACGTGTTACCTTAACCTTGCCGCTGTTGTTGAACCATTGGATGTAGTAAGGATGTGGATGTGGTCTTGTGGTGAGAGATAGCTTCTCCACCATCTCCATGCTAGCCAAGTTGTTACAGGACCCTCCATCTATGATGACGCGAACATAACGTTCCTTCACAACTCCCTTTGTATGGAACAAATTATGCCTCTGATTTTGCTCAGCTTGTGTAACCTGCACACTCAAAACACGTTGAGCAACTAAACATTCATACCTGTCGGCATCTTCAACAGCCATGTATTGCGTCTCATGATCAGAATCATCTCCACCGTGTTCTTCACTTGTAATAAGAGCCAAAGTCTCCTCATCATAGTCACTAGCGGACTCATACCCACCATCCTCGGTAACAATCATCACACGCTTAGATGGGCATTCTCTCGCATAATGACCTCCACCCTTGCAATGATGAAAAATAATATCATGTGTTTGCCCTATTGATGCCATGGATGAAGAAGAGCTCTATGCAGGCCCAGAAGGTGTTCCTTGGCAGATAGTGGTGGTTGTGCCTGCTTTCTTGTATCACGGTTGGAGGTGGCAGCTGACGGAGGTGCCGGTGTAGCAGAACATGTGGAAGAAGAGGATGCACGCGGTGTCGATGATGAAGGTCAACCTGTAGAAAAGTTAGTTCGCGCCAATGCATGTCGATCCTGCACTTCACGTTCAACTTTGCAAGCAAGATGGAATAAACGAGTGATATTACCTTATACTCTAGAATGGTCTGAAACTCTTTATTTAATCCACCCATAAAACGTGCAAGCATAGCTTCATTATACTCAACAATACCACATCTAATCATACCAGTTTGTAATTCCTGATAATATTCTTCTACAGATTTTTTTTCCTTATCTCAAACACTGCAATTTTTGAAGCAATTCACGTTGATAATATGGTGAAACCCAGCGAGTATGCATAGCATTTTTCAAAGCAGCCCAAGTAGCTGTAATAGGATATAATCTACAATGTTCAGACCACCAAACACATGCAAAACTAGTGAAAGCACAAACAGCAGCAGGAACATGTCTCTCCTCAGGATATTGTAAACATGTAAAACGTTGTTCAGTTTCTAACTCCCAAGTAAGATATATATCAGGAACATATCTACCCTCAAATGGTGGAATATTCAATTTTAATTTAGGAAGATGGTCATGATCTCGTACCTCAGGTGGTGGTGCAGCCCTACTGTTGCGATGATATGCATGAGGACGACCTGGCGGTGGTGCTGGTGGTTGCACGTAGTTCTGATCTTGATCAACCTCATCCTCGTAATGGTCCTCCACCTCTGCAGTAGCAGCAGGAGCTACACAAGCATCAGTAGTAGGTACAGCGGCACCAGAAGTTTGACCAGGCTCAAGGGGAACGCACAATGCTCGTCCCACTTGATTTGGAAGGCGATGTTGTTGTAGTTGCTGTAGAGGTGCGATAGGTGCAGCAGGCGGTGGTTGTGGAAGACGCGCGAGCAATTCATTAAACTTGTTATCGAGCTTTGTTTCGAATGCCTTCTCAATGCCATCTATCTTCTCCATGGCCTCTTCAAATCTGTTGAGCACATCGTCCACCTGTCCACTCATTATTTGCTGAAACTTATCATGAAGCTCCTTGTTCGTCAAGTTCTCCCAGTCAATCTCGTCGGCTTGTGATCCTGCCATGGTTAGCAACAATAGAAACACACAAGAATATGATCCTACAGACTACTAACAAGTGGTGGTGCTGGATGTCACAAATCCGTCAAGAAAATCTCAAATTCTTACCAGTTCTTACCCAGCAACAGGCGGTGATCGGCAACCGCTGTAGTCAAAACTCTCAAAGCTTGGATAGAGCGATTACCAGGGAGAGTCAAACGCACGACGTAGATGTATGTGGAGCTAGGAAGGCTTATAATATGGTAGCAAAAAGGGTCAGCAATAATCAATTCAGAGATGCAAAGTTGAATAAACGCTCAACGACGGTACTATGCTGGTCCTAGGCTAGACCGTACTAGAGACGCGAGCCTAGAACACGAACAAAATCACGGCGCGGCACGTAAACAAGGGAAAAGCACACTCTGAATTTTCTTTTCGCTCTTTTTTGCGCTCCTCTTTTTTTTGTGAAAAAGCACTATAATGGCGAGTGTCTCAAAACTCTTCCCAAGTCAAACTAACAGGATATGCACGAAATTTTTTTGACAATTTTTTTCCGAAAATCGGGTAGCGACAACGAAGAAGTGCGACAAAAAATCACTATGATGGCGAGTGTCACAAAAGACTCAGAAAAACCTAAAAACTGGATAGGGAAAAATATTTTCGATTGCCACAATTTTGGCCTAAAAACTGCTCGGGGGTCTCCAGACTTTTTCTCCCGGAAACCTACTCAGGCAAGGAAACATGAATCGGAAAATAGATGGACCTCGAAAACAAACCTACTATGAAAAGAACTCGGATTGGTGGTGGATATATGATGGTAAGATATGGCAGCAGTGGTGGTATATGGCAGCGGTAGTGGTATATGGTAGCGGTGGTGGTATATGGATATAGATTGGTGGTGGTATATGGATACAGATTGGTGATGGTATACAGATACGGATCGGTGGTAGATAGCAGGGGCGATGATGATGGTGCGGCGGCGGCGTGACAACTTATGACCAGAACTCGAAACTCTAAAAGACTAAACTCTAAGACCAGCAACTAGACACGACGATGCAACCACAAATTCAGCAAAGCAAAAAACTGAAAAGACTATGCAAAGGCTTCGACTTGTTCGGATATAGTGAAATAACCCTAATTTTTTCTGGCTTTTCATGGACTATAGGTATGAAGAAAAGACTCGATCTAAACTATGAAAAACTGTAAAATCTCACCGAGCAACCTGGAAATATGATACCACTTGATAGAGGCAAAGGTGTCCCATCTTTCGATGAGATGGTGGCTATCATTTTTGGTGGAGTAGACCTTGACGATCCGACTACGGTCGTGCGAGGACGTCACGCCTTAGCAGTCGCTAAACCAACTTCGAGGGGTTATTGACCACGTCGGAGCACGATCAGCCTGACCACAAAGGTCTATTTCCTGCAAGCAAACAAAGAACAAGCAAGAAACTAAAATTGCAATCTGGATTTGCGAATATAAGAGGAAAGCTTTATTAATGAAGGCGGGGTTCTGTGGTGTCTTGGTCTGATCATTGAACACAAACGAAGTACACAGAGTTGCATCTTTGGCGAACTTTTAATCTAAACAAAACCCAAAGTCTAAACGATGCCCTAAGGGCTGTATATATGGAGGAAGAGGGGGGAATTTCGTGGCCCTTGGAGGAGGGGTCTGAAACCAACCCTAACTCTTGTTCCCCACACATACGGACTCTAAAAATATCCTATAATTAAGTATTTCAAAATTACATGGGCCTGGCCCAATAATAAGGTGTCGCAACACCTAGAATAACCTCTGGACAAAATTTATGAAGTGGCATCTTGTATATTTCGTCCAAGGCTTCATGCACTCCTTATGGTGGCTTCAAAGTCCTGAAATCATCACTTGTAACTCCGTTCTTGTTCCCCTTGCGCATGCCATCATCTTCATGTTTGGTCTTGCTCTAGTGGTCATCCCTCTTATCCATGCCAGGCCCTTCATTTGTAAGCAAAACAAATGTATCCAATTTAGGCAGCACCATATTCTCATGAACATTAGAATCATTACCAAGAAACAAAAGTGCCTGCTAATTTAATTGGCGTGCGCGAGCTCTAGTAATTGGTCCAGTATATGTAGCAGTAGGGGCTGTGGGTGTAACAACGGTATTGATGTCCTCATCAGAGAATGAGTCCAAGCATAACACCAGCTAAAAGTGCATATCAAAGCATCTTTAATTTTTGGATTTGGCCGCGTATCACATCAGTCTTCAGCTGCATCTCATCTATCTGTTGTTTTAGTTCACCAATGGATTACTCGAGCAACTCGCTCACGTACTTCTACACGAGATCAACCCATATCCATGTGTAGCAATATTTTGTCCCTAACACCTATGGATCACAATATACACACACATATATTAATGATCGCGACATTATACATACATACAGATACATACATACATACATACATACATACATACATACATATATATATAGTTGAATTGTGCAAATTAGCAGAATAGATCAATATCGAGGTATTTTCTGTCATATTACCTTTCCACGGTTGCCGCAAATGTAGAACTCTCGCTCTGGATTACTTTGTGTGTGTGACATATGCTTATCAGCCGGGCGTCCATAGCCACAAAGCAGCACAAGTGCCCTCGCTCGATTCCTGGCAGCTTCAGCGCCGGTGGCATAGCTGTCGGATCGAAGGGATGACATCACGCTGCAGCGGGATGATTCGCCAGACAGGGCTAGCTGCATTGGGTGTGGCGAGTGCATATCGTGGCCAACGGGGCCAGATGAGAGCTCGGCCAAGCCGGCGGAGTCCCAAACTTGCGACACGCCCCGCCAAAGTGGGCTTGCACGGGGAGCTCGTGCCGATTTGACAAGATCCGGTGGGCCCATTGTCAGCAAAGCAACTGACTAAGAGGGAGTAGAATTTTGTGGAGAATGGAAGTGAATGTATTTGAGAACAAGGGGCTGCCAACACATCTATATATAGGCACAACTTAGTGTTGGTGTTCCCGTCGACGGCACAACGGCACAAGGGTAAGTATCTATGGTGTGTTTACAGATCGCATGACAGCAGTATACTGCAACTGGTTACGACAACTGGGTCCACATATTAGTGACGTCAGAAGTTAAGAACGCCAACAGTAGCAAGTTATAGTTGGCGTACCAATTTGGACGGCGTCAACACTATTTGAAGAAAATAGTGCTGGCATTGATGAAAAACGGCGTGCCACAAACGAAAGTTGTGGCTAGCCGTTTTGCTGCTAGTGTTAAGGCACCATTTAGACTTGGGTTTCGTTTAGATTAAAGTTTGCCATAGCTGCAACTCACGTCCTTCGTTGTGTTCAACGACTAGACAAAGACGTCATAGAACCCCACTTGATTAATCAAGCTTTCCTCTTATATTCGCAATACCTAGATTGCAATCTCAGTTTATTTCTTGTTTTTTGTTTGCTTGTAGGAAATAGACCCTCATAGTCAAGTTTGATCGTGCTCCGTCGTGGTCAGTAACCTCAAGCATTCAACGGTCCAATTTTGAGGTGGTTCTTGATGAGGCCGATGAGTTTGTGATGATTGAGGATGAGGATCCTCGTGATCTCTACCGGAGAGTGACAACTCTTGTGGTAGCTCTTCAAGACCATGGAAGCAAGGACACAGATGACAATTGGATCAAGTGCAAGTTCCTTAAGGCAATCAGGCCGTTCAACAAGTCCATGTCCTCCTTGATTCGTCGACCAGACTTACACACCTTGTCTTCAAGCGATGTGTTCGACGAGTTTATTGCCAGGAACATCATGAACATGACCACCAATAATGCACTTGCTCGTGACCAACGGTTAAAGAAAGCCTCGCTCAACCTTGCTTTGAAGGCCAAGGCCATTCCGGAAAAAGAAGTGTAAGAAGAGGAGAGTTGCCCCGAAGATACCAAATATGCTTACCATGAGCACATGGCTCTTGCATCAAGGCAATTTGGGGGCAACAAGAGAAATACCAAGCCCAATTTCTCCAAGAGCAACTCAAGTGCCTCCAAGGGCAAGCAACATGTGAGAACTTGCTACAATTGTGGCAATGTAAGTCACTTTGTGGTGGATTGCCCCTATGATAAGAGGGAAGACAATGGTGGGAAGCTTATCCGCAAGGACAAGGCCAAGTCCTTCCCAAACAAGAACAACTTCTATACCTACTGATAAAATAAATAGGTATTCTTAGTCCGTCATGCTATTTTGTAGAAAACCCTCTGATGTTTCTGACATTAAACCCGTAGTCCATATCAAATGTATTTTAAAATACTCATATCCTAAACCGTAACTCCAAATTTAACATGTTATATATGAAATTTGATTAGAAAAATATGTAGAATTTGAATATAGCATTATTTTACCTGTTATCAATTTAAAAAATACTATCTATGCTGCAATGTTAATCACTAATGCATTATCCGGGTTTTTTGGTACTGATTCAGATTGGGGATGAACATCTCAGCAATATCAGGATTGGACATGAAATTGAAGATAAACTTGCTAGAGACACCCAATAAATAAGGACATGCATGACAAGAAATAAAATAAGGACCTAATAAAGATGGAATGTCTGCTACAAAAGAAGGTACCAATAAAGATGGGATGTCCTCTTTAAAATAAATAAAAAAGAAAATGCAGAGGAGATCCAATAAAAATAAGATGTTGCGCTATTCTCCTATATATAAGAAGAAAAAGAAAGGACATGCATGAAAAAAGGTAAAAGGAGGCATGCATGACAAAAAATAAAATAAAAGACAAGTTTGATAAGATATATATATATATATATATATATATATATATATATATATATATATATATATATATATATATATACCAGGGACAAATACGTATGACATGTATGGCAAGAAATAGTGATGAAATAGGGGCGCAAGTACCTGAGTCAACAGGAGACCATACAAAAATGTTCTTTTCTAGAAAAAAAAATCTTTTTATGGTTAAAAAATCCTGCATCTTTCTAACAACTCTTCATGTATTTAAGAAATAGCTACAAATTTTCAGATTATAGAACATTTTTTGTAAATCAAGAGCATGTGGTATTTTTTTCTCCCGTTGCAACGCGCGGGCCTTTTTGCTAGTCACTAATAAAGTGCCTCAAAAGGGGTTGGTGGTACAAGAAGAGTACCTCTCCGATGATGATGATGATGATGATGATACATGTGGTGAAGGAATGGCAACGGCCACCATGGCCCTTGCCACCTCTTCCCCAACCAAGGTGTCTCTCTTCAATGCCCCCAACGAGAACCTCATTGCCAAGTGCCTTATGGCCAAAGGTACCAACAAGCTGACCTCCAACATCAAAACCTCCATCACTACTACTCCTTCTTTGTTGGATTGTGTGGATAATCATGTGGAGGCAAAGTTGGATGAGAACGAATTTGATAAGTTCTTGAGTGAGCTAAGAGGTGAGACCAAGAAGCATTTTGTTGCTCTCTTGGAGCAACTTGGCGAGCCCAATGATATCATTGAGTCTCATGAGGATACCATATCTAAGTTAGAAGGGCATAATCATGACTATGCAGATAAAATTGCGGATCTATCCATTGCTCTTGAGGAAGAGCAAGGTCTTCGTTTGCCTCTTGAGGAGTCACACAACGTTGGTCTTGCAAAATTGCTAAAATATCTCGATCATGCTATTGTCCTTACTTGTGTGCTTAAATCTGAGAAGGTTGCACTTAGGGTTGGCCATGATACACTGAAGGAAGAGTTTGACATACTTGACAAGGCTCACAAGGCCTTGAAGGGTCTTCATGCCTCTCTCAAGGACTCTCATGATCAACTCCAAGTGAAACTAACCAAGGAGATTACCACATGTCTTTATTTTAGTTCATAACATCCATGCTACTAACCCTTGTTGTGAGCATGTGCATCTTGTGGAGGAGAATGTCGAGTTGAAGAAGCAACTTGAGAAGGGCCTTGTGACTTGTATACAAGGTGAGAAAAACCTCAATGACCTTTTGAGCAGTCAAAGGAAAGTTGTGGCAAAGGAAGGACTTGGGTTTATATTATGTCGTGCTAGTGATGGGCATGTTAATGCCAAATTTGTTGGTTCTTCTTATGAGTACATTGAATGGTCTATTTGGGTTCCTAAGACCCTCCTTGCTAACATCAAAGGACCCATTCAAAAATGGGTACCTAAATCCAAGCATTAATCTCTTGTAGGAGTTTGCTTCCGGTGGGGTGTCATGGTTGCTTGATAGTGGAGCAACAAATCATATGACTGGGAGCAAGGACTTGGTGGTGGATGTGCAAGCTATTCCATCTATGCCCACCCGGTTCCAATTCGGTGATGCTTCAACTTCTAAGGTATTGGGTCTCGGCAAGATGGTCATCTCTCAAGATTTATCTATTGAGAAGGTCATGCTTGTTGAGTCCATTGCATACAACTTACTTCCCGTTCGTCAACTTGCACTCATGGGCTTTGCAACATTCTTTGATCTTGATACCGTGGATCTTTTGTGGAGCAAGACTCTTAAAGTAGCCTTTGTTGGGCATGTCGATAATGGTCTCTATGTCGCTACTGCAGGATGGTCCAAACGCGACACTACAATCAGAGACCCTTCGATGAAACTGTGTATGATGCATTAATCGCAAACGGTGGTGTAATAAAACCGTAAAAAAAGGTACAAAACATTTGTGATGGTGGAGACATCAAGCATGATTTAGATTATAGTTGCGTGTGCGATGCGTGGTATATGGTTAATCCAGAAGAACTATTTGCGATGAGTCAGAACAACAGAAATGGGCATCCATATCAAGGTGTGTGCGATATACGGCATGCAGTTCACTCGGATGAACTGTTTGTGATTAGGGAACACAATGGAAACAATCAGCGAGATCAAGGTGTGTGCGATATACAACATACAGTTCACTCGGATAAACTGTTTTGGTTAGGCAACACAGCAGAAATGGTTGAATTTAACAAGATGTGTGTGATATGCGGCATACAGTTCACATAGATGACCTGTTTGCTATGAGCCAAAAGAACATGAATGATTCGTGTAAACAAGACGTGTGTGATATGCGGAAAACAACCCACTTGGATGAACTGTTTGCAATGAGAAAATATAACACAGACGGTTACTAGAGTTAATTCGTGTGAGATTTTGTGTGTAGAAAAAGCTTTGAAAAATGCAAACTAGTTGCTTGCAATGGCTAGGAGTATCGCACACGATGCGTGTGCGAGTACTCGTGTGCAATGATTAGTAAGTTACACATATGTTTTCTTATGTTAACACGTGTGTGATAACACGTGACACTGCATATAGTTGTCAGGTTGTGTGCTCCACTTAGTCTTCCCGCGCTCCATAGGGGTGAATTGTAAAATCCCCAATCCCCTAGCCAGCTGCTAGCTATAAATAACCACAACAATGGCCGCTAGCGGCGACTCGCTACTGATCCACTTGCTAGCTAGTTATCCACACATACCAGCATACCCCCAACGGCCGACGACGGGATGGAGTTGCACAACGGCGAAATCGAGGCTGAAGGCACGATGGTCGGCTTGGCGGTCAACGGCCATGCCGCCGACTCTCCCGACGATGGCCAGAGGAAGTAGGAAACATGGTACGAGCAAGCCGCTAGGTTAGCCAGGGTCGTCCTAAAAGCGGACACGATCGCCAACAGGGGATACTGCTAGCTCGGTGCAGAGTGCGGCGGATGGTGCGGGCAGCGAAACAGGAACCGCGACGACACAAGGACAACATGGTAGTGGCGGCCGCCGCACGAGGTGCAGGCTTATGTCCCAGATGGAGGAGGGCACAACCCTGAACGTTGCTGGGGCATGCTTGGGGCCGTCACAGCAGCCCTGGCGAGAGCCAAGTCATCTCGCCGGATGTCGTCGGGCAGACCTGGCGGTCGCGGTAGCCCGAGGAAAAATATTAAAATCATATATTGGATTTTATTTGCAATTTTAATTGCATTAAAAAAATTGCACATTTTCAAAACTGCATTTTTGTGTCAAAAAATGTTCACCCTGTTCTAATTATTTTAACTAGACGGGGAAAATTTGTTTTACCTTTTTTGGATTTTTATTTATTTTTCTATGAAATTTTTTCGGCGGAATGTTTAAAAAAAACGCGCCGCGCCCGACGGGCCGAGGCCCAGCCGAGCGGCCGGCCCAGCCGCGTCGTCTCCTCCGCGCCTACGCGCCGCCGCCGCCCGAGTCCGCCCCGAGCACGGGAGCCGCCACCGCCTTACCCCTCCCCCAAGCAGCCCCCCTCCTTAAATACCGCCGCCGCCCCCCCTTTCACCCCATCCCCGCCTGAGCCGAGCCCCGCCGGAGCCCGCACTCGCCGCCGCCGCTGCTCGCCCGTCGCCGTGCGCCGCCGCCGCCCCTCGCCGCCCCAAGCCCCGCCGCACCCCGCCGCCCTCGCCGCCCCTCGCCGAGCCCCGCCGGAGCCCGCCGACCCCGCCGGAGCCCTGTCCCGACGAGGTATCGATCCGATGCCGTTTGCCGTTTTTTTTAAACCGTTCGTTTTTTTTAAACCCTAGATTGGTTTATTTTCTTCGGTTTTATTATTTAGTGAACGTTCACCGACCCGTTCGTTTTAACGAACGTGTTCGTCGGATTTTCACTGTTAACGAACGTCCGTTCTTTAACCGCTCGTCAGTTTTCTTTTTCGTCGGATTTTTCCCAATTATTTCAGATCACGATTTCTGATCGGATCTTCGTTTTCATTTAACTTTTCGCTCGTTTATCGGAATCAGGCGATTCAAGCGCCTAGAGTTTCGTCTCGAAATTCTCTTTCCGTTTAACCTACCCAAACAAGTTTTTGCTACTATAAAATTTGACCTAGATCCAGATTAGTAAACGAAGCCTGTTTCTTTCGCCGTTTGACTTTCGTTGCTTCGTTCGAGTTGCTTCTTTTTGCAAACCGAAGTTCTTACGTTGAACTTTCTGGTTGGATCTTTCATTCGAGTTTTACCTGTGCATTAGATGAGTACTTATTGTTTGCTTGTTTGTTTGCGATAGAGTACCCGGAGTGTGCCGCTTGTTACTTCGAATCGCTAGGTTTCGCGGATCATCAGCAAGGCAAGTAACACTTTGATCATACTTTTCCATACCCAGTTTTTATTGCATTAGATCAATCCTCAAACATTGCATGATTAGGATCTAATTAAATTGTGGGTATTGGGAAGTAGCTGAGGTAGTACCTATTACCTGTTTTATTTATCAAACCCTTGGGAGTTACTTCTACGTTGCTATTATTATTGCCATGCTATGCTCGTAGACGTGGATTGGGTTTGAGTGAAATTCATGACAGATGTGAGATTGTTAATAATGGTTTACTTAAGGTGGCAACTAAAACTCACATCTGGGTGGATTGAGGCACCTGGAGAACCCAGTGTTGTCTGTTTGTATAAGGACCGCCACCCAGGCTCAAAGGGATCATAAGATTATTCATGCTAGAAACTTCCGTGTGCAGCCACAAGCTATTATGGGCTCTAGCATAGTTAAGTAGGTTACATGATCTCTTGAAGAGGTGGGCTAGCAGATGTAGGGGAAAGTAGGTGTAACTGTCCATCCGGAGTAAAGAGTGATTGTTTCTGAAAGACTGTGTCTCGGTCATCCGTTTCTCAAACATCATGTAGTGCGAGAATCAAGCGGAGGCGGTCGAGTCTTGTGGGGAAAAGTGAGCAAACCTCTGCAGAGTGTACAAACTAATCATGGTTAGCCGTGTCCCCGGTTATGGACAACTTGAGTATCTAGTACCTGGATTATCATGTGAATCTCATCACCATGTTACTTTAATTAATTTTGTTGGGTTAATGATGATTTTTAATTGGGATTGAGATGCTGTCAACCATCTCAATGTTTCACAACCACCATGATAGTTAAATAAAATTTATTCCTTTGAAGTAGGGAAAAATTGGCTTTTCGCAAAAACTGTAACCATATAGCTTTCCACCAGCCAAATATGCATGTAGTATAGCATTATTATGTTCATTATTCTCTATGTGTTATTTTGCCAGCATATTCTATGTGCTAACCCGTTTTCGGGCTGCAACGTTTCATGTTGCAGACTTTTCAGACGACGAGTAAGGTGCCTTTAGGTCGTGGTCTTATACTCAGTGATGCCGTTGGAGTTGATGGACTCACTTATCTTCCAAGTCTTCCGCTGTTATCGTTTTTAGATGGCCTTAAGCCTTATTTATCATACTTATTCTCTTTGGAGATATTCGATGTAATAAGTGTGTGATTGCTACTCTGTTATAAATCCTCCATTTGTACTGTGCGTGTCAGCATTACTGATCCAGGGATGACACTGGTGCACAGCAGCACAGACTATTTGAGGTCTGGTCGCTACAAAGGTGGTATCAGAGCACACACTGACTATAGGACACGACCACTAAGCTTAAGCCCTAGAACACTTCTCTCTTCTCATTTCTGACCCCTCTCCACTTTCTACTCTTTTAGGAATGGCGGATGCAAGGAGCAAGTTCATGCAACCAGATGAAGACACGCCTTTTGGACGACACTTGAAGGAAGTCACTAAGTACTTGAACATAGGAATACCAAGCATCACCGGAACCTACAACGCCACATTACCCGAAGAGGAGAGCTGGAAGATTCAAGTTCACATTCCAGGAAGGACGTTTGTGCCAGTTACTGAACCCATAAGATTGGTTTTCGAAGCACCAACCTGGAGTTTAGGGAAGAGCATGGCCGCCCACATCGCTATGGGACGCATTGGAGAAGTCTACCACAGGGAGCTTAAGGATACAATTTATCAGATTTGTGGACGCCGAGACGAGCAATGGGAGATGATCAGAACCAAGAAGGATGGATCAATTGCAGCTTTCATCCAGGAGCAAAACCAACACATTCGTCGCCAGGAGAACCAGATGTGCTCAGACAAGGAAGAACTGAAGAAGGCATTGACGAAGATCAAGGAGCTGGAGGAAGAACTCAAGGCTACACGCGAGGATTATTTGGAGGAAATCGTCGCACTAGTAGGGAAGAATGACGACCTGGAGAAGAAGATTGGAGTATTCATGGGAAATCTAGTGCTAAAAGCAGAAGATGACGAATGCACTTGCCCGGATAACTACATCATCATCGACGACACCGACTCGGAACCAAGTGAAGATGACTTTGTTGATGAAGCCGGAGCAGATATCATGGAGTCTTCAACTGATTAGAATTTCTAGTAGACCACCATATCAGTAGTAGTTTTCCCCCATTTAATAGTATAGTTCAAGCACTTTGTAACGCTAGTTAGATCGATTGTATGCCTTGTTTGAATTGATTGAGTGATATTGATTGTATTTGTCTCATGAGCATATGGGTAGTGTTTTCCCTCTAGACCTCATTCTATTCTTAACTCTAATCTTTTCTAACCCATCAGATGCCTCCGAGACGCGACACCGGATTTGTTTTCCCACCGAAGATCACCCAGTTGATTCAGCAACAGAATGCCCTGATGCAAGTGTTAGTGCAGAACCAAGGCAACAACAACAACAACCCACCGCCACCACCACCTGTTGATCACTTAGCCCGTTTCTTGAGGCTAAACCCGCCGGTGTTTTCCAGTAGCACCGAGCCGATTGTTGCAGATGATTGGCTCCGCAAAGTTGGAAGGGAGTTGACCACTGCAGGATGCATAGATGCGGAAAGAGTGTGTTTTGCCGCACATCAGCTTGATGGACCCGCAGCATCATGGTGGGAGAATTACACCGCCACACACCCTATTGACACTGTCACATGGGACCAGTTTCAGCAAGCTTTCCGTACAGCTCATGTTTCAGCAGGAGCTATGGCTATGAAGAAGTGGGAGTTTCGCAACCTACGCCAAGGAGGACGCACCGTAGGCCAGTATGTGGAGGATTTCAGTAAGTTAGCACGTTATGCACCAGATGACGTTGCTACAGATGCAGCCAAGCAGGAGAAGTTTTTGGAAGGACTGAATGATGAACTGAGTATGCAGTTGATGGTAGCAACCTTCAACAACTAGTAGGAGTTGGTAGATAGAGCTCTCATGATTGAAGGAAAGCAGCAGCAGATTGAAAACCATAGGAGGAAGTATGGACAAGGGAAGTATAACTCTGGAGCTCAGCAGAAGCCACGTTTTACCCCGAAACCGGGAGGACAGTTTCAGCATACCCATGGAGGAGGTAGTTCGCACAACCATAATGGCTCCAAGAATGGTAATGGGAATGGAGGAAGCAACGGACAGAACCGCACCAACCCATCTACCCCAGCCAAGAGGGATCTAAGTCACGTTACTTGTTTCAAGTGCCAGAAGACTGGACACTATGCAAATGATTGTCCTGAAGTCCAGAATGGAAATGGCAATGGAAGCTCTGGGAAGAAGCCGAACCCGTTCAACAAAGGACATGTGAACCACGTGAGCGTGGAGGAGGTTGAAGCACAGCCTGATGCAGTAATAGGTAAGTTTTTGGTTAATTCATTTACTGCAATCGTTCTTTTCGATACTGGTGCATCGCATTCATACATATCAAGGGGATTTGTGGATAAGTTTAAGTTGCCCACCAAAGTTCTCAGAACACCTATGCTAGTAACCTCGCCAGGAGCAGAGTATATGGCAAGCCAAGGATGTTTTCAGATGCCATTGGCCATTGGTAGGCATGTTTTCCCCTCAGACCTAATAATTTTGGAGTCGCAAGGTTTGGATGTGATTTTGGGAATGGATTGGCTATCGATGTATGGAGGAAACATCGATTGTGCCAGTAAGTCGATTTTGCTTACCACCCCAGAAGGAAGAAGGATCAAGTATGTATCCCGGCATATGCCGAAGAGGACTCAAGTAAATTCCTTATCAGGAGTTGTATAGGAGGAAGTACCAGTGGTGAAGGATTACCCGGATGTATTTCCAGAAGAGTTGCCAGGCATGCCACCAGATAGAGACATTGAGTTCTTGATCGAACTTTTGCCAAGCACAGGGCCAATATCTAAGAGACCGTACAGGATGCCCGCAAAAGATTTGGAGGAAATTAAGAAGCAGATCAAGGAGTTACTGGATAAAGGCTAGGGGATCACCAGTACTTCTAGTGGAGAAGAAAGATGGATAGTTGAGGATGGTTGTTGATTACCGTGGATTGAATGAAGTGACCATCAAAAACAAGTACCCACTGCCGATGATCAATGATTTGTTTGACCGCCTACAAGGAGCTAAAGTATTTTCCAAGATCGATCTACGATCAGGATACCATCAGTTAAAGATTCGAGAGCAGGATATACCTAAGACGGCTTTTACCACCAGATATGGACTGTATGAGTATACCGTTATGTCATTTGGTCTGACTAACGCACCTGCCTATTTCATGAACCTGATGAACAAAGTGTTTATGGAGTTTTTGGACAAGTTCGTCATGGTGTTCATTGACGATATTTTAGTCTTTTCCAAGAATGAGGAAGAACATGAGGAGCATTTGCGATTGGTACTTGAGAAGCTCAGAGAACATCAGTTATATGCCAAGTTCAGCAAATGTGAATTTTGGCTGAAGGAAGTTGGATTCCTCGGACATGTTATTTCTGGAGAAGGAATAGCAGTAGACCCTGCCAAAGTTGACACAGTGACAAGTTGGGAATCACCCACGTCAGTTGGAGAAATCCGGAGTTTTCTTTTGCAGGATACTACCGGAGGTTCATCGAGAATTTCTCGAAGATTGCTAAGCCCATGACTGAGCTATTGAAGAAGGACACCAAATTCAATTGGACTGAGGATTGTGAAGCTAGTTTCCAAGATTGAACAAAACGATTGGTTACATCACCAGTGTTGATTCTGCCAGATCAACGCAAGGATTATGAAGTTTATTGCGACGCTTCTCGTCGAGGACTTGGAGCAGTGCTTATGCAGGAAGGAAGAGTTGTGTCATATGCTTCACGACAACTTAAACCCCATGAGAAGAATTATGCTACGCATGATTTGGAGTTAGCAGCCGTGGTGCATGCGTTGAAGACATGGAGACATTTTCTCATCGGAAACCATTGTGAGGTGTACACGGATCACAAGAGTTTGAAGTATATTTTCACACAGAAGGAGTTAAATCTCAGACAGAGGAGATGGTTGGCGCTTATTAAGGACTATGATATGAGATTGCATTATCACCCAGGGAAGGCTAACGTAGTAGCAGACGCGTTGAGCCGCAAGAGTCATGTCAACACCCTCATGACAGGAGAATTACCTCAGGAGTTAGCCGAGGACCTTCGCGAGCTATGTTTGGAGATAGTCCCAAGAGGCTATTTAGCGACACTGGAGATTCAGTCTACCTTGTTGGAAAAGATCAGAGAAGCCCAGAAGACAGACAAGGAGATTGACGAGATAAAGGAGAAGATGAGCAAAGGAAAAGCCAAGGGATTTCGTGAGGATGAGCACGATACCTTATGGTTTGAGGACCGCGTATATGTGCCAAATGATCCGGAGATCAGGAAGTTGATTTTGCAAGAGGCCCATGATTCACCGTACTCGATTCACCCAGGAAATACCAAGATGTATTTGGATCTGAAAAATACTTTCTGGTGGACCGAAATGAAGAAGGATATTGCGGAGTATGTAGCAGTTTGTGATGTATGTCAGAGAGTGAAGGTAGAGCATCAGAAGCCAGCAGGATTGCTACAACCATTGCCGATACCCGAATGGAAGTGGGATAAAATAGGCATGGATTTTATTACGGGATTACCCAGGACTCGTTCAGGCTATGACTCAATATGGGTTGTAGTCGACCGTTTGACGAAAGTAGCTCATTTCATTCCAGTGAAGACCACTTACACTAGCGCTAAGTTGGCAAAGATATACATGACCAGGATCGTATGTTTGCATGGAGTTCTGAGGACCATTGTATCAGACAGAGGAACCCAGTTTACCTCGAAGTTTTGGAAGCAGTTACATGAAACATTGGGAACCAGACTAGAATTCAGTATAGCCTTTCACCCACAGATAGATGGACAGACCGAGAGAGTCAATCAGATTTTGGAGGACATGTTGAGAGCTTGTGCACTAGATTATGGATCTAGTTGGGACGAAAATTTGCCATATGCAGAGTTTTCTTACAACAACAGTTATCAAACCAGTTTGAAGATGGCCCCTTTCGAAGCTTTGTACGGAAGAAGGTGTAGAACACCGTTGTTATGGGACGAAGTTGGAGACCGTCAGTTGTTTGGACCAGATTTGATTAAGGAGTCTGAACAGAAAGTAAGGTTGATTCGCGATAGGCTCAAGGTAGTCCAGTCCAGGCAGAAGAGTTATGCTGATTCTAAACGAAAGGAGACAGTCCACGAAGTCGGAGACAGAGTGTATCTTCGAGTATCACCACTTCGAGGAGTGAAGCGCTTTGGAGTTAAGGGAAAGTTAGCGCCCCGTTTTATCGGACCATACAGAGTTTTGGAACGTATGGGAGAAGTTGCCTACAAGCTGGAATTACCCGAAGGATTGTCAGGAGTTCATGATGTATTTCATGTTTCCTAGTTGAAGAAGTGCCACGCAGAGATGGCTGAGATACCACTGAGAGATACCGTGCCGCTGGAAGCGATTCAGCTGGAAAGTGATTTGACCTATGAGGAGAAACCAGTTAAGATTCTTGAGTATGCCAGCCGAGTCACCCGCAGTAAGGTTATCAAGTTTTGCAAAGTCCAGTGGAGTAACCACACGGAAGATGAAGCCACCTGGGAGCGAGCGGAAGATCTACGGAAGGACCACTCCCACCTGTTTTCTAGCCAACCCGAATCTCGAGGGCGAGATTCATCTTAAGGGGGGTAGGTTTGTAACATCCCAAATTTTCAATTTGGAATGTTATACATAGATCATCATTGCATAGCATATTTTATTGCATTTTGACAAATCCTCGATAAATCCTAAGCAACTCAAGGACCCTCGGAGAGAGTTGGGGATTTTCTCGATTTTTCATATTTGATTTTCAACAAATAATAAAACGAGGATTTTTGTTTTAATTATTTTCCCTCCGGAAAAATATTTCATTTAAAAATAAATGAGAGGAGAAAATATGACTTCTCCAAAACAATTGAAATATTGGAGGAAAAATATTAAAATCATATATTGGATTTTATTCAGATTTTATTTGCAATTTTAATTGCATTAAAAAAATTGCACGTTTTCAAAACTGCATTTTTGTGTCAAAAAAATGTTCACCCTGTTCTAATTATTTTAACTAGACGGGGAAATTTTGTTTTATCTTTTTGGGATTTTTATTTATTTTTCTATGAAATTTTTTCGGCGGAATGTTTAAAAAAAAACGCGCTGTGCCCGACCGGGGCGAGGCGCAGCCGAGCGGCCGGCCCAGCCGCGTCGTCTCCTCCGCGCGTACGCGCCGCCGCCGCCCGAGTCCGCCCCGAGCACGGGAGCCGCCGCCGCCGCCTTACCCCTCCCCCAAGCAGCCTCCCTCCTTAAATACCGCCGCCGCCCCCCCTTTCACCCCGTCCCCGCCTGAGCCGAGCCCCGCCGGAGCCCGCACTCGCCGCCGCCGTTGCAGCGCCCCGCCGCCGCCGCTCGCCCGTCGCCGTGCGCCGCCGCCGCCGCCCCTCGCCGCCCCAAGCCCCGCCGCACCCCACCGCCCTCGCCGCCCCTCGCCGAGCCCCGCCGGAGCCCGCCGACCCCGCCGGAGCCCGCCGACCCCGCCGGAGCCCCGTCCCGACGAGGTATCGATCCGATGCCATTTGCCGGTTTTTTTTTTAAAAACCGTTCGTTTTTTTAACCCTAAATCGGTTTATTTTCTTCGGTTTTATTATTTAGTGAATGTTCACCGACCCGTTCGTTTTAACGAACGTGTTCGTCGGATTTTCACTGTTAACGAACGTCCGTTCTTTAACCGTTCATCAGTTTTCTTTTTCGTCGGATTTTTCCCGATTATTTCATATCTCGATTTCTGATCGGATCTTCGTTTTCCTTTAACTTTTCGCTCGTTTATCGGAATCAGGCGATTCAAGCGCCTAGAGTTTCATCTCGAAATTCTCTTTCCGTTTAACCTATCCAAACAAGTTTTTGCTACTGTAAAATTTGACCTAGATCCAGATTAGTAAACGAAGCCTGTTTCTTTCGCCGTTTGACTTTCGTTGCTTCGTTCGAGTTGATTCTTTTTGCAAACCGAAGTTCTTACGTTGAACTTTTTGGTTGGATCTTTCATTTGAGTTTTACCTGTGCATTAGATGAGTACTTATTGTTTGCTTGTTTGTTTGAGATAGAGTACCCGGAGTGTGCCGCTTGTTACTTCGAATCGCTAGGTTTCGCGGATCATCAGCAAGGCAAGTAACACTTTGATCATACTTTTCCATACCCAGTTTTTATTGCATTAGATCAATCCTCAAACATTGCATGATTAGGATCTAATTAAATTGTGGGTATTGGGAAGTAGCTAAGGTAGTACCTATTACCTGTTTTATTTATCAAACCCTTGGGAGTTACTTCTACGTTGCTATTATTATTGCCATGATATGCTCGTAGACGTGGATTGGGTTTGAGTGAAATTCATGACAGATGTGAGATTGTTAATAATGGTTTACTTAAGGTGGCAACTAAAACTCACATCTGGGTGGATTGAGGCACCTGGAGAACCCAGTGTTGTCTGTTTGTATAAGGACCGCCACCCAGGCTCAAAGGGATCATAAGATTATTCATGCTAGAAACTTCCGTGTGCAGCCACAAGCTATTATGGGCTCTAGCATAGTTAAGTAGGTTACATGATCTCTTGAAGAGGTGGGCTAGCAGATGTAGGGGAAAGTAGGTGTAACTGTCCATCCGGAGTAAAGAGTGATTGTTTCTGAAAGACTGTGTCTCGGTCATCCGTTTCTCAAACATCATGTAGTGCGAGAATCAAGCGGAGGCGATCGAGTCTTGTGGGGAAAAGTGCGCAAACCTCTGCAGAGTGTACAAACTAATCATGGTTAGCCGTGTCCCCGGTTATGGACAACTTGAGTATCTAGTACCTGGATTATCATGTGAATCTCATCACCATGTTACTTTAATTAATTTTGTTGGGTTAATGATGATTTTTAATTGGGATTGAGATGCTGTCAACCATCTCAATGTTTCACAACCACCATGATAGTTAAATAAAATTTATTCCTTTGAAGTAGGGAAAAATTGGCTTTTCGCAAAAACTGTAACCATAGAGCTTTCCACCAGCCAAATATGCATGTAGTATAGCATTATTATGTTCATTATTCTCTATGTGTTATTTTGCCAGCATATGCTATGTGCTGACCCGTTTTCGGGCTGCAACGTTTCATGTTGCAGACTTTTCAGACGACGAGTAAGGTGCCTTTAGGTCGTGGTCTTATACTCAGTTATGCCGTTGGAGTTGATGGACTCACTTATCTTCCAAGTCTTCCGCTGTTATCGTTTTTAGATGGCCTTAAGCCATATTTATCATACTTATTCTCTTTGGTGATATTCGATGTAATAAGTGTGTGATTGCTACTCTGTTATAAATCCTCCATTTGTACTGTGCGTGTCAGCATTACTGATCCAGGGATGACACTGGCGCACAGCAGCACAGACTATTTGAGGTCTGGTCGCTACACACAATGTCTCTGCCGCCGGAAGGGTCCCGACCACCCGTCCCTCCCCACGCCGTCGCGTCGGTCGGCTGGAGTAGCACTGTAGGCGAGCCGCCCCTACTCTCTCTTTTCCTTCTTCCTCCTCCTCACCTCTCCCTTGTACACTTGTGCCGTAGAAGCTGCCATGGCCATCTCAAGCTCGCCCATCGCTGCCGCTCTGGATCCGGCCGCCCTCAGCCAGGTCCGCTCCAGTGTGCAATTCGGCTGGGTCACTCGATGAGGTGCGGTGCGTCGCTAGGTTATAGTTCAGGTTTTTTTCTTCCAGATTATTCTTGTGCAAAGCACTGCAATATGCTTGATTCCTCGGGGTATTGCGGATGGGCGTTTTGTTGTAGTCTGCTCCCCGACGGCATGTAGTACGTCAGTCACGTCGATGCAGCTTGCTGGCATGCGTGCAGTCCATCGAGGGCCCTTCCTCCTTCCCGACGAGCGGTTGCCTCCCCCCCCCCCAAGATCCATCTACTCCAGTGTTTAATAGCAAGCTTGACGGCGCGGGATCCCATCCCACTGGCTAGCTCTTCTCCCTTCCCCTCCTCTCCTCTCCGGCGAGCTCTCCTCACTAATGTGCCGCCTGCTGTTTGAATTTTTTCCAGGCTTGAAGTTGACTGGGTACCGACCGGGTGACCATGATGAGCCGTTCGGTAGCACACCCACTTGTAGTTCAGTCGGCGGATGGATGGACTTGTGCGTTTTACAGTTCAGTTGATGGATATTCAGTTCATTTTATTTTTTGTTGTGCCCGTGGAGATGTATGCATGTATGTATCCATCGCACAGTGCAGTCCGGCTACCCCGCCGATGAGTTGACACTATGTACAGAGCTCCCTTCTCCTGTTAGTTCGTCCAGCACATCAAAGTGTGGTTTCATTCATATCATCGGCTCCCCCTTGCAAGGACAAACACTCGGACGAAGTTTTGCAGTTTTGTAGAAGTTCATTTTGCCATGTGCAGCTGTTCATGTTTCTCGGCGTGCAGTACATTGTGTTTTGTAAAACAAATGAGGGAGTACTTGCAAAGCATGTTGCAAATTCTCGTAGTCTTGGAGGTCGCTTTTATATGCTGTTCGGTATAGTAAAGCTCCCGACAGATCAATTCAGTGCGATGTAGTGCGGCGTGCCTATTCACGTAGTTCAGCTCTCTTCTTGCTTCTTGGGGATGTTCTTCTAGTGAACCTCATTTTTCTAAAAATTAATGCAGTACATTAGCATTGACTATGCAGTTGAGAATCGTTTCTAAAAGAAACATTATGGGTTTCACTAGCCTCGACCGTTTAGTTCAGACAAATTTGTAAAAAAAAGTTAAGTAAACGACAAAAATGTCTTGAAGCTCCCTTCATTTTGTATAGTGGTTCACTTGTCCTTATTCTGTGCGGTCTGTTTTTGTTAAAAAAATGTTAGAAAAAAGACCAAAAAACTCATGTGGTTCACTTTGATACATGCTGCAATTCACTTGCTCTCATCTCTGAGGTTCACTCGCCCAGTCTACGCTCGTAAAAAAATACTAAGTATTAAAAAAGATTATAAAAAGTCATGTGGTTCACTTTCTGTAGTGTCGAGGTTCACTTTTCTTATTGTAGCGGTTCACTAACTCCCAAATGTTAAGTATAGAAAAATTGTTAAGAAAACAACACAAAAAGTAATGTGGTTCACTTCTCGATAGTGCTGCGGTTCACTTACGCCCGATGTGAAGCGTAGTCAACTTCCTCACCAGAGAAAATTTACGTTTGAATAAAAGAAACCACACAGTTCTCCTGCCCGTCTGATGCAATGCGGTTTTCAGTATGAATAAGTGCATTCTTATCTCTAGTGCAGTTCCCTCGTCGACTTTGATGTCGTGAAAAAACAAAGTGTCCACATTTTGGTAATTTGAAAACTGCTCTTAAGTAAGGAATTAGAGAGAGAGAGAGAGAGCTCTACATGAAAATGTTGCGTCTCATCAATATCTTTCCAATGGCGTATCATTTGAATCATTCCAATCAGCGGTTTGTTAAAATTCGTTAAAAAATGGCCGCTGCCACTTGTCATCCATCGCACGATTTTCAAAATTAACTTAAAACCGTAAGGATGTCTAAAAAGTTTCTACATATGAAAGTTGCACCTCGTCCGTAGCTTTCCAACGGCATATCACACACCTTTTTCGACAAACGGTTTAAAAATTGGAGCCAAAACAGTACAAAAAAATCAAAAATTTCAGAAAACGGTATTCCATTATTTAGTAAATTTGAAACTCCTCTTAAACGCAATGAATTAGAGGAAATAATATATATGAAAAAGTTGCACCTCGACGATATCTTTCCAACGGTGTCTCATTTGCTTCATTCCCACGAGCGGTTTAGAAAAAAAACGTGAAAATACTCTCGCTGGCACTAGTCGGGCACCGCACCATTTTTGAAACTGCTCTTAAACTGTGAGGATTTTCGTACAAATTTCTACATTTGAAGTTGCGTCTAATCCAGAGCTTTCCAACGGTATATTATATGCCTCGTTTCGACAAACGGTTAAAAATCTAGAGTGAAAAAGGTACCAAAGAACACCGCGTGCAGATTTTTTCGACGCGAAGTTCACCAGTCTCTGTATTGCAGTACCTTTGCTACTCAAACTGCAGTGCCCTCGCGTTGAGCTTGCAGTTCATAAGTGTTAGCATAATAGACTTAGGAATAGACCGGTTGTATGTGGGTCTATTCTCATAACACCCTTAAGACCTAATTCTCATAACACCTGACCTTATTTTGCTAAACTTTGAGATTGCTTCGACCCCGAATGGAGCCACCCACCTCGCCCTCTCTAAAACTAAATCGACCAGGAACATACCCACGAACTGCACACAATCCACCTACGCAACCGCATCCCACCCCAACCCACCTTCACCATCCTCCCCTCAACCAAATCCCCACGCAGCCAACCTTCTCTGCAGCCTTTGGAGAGATGCCGTGCCATCGGAGCCCCGCCTCCCCCAGCTCCGTCGGAGCCCCGTCCTACCCCCGCATCGTTGGGCCTTGCCTCCTCCTTCCTCTAGCTCCGTCCGAGCTCCGCCCCACCACCGCCTCCTTCCTCCAACTTTGCCGACACCATCCTCCTTCCTCCAGCTTTGCTGGATCCCCTCCCCACCCCACCTCCTTCTCCGGCTGCGACCCACCATCTCCTACATTGGCGTCTTCCTCCTGACCCCCGGTGCTGATCTGGACGCACGGCCACCAAGCACCCCGCACACCTGCAGGCGTCCCGCCGTGGCCTACACACCGCAAGCCTCCCTTCCCCCGGTGATGCGCGGTTCCATGGATCCTCCTGGCACTCGCCGATGCGTCCCCAACCCCGCGCCGCCTGGGGAAGGAGATGATGCGGAGCATCCTATGGACATCACCATGTCAGGAGTCCATTCGGCAAGTGACACGTGCGACATCTACTTCACATACATAAAGGTTAATCATCTCCTTTACACGTGTACACTTCACCCCTTCGAGGATGGTATACTACTTGACATCCCTCTCGTGTGCATGCATAGGTATTACTGGAGCTTCATCGACGACGAGGAGGAGTTCAAGCGCAAGAGAACATCTACACCATCCAAGAAGGGAGAAGGAGGAACAGGGACACCAAGACGCAAAGCACCGGAGGCCTCGGACCACCTCGGGTGCCTGACCTCCTATGCCCCGGGTGCCCGGCCCCCCGGCCCCCAAAGGATGCGGCCTCTGACCACCCCACGTGCCCGGGCTTTCACCACCGGGTGCCTGCACCCCCCGGGTGCCCGCACCCCCCGGGTGCCCGCACCCTCACCTGGTGCTACCCCGGGTGCCCGGACTTCACCCCCGGGTGCCCGGCCTCCTCATCCGAGCGACCCCCCGGGTGCGTAGACCCCTCCGAGAGTGCATGCGTGCAAGTTGGGGTTTTGACCCTTGTATCCCCCTCTCCCCTCTATTTTGTCCCTAGACTATATATACTCCTTCCCTAGCTCATTTCAGAGGATAGCAAAGTATATGAGAGACATTAGAGAGCTTTGCTCCTTGTACCCTCTCCTCTAGGAGATCAAGACCTCCTAGGAGAAGATCCCTAGTGGATATCATGCCCCCATCTTGGGAAGGGTCCCCATGATAGGATCATCAATACCTCTCTCCTCATAGGATTGGGATGAACTAGTTACCTTGTATCTTTCTTTTGTTGTCCTTGGATCATTGTGACCTCTTGTGTGTTCTTGGATCTAGCATATGTGTGATTGGATCTAGTAAATTTGAGTGTTTTCCCTCTCTTGTGTTCTTCGTGTTCTTGGGGATTTCCCCTCCAATCCATGAAAGATCTCCATCTGGGGTTCCACCCTACAACATCTTTGTATCATGAGCCATGGTTTCTCACGAAATTGGAGCACCTCATCTTGTTCTCTACCCTAATTTTGTTGTGTTCTTCCCCAATTTCAAAAATCCCCACCAAAAATAGCCCCAATTTTTTTTGTGATCCATGGATTTGCTTGGTTTCAAGTGGATCTAGCCTTCCCCATCCATCTCCACCTTTCCCTCCACGAAATCCACCAATTTCTCCCTTTTCCCCACAAATTTCCGCCCAAATCCGTGACCCCCGGGAACCCGGACCTCAAACCCCGGGCACCCGGACCCCCCGCCCATCCCTGCTGACCACCCCGGGTGCCTGCACCCCTTACCGCCGGGCACCCGGACCCCCGGGCCATCTTCTCCGCTCAACCCCACTGACCACCCTGGGTGCCCGCACCTCCCACCCCCGGGCACCCGCACCTCTGAGAATCAGCCCACCAACAAAAGCTGTTTCGGTCATAACTTTCGCTCCCGGAGTCCGATTTTGACTTTCTTTACCTTGTTGAGTATCTATTGACATCCCCCTTCCATCTAGATAGGTTCCAACACCATTTGACTCCATCAAATTTTTTGCATTTTCGCATCTTTGCCTAGGCCATCAACCATATCATCCGCAAAACCACCATAGCTTTCCGCAACCTAACACATTTTGATCCTTATAGCATTTGTGGTTGCTTGAGTGGTGCCTTGAGTCTCCTAAGGCGTTTCGGCTACTCAGGGACGGTTTCTTCGTCATCAACCACCACCACCACTTCTGCATTGCTAACTCCGGAACCATCAACACATTCTGCTACCACCATTTGACATTTTCCTTTGAGATTTTGAGTTTGCGGTTTTTCCGTTTCCTAGGGTGTTTCGGCTAACTAGGAACGCATCGACATCGATAACACTGCCGCTCAACTTCGACAAGGATTTGACATCGACCACCTTCACCAATTTGACACCCTAACCGTAAGCAAGAATGGTAACTTCTATATCATCTTGGTATCATGGTATCCCATCATTGTACATTCTTGCCATTACATTGTTAACCCCTTAGCCCATTTTGCGTCACTTGCCTATCGAGACTAGCCTTTGAGTATTGCCGGCAACGTTACTTGTGCACATTAGTGATCCGTATCTTCCATTGCATAGATCCCATATCATATTGGTATCATCTTGGTATCATCATATCATCCCTTGTGTCACAAGATTATTCCCGCATATACACAATTGCTATCTTGGTTTGTGCATTTCACATAGTGGCCATATCAAGAAAACTAGAATAAGCTTTTAAGAAAAAGATAGCAAAGAAGCTTGTAAGCAAGAGCCATAGCATCATACCAAAATTGCACATAAGATTGTCATATCCGATCATCTTGGATCATCTTGAGAAGAACACCAGGAACATCATACTTGGATAGAAAGCTCATACATTTTACATCTTATAGGTTGTGCACAACTGTCGTATCCGCCTATTGAGCAATCGTGCTAGCGTCTCTCTTGAGTTGTGCAACATGAGCGTTTCCCGTAGATTCAACATTTTTTGCTCATTCCTTGGTTGCACGACCCCATTTATCTATCCGTGTGTGTGCTTCCATGTGCCACATATTGCTATTGGTCTACTTGTTTCACTTGCGAATTTGTGAATCTTTTCCAACATTATTGACTCTTGCTAACATTTTGCATCAATTTTTTGTGCTACTATCCTCACCGAGCTCCACCATAAGCCTTCACTTGTGTAGGTGTGAGAATTGACAAGATCTGGTACCAATTGTGCTATTTCCTTGATACATTATTGAGTGATCATTGATCCATCTTCAACATTGGAAAGGTACATTTGTTCTAGTTCTTTCCTTTCTTCCACTCACATTTGCTCAAGTCTTGTGATGGATAGGCAAGGCATTTCATCTCTGGTCTTCCACGACAACGATGACGCGAACAACTACATCACCAAAATGTCCATCTTCGGACTACAACGAGCAATGCAAGGCATTGAGCGACTCGCCATCGACATTCGCCAAAATGAAGCAAGGAAAAGGGACTACATCGACGCCAAGTTGTACAAAAAAATGGATCAAGTACGAGACATGGTGGCCAACTAAGAGTCTTCTTCCCCTTCGTCATCTTCAAGGCGGCGACGCTCGAGTAGCAAATCTTTAGAACGCCATCGACCTCAAGCACTACAACACCATCAATATGAAGATGCTCGCAATGCGTACACCTACAAGTCCCAAAAATCTCTACATCAAGCTATGGCCAAACTTCATGAGCACAAGAGAAGACCACGTGATGAGCACCAACAAGACGGAGCGACGACTACTACCACCACTTCGGCATCTTCGCCAAGTGTCCTCAAGGCATCTTCGCCTTTCGACGTACGGCATCTTCACCTACCTCCCACGAGTACTTCTACATCGGCCTTCATCCACGGTGACGGTGACGAGATGATCGAGCATGGGATTTTCCCTTCGGTCATGGAGGAGAGCGATGATGTGCCATCTTCGGCCTTCATCCATGATGACGACAACGAGATGGTTGAGCACGAGATTTTCCCTTCGACCACGGCGACATATGATGCCTTGAGTGACTTGTGCCACCATATTGAGAGTGCGAGTGACTTCACCACTAGCCCCATATATGATGAGTTGCCACAATTCCCATGTGAGGAGAGCCACAACCCCACCACTTGAGTGAGATGAGTGACTCCACCATATGTGACGCGGAGTGCACCTATTTTTAGGGAGTGAGTGAACCACCATATAGAGAGAGTGTGATAGTTGATAGAGCATGTGAGGCCATTTCGATTTCTAACAACTTAACCTCCACCTCTATTGTGTCTTCTCATTTTGTTCTACGTCCCATATATGATGACGCGCCGATCCTCGACGACTTCGTCCTTCCTATGGATAAGATGATGGCCATGGTGGAATATGATGCACCCCCACATGGTTCCATCAAGATGAAAATGATGACCACCATTTGGTCTTTGCCACCTCACCTACACCACTTGAGTGGAATGAACAAGGTAATATAGGTGAAGGTTATGCTCTAGTCACACTAGTGGACATTCTCGACATTGATTGCTTGCATGATGTTGATCTACCTAGTACCATGCTTCATCCTAGTGTGACTTCCCCATGCGATGATTTACCCATTTATGATGAATTTGATGATTGCCACATGGAGTCCATTAATTGTGATGCCATGTTACATAGGATTTCTTGTGACAATTCTCTAGGTCACATCATGTTTGACAATCGCTTGACTTGTAATATGCTATGCATGAGATCAACCATATGTCATATTTGCATTCTCATTGTAGTGACTATGCATATGCCATTAAAATTAACCCAATTTGCACATATGGCATAGATGACAAGCCCATGGTTATTGGCATTTGTTTTTATTGTGATGATATTGATATGCTCCCTTTGCATCATTTATCTCATTTGCCATGCCATGACCACCTAGATTCGGATATGCATTATTTTGGATGTTGTCCTTTTTCTTCATATGATGTTTCCGCTATTGCTCATGAGGAGACCCCCATAGTTTCCTCATACATTTTAGGAGGTTTTGAATCATCCCATCCATTGCATGATCCCAATAATAATGTGCACCCTATGCTCTCCATGAATGACAATGCTAT